>NW_006399858.1:7319465-7344161 GCF_000299155.1 Elephantulus edwardii
ATTTAAAGCAGGAGTGGCATCCACTTCTTAAACATGCCTCTCTGAAAACCCTATGAACTTTGATAAATGATGATAGTTATAGAAAGGCTTCAGGACTTTTGTTCATAGGGTCACTATGAGTCGTGCTCGACTCAACAGCAATATATATATATATTTCTTAGGAAGACAGAAAAATGAGCATTTTACTGTCTGATCCCAGATCACTTTATTTTTATGACAGAACACATTAAAAACTGACCTGTCTGGTCTCTTTATCAGGTCCTGAATATATTTGTGCTTTCTTTCTTCTTTATTTTTTAAAAATATTTCATACTGGTTTACTTGGACAATGACCAAGGAGGACAAAAGGAGAACTGATGCCTTTGGGCTGTAGTGCTGGAGAAGAGTATTGAGAATACCATGGACTGCTAGGAAAACAAATAGATTCATCCTGGAAAGGGTTAAACTGTGTGGCTCCTTGGAGGCAAGGATTCTGAGGCTCCGTCTAACATACTTTGGATATGTTGTAAGGAAAGACTGGTCCTTGGAGAAGGACATCATACTTGGGAGGGTGGAGGGACAGCTCAGGAGGGGAAGACCCTTTATGAAGTGGATTGATTCAGTGACTGGGATAATTGGGATGGGAGTGTCAGAGGCAGTGTGATTGGCACAGGATAGAGCAGGGTTTAGGGCTGTTATACATAGGGTCACTATGAGCCGCAAGCGACTCGACGGCACATAACAACAACAACAACTTATAAAGGTCATATACGTTGTTTTTCACACTGGATCTTTCCTATTCCTTAACCCAATCCTCCCTCCATCCATCGAATTATGTCACCCTATGATTTCCTCTTTGCCTATCTTCATGCCTCTGCTTCCCCCACTTCCCCCCTTGGATCCTCATATATGTTTTACTAGTTGCCTATTTCTACAATAATGGTCTTATACAGTATTTGTCCTTACACGGCCATGTTAGTTCACTTAGCGTAATGCTCTCTAGTCCCTCCTAAGTTGTAGTAATTTTTTAGATCATTGACCCTACATGCTGTGTAGTGTTCCATCCTATGACCATACCATAATTTCTCAATCTATTTGTTTGTAATTGGACATTTAGGCTGTTTCTTCGTTCTTGTGAGGGTGAATAACACTGCTATCAACAATGTAGTACAATGGGGTATATTCCAAGCAGTGGAATAGCTGAGTCATATGGAATTTCTATGTTCAGCTTTTTGAGGAAACATCAAACTGCCTTCCAGAGTGGTTTTACCATTTTACAATCCCACCAATAGTGTATAAGAGTTCCTATCTCACCACATCCTCTCCCATAATCATTACTTGCTGTCCTACCAAACTGTGTCACTGCTATGAGAGTGAGATGATATCTCATTGTGGTTTTGATTTGCATCTCTTTTATTACCAGTGATTTTGAACATTTCTTCATGTGTCTGTAGGCCAGCCAAATATCTTCCTCTGTGAAAAATCTTTCCATGTCTTTTGCCCATTTTGTAATTGTGTTATCAGTCTTTTTCTTGTGGGGGCCCTGTTGGATTCTGTAAACTTTTGATAGGAGAGCCTTGTCTGAAATGGTATTGCCAAATGGTTTTTTTTCCCCCAGTCAGTAGGTTTTCTGTTGGAAAATGGGGGGTTTTTTGTGCACAGGGATTTAATCTTTAGAAGGTCTCATTCATCAATTTTTTCCTCTCCAGATTGTGCATTTCTAGCTGTATTTGGCAGTCTCTTTATACCATAGGCTAGGCTGTCTAGGCTTGATCCCAGTTGGTCTCTGACGGATTTTATCGTTTTGGGCTTTACTCCCAGGTCTCTGGTCCACCTTGGGTTGATTTTTGTGTATGGTGTGAGATGTGGATCCTGTTTCAGCTTTCTGCAGGTAGCAGTCCAGTTTTGCCAGCACCTGTTGTAGAAGTTTGCCATTTCCCCATTTGATAAGTTTTATTTCCTTATTGACTATCAGTTGATCAAAGAGAGGTGGGTCCATTTCTGAGTTCGCAATTCTGCTCTGTTGGTCTGGTGTAAATCTTTCATTTTTTAATCATTCATTGTTGCACATTTCCTCCCTCCTTCTCCTTTCCAGACAGGCTCCTGAAACCCCTCCCCTCGGCTGACTTCTGGACTACTCTCTTTTCTTTTTCTCAAGCCCTGAAGGCCTTTATGACTGCTGAAGGTCTGGTTCTTGCAGCTCATGACACTTGGTGCCCTTTCTCTGCTCTCAGTTGTACCTTTACGGTTACTTCGAAACACTCATGAATTAGTGATTTTGTTCTAGACCTTTCGCATCTGAGCATAATGTGCTTGTTAACAAAGGTGCTACAGCTCAGGGCCTGAGGAAGGGGCTCGGTAGGAGTGGTGGCAGGATGGGTGGTGAATAGCCTCCAGAAAAACATTTTTCATGCCATTTTAATACCTTTGAATGCGGTGCCAACAGTATGGTATCTTCCCTCTTTAACTCTTAATCTTTCACACAAAGTAAGAACTCAAGATAAAGACGTTTCTGGATAAAGACACTCCCACTTCCTAAACCAATTCAAGCTATCTTCTGTCAATTAAGTGAATCACAGGCAATTAAATAAAAATTTCCTTCTGGAAAATCCTCTAATAGTTTGTACCTTATATAGGTTAAACTTATAATGGTATTAGTTCATATCTTCAGAGTGTTGGTTAAAGGAGACAGTAATGCTAACATAATTTTGTCTCTCTTGTAACTATTTTATGCATAGTTTATTTTTTCCCATGTTAGTGAATTACCATAGACTATCTTAGCAAATCCAGGAAGCATCAAAAGAAGATGGAAGGAACACATAGAATCACGGTATCTCAGTGGTAACAAAGGAAGGAATTTAAGCTGCATTAAAGATATTGCCAAAAAATAAGTCCCAAGGAATCAATGGGATATCAATTGACATGTTTCAACTAACAGATGTATTCATGGACCTGCATGTCAGTTTATGCTGGGAAATTTAGAGGACAGTTACTTGGCTGGCTGACTGTAAGAGATTAATAATTGAACGTTGTTGTTGTTGTTGTTGTGTGCCCTCACGTTGCCTGTGACTTACAGTGATCCTATGTACAATAGCTCTGAACCCTGCCCTGTCCTGAGCCAGTCTCACTGACTCCATCACACCTACCCTCATTGTCCTAGTCACTGTATCAATCCATCTCACTCGGGTTCTTTCTCTCTTGGTTGTCCCTCCACCCTTCCAAGCATGACGCCCTTCTCAAAGGACAGGTCCCTCCTCACCATGTGCGCAAAATATGTATGATAGAGCTACAAAATTCTAGCTTCCATAAAGAAACTTAGTTTCACTTTCTCTAAAACAGACCTATTTATTTTCTTGCCAGTCCATGGTATGTATAGCAATACTTGAATGTTGTTGTAGTTATGTTTCATTGAGTCACCTGAGACTCATAGCGACCCTATGTACAACAGCCCTAAACCCTGATCTATCCTGTCCCAATCTCACTGTCTCTGACACACCTACTCTGATTACCCCAGTCATTGAATCAATCCACCTCATAGAAGGTCTTCCTCTTGCTAAAACTGAAAGTGCTTGCTTCAGAAGGTTAAGGAAACAAAGATTATCACCACTGGGCCAATTGGCACCATCAGGATGGATGGTGAAGAGATTGAGACTGTTTGTGGCTTCAGTTTGCTTGGCTCCATAGTGAACGCTCTTGGCACCAACAGACATGAAATCAAAAGATGTATTGCTATGGGAAAGTCTGCTGTTATAGACCTCTCCAAAGTACTGAAGATCAATGATGTCACTCTGGAGATTAAGGTGTGACTGATACAGTCCATGGTCTTTGCAATCATTTGCTATGCGTCAGAGTTGGACAATGACTAGGGATGATAAAAGGAGAATTTATGCCTTTGAGCTGTGATATTGGAGAAGGCTATTGAATATACCATGGACTGCTAAGAAAATGAACAGGTTCATCCTAGAGAGGGTTAAAACCAGGCTGCTCCGTGGAGGCAAGGTTTCTGAAGCTTTGTCTAACATACTTTGGACATATTGCAAGGAGAGATCAGTACATGTAGAGGGACATCACATTTGGGAGGATGGAGGGACAGTGCAGGAGAAGAAGACCCTCTATACTTGAACAGAATGTGTAAATTATTAAATGATATCATTAATATCACATGCAAGCAGAATATTGTTGAGGATCATAAAAAAATGGCTAGAAGAGTGCATTGACAGAAAACTGCCAGAAATTTAAGCTGAATTTAGAAGAAGACATAGCACCAGCAATATTATTGCAGATGTCAGATGGATCTTGACTAAAAGCAGAAAATACCAGAAGGGTGTCTATCTGCCTTTTATTTACTATGCAAAGGTATTTGACTGTGTGGATCATAACTATCACTAACATTAAAAAGACTGAGAATCCCAGAACACTTAATTACACTCCTAGGAAACCTATACCTAGGTCAATGAACAACAAGAGCAAACAAAACAAGAGAACACACTGGATGGTTTAAAATCAGGAAAGATATGTGCTATGGTTGTATATTTTCTCCATACCTATTCAATCTGTATGCTGAGAAAATCAGTTGAGAAGCTGAACTCTATGAAGATGAAGGCAGTAACAGAATTTGAAGAAGACTCACCAACAACGTCAACAATCTGCATTATATGAATGACACAACCATGCTTGCTGAAAGTAAAGAGGGCTTGAAGCACTTGCCACAGAAGAGCAAAGACTACAGCCTTCACTATGGAATTCATCTCAACATCAGGAAGACAAAAACCCTCACCACTGGATTAATAAATAAAGTGATGAAAGATGGAGAAAAGATGAAATTGTCAATTATTTCATCTTCCTGGGATCCATTGTGGGTTCTAGCAGTCAAGACATCTGTACTGGGCAAGTCGGCTGACAGAGAACTCTCCAAATGACTAAAGAGCAATGATATTAGTTTGAAGACTAAGATGTTCCTGATTCATGCCATGGTCTTTTGTCTTTCCCATCACTTGTTATACGTCTGAGAGTTGGACAATGAATAAGAATGACAGAGGAAGAATTGATATCTTTAAATTGCAGTATTGGAGACGAGAACGGAATATTCCGTGAAATGCCAAAAGAACAGATATGTTATAGGGAAAGTGCAGCTAGAAAGCTACTTGGAGGCAAAGATGACAAAGTTTCATCGTAACATTCTTTGGACATGTTGCTAGGAGAGGCTGTTCCTTGGAGAGGGACATCATGCTTGTAAAGATGGAGGGTCAGGGAAAGATAGAAAGACACTCAAAGAGATGGAATGACATAGTGACTGCAGCAATGGATTCAGGTGTGTCAGAGATTATGAGGAGGGCACAGGATAGGACATGGTTTAGATTTGTTGTTTGTAGGGTCTCTATGAGACCTGACTGAACCTAACAATATCTTGGCAAAAAACCTCTAATAAACCACTTAGTAACAGTAGTAAAGAACTATCCAATTCAGCATACTGTGTAAAGAAAAACAAAAGATAGGAGCCTATATTCAGAACAATTTCCACCTGAGTCCAAAAATTATTACAAACTCAACAGATACATCTTTTAAAAAAATTCATTAAAGCTTTACCTTCCCATGAATTGCTAAAACTATTCAAGCACAGTGATTATTTACAAAAGTCTTCTGTGATGTAAGGTGGTCAGAAAAGTTGATGTAAGATGTTAGTAGAGATAGTAAAGGAGGTTTAAACAAAAGCTGCAAAGTCTAGGAAATTTTCTTTTTAAAAAATTTTTTTAATTAATTTATTTATTTTTCATTTCAATGAACATCTACAGAGATTTTGGGATTCCATTCATTCATTGTTGCACCCTTCTCCCAGCCCACCCCCCTCCCCCCACCCCTGTTTGCTCCTCTCCTTCAAAAGCAAAAGAAAAACTCCCTCATCGGTATGCAATCCCTCACACACATCCCCCACCCACACCCCCAACCCCAAATATAATCCACTCTGCAACCCTCATTCCGTACTCTTACGATAAACATAATGCCCTAAAATATAATACTTTTAAACTGTTCTCTCCCCCATAGACTTCAATGCCGTAAACATATTTTCTTAATATGAGATGGTGGATGACAGTCAGAGCAGGATTTCTTTTTCGGATGGTCCAGCAATAGGAGGGCCAGTGGACTGGTTTCTCTGCTAATGGAAATAGAAATGACCTTTTTCGTTAATGTCTTTATTGCTCTGAGGAGGTTTAACAACAACAAGTGTCACAAAGTCCTCACAGTTGGCCTTCGGTTGAGTT
This sequence comes from Elephantulus edwardii, assembly GCF_000299155.1. Classification (NCBI taxonomy): domain Eukaryota; kingdom Metazoa; phylum Chordata; class Mammalia; order Macroscelidea; family Macroscelididae; genus Elephantulus; species Elephantulus edwardii. The sequence goes on from NW_006399858.1 coordinate 7,325,705, forward strand.
TCCAAGGCGGTAAAATACATGGAGCAGTTTGCCCATCTTCCTCTCGGCGAGCTGTTGATGGATTCGAACTGCCAGAGCAGGGCATCTTTTGGGTTAACAGTGTAACTCCCTACAGACCTTAGCGTGAATGGGCTTAGGCCAGGCCTAAACAAGATCTATAGTCTTTAGTGTGGATGTTAATGAGGCTCCTTCCTTTCCTTTGTTATGTTCCTCAGTGATTTTGGCAGTGTTGTAACTGCTTTGGTATTGATGAGCAAGGACACCATGATCCACAAGTCCATCCAGAGCCACCTGGACATCAACCTCGGCCTGGAGAAGCTGTTGCCTCCCATCTGGGGGAATGTGGGGCTTGTGTGCACCAAAGAGGACCTCTCTGAGATCAGAGACATGCTGCTGGCCAACAAGGTGCCGGCTGCTACCATCGCTCCATGTGAGGTTGCCGTACCAGCCCAGGACACTGGCCTGGTTATTGCGAAAACTGCCTTCTTCCAGGCTTTGGACATCATTACTAAGATCTCCAGAGGCACCAGTGAAATCCTGCTTGATATGCAGCTAACTAAGACGACACAAAGTGGGAGCCCACGAGGTCACCCTGTTGAACATCTCCCCTTCTTTGGGCTAATCAGCCAGCAGGTGTTTGACTCCAGCAGAAGCTACAGTACTGAAGTGCTTGACATCACAGAGGAGACTCTACATACCTGCTTCCTGGAGGGTGTCTGCAAGGTGCCAGTGTATGTCTGAAGACTGGTTACCCAACTGTGGCCCAGAACCCCGCTCAATCATGAGTGGGTATAAGTGGGTCCTGGCTTTGTTTGTGGAGACTGACTACACCTTCCCACTGGCTGAAAAGGGCAAGGCCTTCCTGGCCGATCCATCTGCATTTGTGACTGGTGCCCTTGTGCTGTGCCACTACTGCTGCTCCTGCTGCTGTGGCCCCAGCCCAGGTTGACGCAAAGGAAGAGTGGGAGGGGTCTGATGAGGATATGGAGTTTGGTCTCTTTGACTAATAAAAAAACCACCAACTCTACCAGTTTGTGAAACAAGAAACTAGAAGCTTTATTCTCTTTCAATAAAAAAGAAATTCCAGAGGAAGCATTCTTTAAAATTTAGCTCATTGCCCTCAAGCTAGAACCAACTCTTAATTGACTCTCCATTGGTTTCCAAGGCTAGTGGCAAGAAGCTGTGCTGCAATCCCAAAGGCACAAGTTTTGAATCCATCAGCTGCTCCATGGGAGAAGGATGGGGAATCTCCTCTCCTGTGACTAAATGTCTCGGAAAAACTTCTGGAGAGTCACCTCTGGGTCAGTTCTGATTCAATGGTACACAGCAACAATACTGTATGGAAAGAGATTGCCCATCTTTTTACTGAAGAATTGTCGTGGGATCCAAGCAGACACAGAAGCATTGCCTTCAGGTTAGCAATGTAACTCATATGAGCTACACCATCAGAGAAAGCATTGTGTTAGTTACATGCCACCGAGTGGCAACCAATTCATAGGCTGTAAATTGCATGGAAGGAAATTGTTCATTTTTCTCCTCAGAATTTCTAGTGGATTCAAACCACATGCCTTTGCGCTGGCAACACAACTCCTTACTACTAGCTCACTAGAGCAATAGAGAATGCATTTTAGGGTTTTTAATGGTATAGAGTCTTAAATGATGTCAAATCCCAAAATGCAACTAGACTATAATCTCAGGCTGTAGTTTTCGGCAAATCCTATTTTAGGCAAAACCTAACTAGCATAGGTATATTTGGCACTTGAGGTAACAAAAAAAGAACATTTTAATCGCCTTTGTGGAGTTTCCAAAATGACAGAATGATCAGATTATTTAGCAAAAATTTTAATTATGAGCTGTCATGATTGAATCATGTTCCCCTTTGGGAAGACATCAGATACATGTGTTTTAAGTACAGTATTTATCTGTCAGTTTGCTGTATTAGGAGAATAATCTGCATATTGCTAATACTTTCTAGATTAAGTATCTATATTATTTCTTATTTATCATTGTTCTTATTAGTGCAACACTTGTCTGTCAGTTTGCTGCACTGAGGTAACTTATGGATTGCCATGATGCTGAAAGCTATGCCACAAAAGTGTCAAATTCCAGAAGGGTCACCTATTGTGGACAGGTTTCAATAGAGCTTGCAGATTAAGACAAAGTAGAAAGCAAGATTAGCCATCTACTTCTTAAATAGTAGACTTCTGAAAACCTTATGAACAATAGAGGAACATGGATGTAGTATTAGAAATAGATCTAGCTGGAAGTCATTCTGAGGAGAAACAACTACAAACATACTTTATTAGTTAGAACATGGGATGCACAAAATATTAATGTTGGAAAACTAGAAGTTATGAAATATGAAAAGAATGTATGAACATAAATAATCTAGGCATTAGTGAGAAGGGATGGACTGGCTTTGCCCACTTTGAATCAGATAATTACAGGGAATACGATGCCAGGAATGAAAAATAGGATGGTGCTACATTAATAATAAAAATGTCAATTACAAGTTCTATCCTGAGTACAATGTTGTGAGTGATAGGATATTATCCATACACATACAAAAAAGAACTGTTTATATGACTATTGTTCAAATATACACACCAACAGATAAAGCCAAAGAGGAGAAAACTGAAGATTTTTACCAAATCTTGCTGTCCAAAATTGATCAAACATGTAATTAAGATGTGTTAATGAAAATGGATACTAAACCAAAAATCTGGAAATAATGAAAAACAATTGATAGTCAGACAGTACAGCCTTGGTGACAGAAATGAGCCCAAGTATAGAATGATCACATTTTATATATTCAATGATTTATTAATTGCAAAAAGCTTTTTAAAATGTGAAATGTGAAAGAGTTGGCAGAGATCTGAAAAGAGGGGTAATTGTGGGCATTATTTTATGGGAATTAATTTTATAAAGCACAAGGAAGGAAAAGTATTAAACACAATGCATATGACTTTTGTATGCAAACCAATATAAAATAAAATTTTTTAAAATGCAAAAAAACCAACAAAAACTATTTTTTTTAAAAATGAATGTACTAGAAAAAACTCCACAAATGATGACGTTACACACTGAAAGATTTCAGAAAGTACCATATGATCAAGGGTCAGTGGTCATAAAAGAAAAAAATTCAAGTTACACTGAAGGCCTTGGCAAAAAATAAGGCTCCAGGAATGCATGAAATACTATTTGACATGTTTCAACTAACAGATGTGACCATGGATATTCTTACTCATTTAAGCCAGGAAATTTGGAGGACAGATTAACTAGATTTGATAGATTAGTTTTGATTAGAAAAAAAAATCCATATTTGTTCCCATTCCCAAAAAAATGTGATACGACAGAATGTGGAAATTATTGAACAATACAATTAATTTCACATGCAAACAAAATGCTGCTGAAGATCATTTAAAAAATGGCTAGAATATGGACAGAGAACTTCCAGAAGTTCAAGCTGGATTTAGAAGAGACCATGGTACCAGGGATATCATTGCTGATGTCAGATGGATACTAGCAGAAAGCAAAGAATACTAGACAAATGTTTGTGTTTTATTGACTATGCAAAGGAATTTGACTGTGTAGATTATAATAAATTATGGCTAACATTGAAAAGAATGGCCAATCAGTTGGCCAAGTAGCTGTCTTCCAAAGCTCTTGGCCCAGACTTGCAAGCACATCCATGGCTGCATCTTCTTGTTGAAACATGTCAATTGGTAGTCCATTAATTCCTGGGCCCTTATTTTTTTGCTAATGCCTTCAGGATAGCTTGTACTTTTCCGTTCATTATCAATAGCTCTTGATCATATGTTACTTCCTAAAATGGTCCCATGTCAGCCAATTATTTTTGGTACAGTGACTCTGTGTATTCCTTCCACTTTTTTTTTATGCTTCCTAGATCATTTAAGAGTTTGACCTTAGTATCCTTCAGTTTTGAAATTTGAACTGCATACCTTTGTGTTGGCAGCACAATTCCTTACCACTAGGTCACTAGAGCTAGTCAGATATTAATCTTAGCAGAACAGATTGCAAATGCAGATGGAAGTAGGCAATTTGAATTCACCAACTGTTCCATGGGAAAAATATGGACAAACTCCTCCCCCCTGCAATTTACTGCTTTTGAAAAACCACTGAAGGGTCAGCTATGGGTCAGTTCTAATTTGAAGGCACACAACAACAGTATTTACTAAAAGGCAGAAGTAAACAATGTCCCAAATATTTGCTGTACGGATGATTTTCAACATCAACTCTTTTTCTTTCATTCAGTTCCCCCTGCTCCTCTATGTCTCTTGGGTTCTGTGGTTTATTAGAAGGTCTTACAGAAACTAAAAACCACCAGGGAAATAACTCAGATGACGATGGGTTATGCAGGCCTGTGTTGCAAAGATTGGCAAGTGATGGGCCAGGATCCTGTAGACTATCAGTTGTGGCTCAACTGGATACGTGTCCCAGAAGGAGCATCCCAAAAGAGTGAGGGCATTGAGCTTCTGTGAGCTTACATGGGCCTCTAGTAAGGTGAGGCTTATATCCCACCCTAATCCTATCTTCTTAATACAATAACTACTTTATCACAAACTAAAAAGTTAATTTTGAACAATAACTCTTTGACATCACATCAGCATTACAATTCAAACGCATTGATAAGATGAATCAGAAATAGCATAAAATTTGACATAAAATATCACACCAAATTTACTCCTGTCAGCAGTTCTTCTCTCACTCAAAGTTACAAAACCTTGCTATTCAAAATTGGACTTGTCAAATTTGAATTTCAAGATATGTCCAGATGGAAGGCCAGAAATCTATCTTACGATATAAGTTGGTTTCAGTGAAAGGGGGAGGGCAGAGTAAAACACGCATATTAAGATTCTAGCTGGACTTGGATGTTTACTGAAGTCTAATGACAAAGTAAATAATATAAATTCCTAGTAAAATTTAAGCCAGTGAGTCGTGGTATCCATATGGTGTTGGGAAAAAATATTGTATGTACCATGAACTGCCTAGAGAACAAATTTGGTTTTGAAGACGTGGAGCCAGTGTTCCCTAGAAACAAATATTTAATACTTCATCTCACACAATTTGGGCATGTATCTAGTAATGGATATCATGCTTGGAAAAGCAGAGGGTCAGTGAAAAAGAGGAAGACCCTCAATGAAATGGATTTGTTACTGCAAGCTCCTCCTCCTGAACCAAACATAAATTACTTTCAGGGTGTGATGTTCATCAGGATGCTGTTGGAGAGAATATTTTCAAGTCCTTCTCTGAAAGGAAATGCTTGCTTTTCATTGGCATGCAGCTCAAGGAACTCATCCTATTCTTGCTTAACAACCATTAAATTAATACTCTGGTATCTACCCATTGCTGTTGCACAGGATAGGACAATGTTCAGATCTGTTGTTCATAGAGTCACTATGAGTTGTAATTGACTTGATGGCCCCTAACAACAACAACAACAACAACAAAACAACAACATGATTTAAGGCATCTAATAGAGTTTCTATTTTCAATCTGTATGCAGAACTGATTATCTGAAAGGCTGGGCTCTCTGAGGAGAAATGTGGCATCAGGATTGGAGAAAGACTCATCAAGAATCTGTGTTATGCAGATAACGCAACCCTGCTTGCTGAAATGAGGACCTGAAGTACTTGCTGCAGAAGGTCAAGGAATATAGTCTTCAATATGGATTAAAGCTCAACGTCAAGAAAACAAAGATTCTCAGCACTGGGCCGATTGGAAGCATCACAGTAGATGGTGAAGAGATTGTGATTGTTAACAGCTTTAGAAGAGGTTATCCGAACAGAACAAAGGAATATTGTGGTTGTTGATTGGCTCTGAGTCAAGCACAGCCCATAGCCACCTTATAAACAAAAGGGCTGAAGCTCCTCTACAATTATTGACATTTATCAGAGTTCATATAGTTTCCGGAGGCATGTTTTTTTGGAAGTGAATGCCACTCCTGCTTCCAATCTCCCATCCCTAGTAGTCATTAAATAATACTTTGTTCTGTTTGTGTACCTTTATTTGGTCTTTTTATAATAACTAAGTGTACAAGATATGTGCTTAAAGCCTCCTCTCCCCTCCTATTCCTGGTAATCATCAAGAAATTTTGTTCTGTTTGTGTACCTTTCTTAGCTTTTTAAAAAATCTATTTTCCTTATTAGTTATTTGTATTTTTCATTTCACCTTCTCTATAGTGTCATGTTGTTGTGTGCCATGGAGCTGGAACTGGCCCATAGCTGACCCTGCAGCAGGTTTTCAAAGGCAATAAATCCTATTGGAGGAGATTACCTATCCTACTGAGTGAGAAGTTCTTGGATTTGAACCACATGCCTTTGAGATCATAGCACAGTTTCTTACCAGTAGGTCACTAGAGCTCCCTTATAGTGTCATCGCCTTTTTCTCTTGGTATGTCAATGTTCTTTAAATGAACACTGCATTGAAACAGATGAGGGAAAAGAACTGTCTAAAAGAAATATATGGTTATGTATTATTTACATGACAAAAGTCCAGAATAAGAGGTGCATAACAAAGTGGACTTGGGGGCAGGAGAAGGGAGGAAACTGTAACAATGAAAGAATCTTTTTAAAAAGAAAAACGAACTTGGGCGGGGGGGGGGTGGGGGCTTAAGGAGGAAAATGTGCAACGATGGAATGGAAATTCAAGTTTTCTATAAACTTTCTTTAAAATATCAGTAATAATTAAAAAAGACAAAAATATACTAGTATAATGTTGAGTGGAAATGGAAAATGGCTTTATTTTTTCTTGTGAATTTATTTGTTTTCCAGAAAGTTACTTTGAAAAGGTACAGGTTTTCTAGTTATCCATTTCTACAATATACAGTATTTGTTTGTATGGGACATGTATGAGGATTTAAGGGGGGGAGTGGGGAGTGGAGAGGTGAGGATGAGTGTGTGTTGTGGGTCATCATTGTTGTTGTTGTTGTTATGTGCCGTCGAGTCATTTGCGACTCATAGCGACCCTATGCACAACAGCTCTAAACCCTGCTCTATCCTGCGCCAACCGCACCGCCTCTGACACACCCATCCCGATTACCCCAGTCACTGAATCAATCCATCTCATAGAGGGTCTTCCCCTCCTGCGCTGTCCCTCCACCCTCCCAAGCATGATGTCCCTCTCCAAGGACCCGTCCCTCCTGGCAAAATGTCCAAAGTATGTCAGACGAAGCCCCAGAATCCTTGCCTCCAAGGAGCAGCTTGGTTTAATCCTCTCCAAGATGAATCTGTTTGTTTTCCTGGCAGTCCATGGTACATTCAGTACCCTTCTCCAGCACCACAGCTCAAAAGCATCCACTCTCCTTCTGTCCTCCCTAGTCATTGTCCAACTCTCTAATGCATAACAAGCGATTGCAAATACCATGACCTGTATCAGACGCACCTTAGTCTCCAGAGAGACACTGTTGCTCCTGAGTACCTTTGAGAGGTCCCTAACGGCAGACTTTCCCATCGCAATACGCTTTTTGATTTCCTGACTGCTGGTACCAAGAGTGTTGACTGTGGAGCCGAGCAAACTGAAGCTGTGAACACTCTCAATCTCTTCGTCATCCAACCTGACGCTGCCAGTTAGTCCAGTGGCAAGAATCTTTGTCTTCTTGACATTGAGCCTTAGTCCATACTGAAGGCTGCAGTCCTTGACCCTTCGCAGCAAGTGCATGAGGTCCTCCTCAGTTTCAGCAAGCAAGGTTGTGTCATCTGCATAATGGAGATTGTTAATAGATCTTCCACCAATCCTGATGCCACAATTCTCCTCATAGAGCCCAGCCTCTGGAATAATCTGCTCTGCATACATGTTGAAAAGGTATGGAGACAGGATGCATGTGGGTCGCAAAATTTTACAGGTGGAGGGAGGAGTGGGTTAAGGAAATGGTAAAAATTCAATGTGAAAAACAATATATACAAAGTTTGTAAGTAAACTAGTATTTCTTTAAAAAAAAGGGAAAAGGTGAAAAAAAATAAAAGACACAGGTTTTTGTTTCTGAGGTGATGAAAATGTTCTAGATTATTGTGGTTGTTGTTATAAGCCATCAAGTCAACTATGACTCATAGTGACCCAATGAACAATGATGCTGACCTTGCCCTATCCTGAGCCAATCTCATTGTCTCTGACACACCTGACCCCATTGCTGTAGACAGTGTGTCAAACCTTCTCATCCAGAGTCTTCCTCTCGTGCAATATCCCGCCACCCTTCCAAGCATGATGTCCTTCTCTAAGGACTGGTGCATCCTGGCAACATACCCAAAGAGTATAAGACGAGCTTCAAAATTCTTGCCTCCAAGGGAGCAACCTGGTTTCACCCTCTCCAGTACAGACCTGTTTGTTCTCTTGGCAGTCCATGATATGTTCAATACTCCTCTCCACTACCACAACTCAAAGGCATTCACTCTACAGTCATCGTTCCTCATTGTCCAGCTCTCAGATACACAGCAAGTAATTAAGAAGACCATGGCCTGGATCATTGTGAGTCTCTAGACTGACATCATTGTTCTTTAGCTCACTGGAGAGGTCCTTGACAGATTTTCCCCAGTGTAACTTGTCTTGATTTCCTGACTGCTAGTGCCAAGAGTGTTGACTGCAGATCCAGCAAACTGAAATTGTTAACCACCTCATTCTTTTCTCCATCTACCATGATGATGCCTATTGGCATCATGATGATCTTTGTTTTCTTGATGTTAAGATGCAGTTTATATTGAAAACTGCAGTCCTTGACCTCCTGCAGCAAATGTTTTAAGTCCACACAGGGCCAATAGTGTGATATGGGTCTCAATAAAGTTTTTTAAAAACAATTAGCATAAATCATGAAGTGTTATTAAGTCCCTCTTACTCAAAATCTACTCACCTTTTCCTTTCTCATATTCAGAAGCTACAAACTTTAACTAAATGCATAAGTTGTCCCTACAAAAACACACTAAAAATTAAATCTTTTATAAATAGGTTTATAATGTGTCAAGGATAGATAAAGCTCTCAAACTTGAAAGTCTGGTTTTAAAACAATTTTGCTTCTTTCTATTGTCAATTTCATATAAAGTTAAAATAAAGCTTATAGATATATCTTGGAGAAAGTGCAACCAGACTGCTCCTTGGAGGCAGGGATGGCGAAGCTTCGTCTCATACTTTGGGCATGTTGCTAGAAGCTATTCTCTGGAGGAGGACATCATACTTGGAAAGATGGAAGATCAGCAGAAGAAAGGATGACCCTCATCTAGATGGATTGACAGTGACTAGAGCCATGGACTTAACTATGTCAGAGATGATGAGGATGGGACAGGACAGGACAGGGCTGATGTGTTGTTCATAGTTTTGCTATTAGTTTTATGCAACTGAGCAGTTAACAACAAAAGGGTTTAACAGACTAGATAAGGTTGTGTTTACAACAAGTACTGATAGTGGGCTTATGGGATATGGGATCATAAGGTTAACTCAACAAGGTCCTATTTATTTCCTTTTCCCCTCAGCTGTGCCCACCACAGACAGCAAAGGAACAGAATTTTGGTCAAACTACTTTCCGTTCCTAAACAGAGGCAAACTGAAGTTAATAATGCCCTTCAATGGCAATTGTTGTTGGTTGTAGCTCAGTTGACCTGTGGTGACCCTATGCCTAACAATCATAAATGATTTTAAATTATTAACATTCTCAAATCCTCTGCCGTGTTCTTTCTGCACAGCTTTTGCCTCATTTTCGAGTTCTGCCACATTCTTTTTAGTTCTGTTACATCAACAGGGAGAATTTAACTTCTGCTTTCAATCACTAACAAGTGACCTTGTTGGTTATAAAATACACCACATCAACTGCTAAATTTAACTAGTAGAAATATGAAATGCCAAAAATTGAAATATTTCTAGTTTGTGTTGCAAATAATGGAATAGTTCATGCAGACAAAGCATTGGCTTCCTGATGGCTGAGACTTCATCTCATATACTCTGGATATGTCAGCAGGGACCTCTTGCTGAAGAAAGGTATCATGCTTGGTAGAGGGTCAACAAAAGAGAGGAAGACCCTCAACAAGCTATACTGACACAGAGGCTGCAACAATGACCTCAAAAAAAGTTACGATGATAAGTACAGCACAAGACCTGACATTGTTTCATTCTGTAGCACCCGGTCACTAAATTTGGAAATGACTCAAAGGCACCTAGCAATGGCTGGTTTAAATTACATTTGTAACAGTAAAATCTGCATTAGCTTTAGGCTTATTTTTAATTCTGGACAATGAATAAGGATGATAGAAAAACAATTGATTCCCTGAGCTGTGGTGTTGGAGAAGAGCACTGAACATTCCATGAACGGCCAAGAACATGAACATATAGGTCTTGGAGAGGGTGCAGCTGGAGTGTTCTTTGGAAGGAAGAATGATGGGGTTCACCTAACATACTTTGAACATATTGCTAGGAGGTACAATTCCCTGGAGAAGGACATGATGTTGGGAAGGGTGGAGGGTTGGTGAAGGAGAGGAAGGTGAACTGACAAGGTGACTGCTGCAATGGGCTCTTGTCAGAAAGGATGAGGATGGCGCAGGACAGGACTGGTTTCAGATCTTTTGTTCATAGGGTCTCTATGAACATATTTGACTCGGTGGCACCAAATAACACCAAATCATAATAACACCACAATTTTTAATTCATATAACATTTAATTTTTTAAGCAACAGAAAATGACTTCAACTGACCCTCCAGATGAACCAAAACATGGTTGTTGTTTGGTACTATTTGAATACAACTCATTTTGCAACCCTATGAACACCAATTCTGGAACCTGTCCTTTCCTGTGTCATCTTCATCATCTCTGACACACTTGAGTCCATTGTTAGAATCACTCTGCCAATCCACCTTGTCAAAGATCTTCTTTTCTTTCTCTGATAGTACAATGTTCCTCTTCAAAGAATAACTTTCAGTAACATGCTCAAAGTAAATGAGATGAAGCTTTGCCCTCCCTGCCTCCAAGGAGCACTCTGGCTGCACTCTTCAAGACATACCTGTTTTCCGGGCAGTCCATGCGATAATCAGTACTTTTCTCCACAGCTCAAAGGTGCCGACTTTTCTTCTGCTTTCCTTAGTCACCGTCCACCTTTCGGGTTCATAGCACACGCTTGAAAAGACCATGGCCTGAATCAAGCACACTTGAGTCTTCAAATTGACATGATCGCTCTTCTGTAATTTGGAGTTTCCTGATAGCATATTTGCTTAAAGCAGCATGTCTCTTATCTCCTGACTGCTGCTGCCAAAGGTGCTGATTGTGGATCCTAGTGAGATGAAATCATTGACAACTTCAATTCAATCCTTTCTCAATCTATCATTAGGTTTCATCTATCATATAGGTTCAGTGGTGAGGTTTTTTGTCTTCTTGATGTTGAGATGCAATCCATATTTAAGGCTTCAGCCTGATCTTCTGCAAGTGTTTCAAGTCCTTCTCCCTTTCCACAAGCAAGGTTATGCTTAACACAGATTGTTGAGTCTTCGTCTAATCCTGATGCTAAATTCTTCATATAGTCCAGCTTCTCAAAATGATTTCCTCAGCATGTAGATTGAACAGGAATGGAGAAAGAATACAACCTTGATGCACACCTTTCCTGATTTTAAATCATGCCGTGTTCCCTTGCGCTGTTTGGACAGCTTTTTTTTTTTTTTTATAGCGTCTTAATCTATGAAAACATGGCTGTTGTTGTTGTTAAGTGCTGTCGAGTGGTAGGTGACTCATAGCGACCCTATGAAGGAGAGTCCTCAGAGTCCTCAACACTTGTCTGACTTTCATCCTCTCTCCAGGTTCACAGGGTTTCCAGAGGCAAGCTATTATGGAAGTAAATGTCACTCCTGCTTCCAAGTTTGTTTTAATCAGGGAGCTCCACCAAACACTGTCCGCCATGGGTAACCATTAACGCATTTGACACGTCAGTGGCATAGTGTTCAGCTTCACAGCAACCACAAGTTACGGCTGTACGGCAAGTGGACACACCAGGCTAATTTCCCTAAACGTGGCAAGTTTCCCTAAACCTCAAACTCCCAGCTGTCAAATTGATTCCAATACATAGCAACCCTTTGTTATACATATATTTTTTTTATTTTGTGTGCGTGTACCGTCAAATCAGATCTGACTGGTACAGGAGGATATTGCGCCTCCTTCTCCAGCAGAGTGTCTGGTGGATTCGAACCGTGTTCCTCTGGGATTGCAGTGTGGTTTCTTGCCACTAGGCCACCAGAGCTCCCCTTGTTATATTTCTAAGGCATTAAGGAAGGAGACATCTTTCTACTGCAAAGACACTTGGTGGATTCAAACTACTAGTCACTCTGCCTTTGGGATTAGCAGCAAGACTTGTCATGCCCTCCACCGCCAGGACTCCCTAAGAGCTCCTAGAATAAGTGCACTGTTATTTCACATAATTGTTTTTCAAAGAATGACACAAGAACATGCTTAAACAATCACACTCAGACATTTTCAAGATTGCTCAGCTATTTATTTCACCTGAGAAGAGCCTGGGTAATTGCCTGTAAAATAAAGAACAATTTTTTGGTAACCTTTGTCCTTTACAAAGTAGTATGTTTCCTTTGATATAGTACTTCATTAGCAAGCCTCCTTTCATCAGTTTTGTAATATATATATTTCTAACCTTGCTTGCTGAAACTGAGGAGGACCTGAAGCGCTTGCTACAGAAGGTCAAGGACTGCAGCCTCCTATATAGTTTGGAGCTCAACATCAAGAAAACAAAGATTCTCACCACTGGGCCAATTTGCAGCATCACTATGGATGGTGAAGAGATTCAGATAGTTAACAGTTTCAATTTACTTGGTTCCACAATCAACACTTTTGGTAACAGCAGCCAGGAAATCAAGAGACAAACTGCACTGGGAAAGTCAACTGTGAGGGATCTCTCAAGAGTACTGAAGAGCAACGATGTCAGGCTGGAGACTAAGGTGCACCTGATCAGGGCTATAGTCTTCACAATTATGTGCTGTGCATTGGAGAGTTGGACACTGACTAGGGATGATAGAGAATTGATACCTTTGAGCTACGGTGCTGGAGAAGAGTATTGAATATACCATGGGCTGCTAGGAGAACAAACAAGTTTGTCCTGAAGAAGGTGAAGCCGGAATGCTCCTTGGAATCAAGGATTCTCAAGCTTCATCTGACACATTTTGGGCATGTTGCAAGGAGGGACTGGTCCTTGGAGAGGGACATCATGTTTGGCAGAGTGGAGGGAGAGGAAGACCTTCGATGAGATGGATCGATTCTGCGACTGGAGTGGTGGGAATAAGTGTATCTGGGATGGCTAGATTGGCACAGGATAGAATGGTGTTTAGAACTCTTGTACATAGGGTCGCTATGAGTCACAAGCGACTAGATGGCACATAACAACAACACTATATATATTGTAATATATATATTTCTAATTTTATTTTTATGGCTTCTAATAATTTCCTGCTAAAAATCTTATTATGGGGCTCTGGTGGGGAGTCGTGATGCTAGCCCAAAGGCCATGACTCAGGGAGAAAAGCAGGAAATCTCCTCCCACACGATTTATAGCGTCTAAACATGCTGAACGGTCAACTATTTTGGTTTTTTTGCTTTGTTTTGTTGTGTTGGTTTTTAAAAAATTTTATTCTGATATATTTACAAAGTTTGAATATATTATTTTTCACAAAATATACTTCCTATTCCCTTCACCCCATCCACCCAAAGTTTGAGTTTTATGTTTCTAAATGTGTTTTCAACTTTGCTAAATTAGCATAATATATAAAACTGAAAGCAAATAATACAGGTTACCAATCTTTCATTCTGTGTGATCACTGTACCACTGTTTCAACATATGTAAAGATTTGAAAATGTCCTAAGTAAAAAAGTTCTATGAGCCAAGATACCATGAATATTGTTTTATGTTTCTAAATATGTTTTCAACTTTGCTAAATTAACATAATATATAAAATGAAAGCAAATAATACAGGTTACCAATCTTTCATTCTGTGGGTGATCACTGTACCACTGTTTCAACATATGTAAGGATTTGAAAATGTCCTAAGTAAAAAGTTCTGTGAGCCAAGATACCATGAATATTGTTAAAAAAAAAAGACAGACACATACCTATGTGTTACTGAATGTCTTAGAACGAAAGAAAAATGCCAGAAGTGAATGAAAGAAATATTTGAAATGCTTTTAAAAAAGCAACCCCAAGCACAACAGTTTAGAAGTCAATAGACACAAAATACATATTTAATGCCCTTGTCAACTCGGTCTCGGAAACTTTCAAGGCAAAAATTTGTGTTTCTCTGTGGGATATTGTTTCTTGCCATGCCAATATTTAATTAAAAAATACAGAAATCCACTGACTTGCATGCCTACTTATGATAATCAATGTGTAAAAGGTAGCACAAAATTCAATTCAGTGTAGTCAACATACCAAAACTCAGTTTTCCAATTTTAGAAATTAAAAAAATTTCTGAAATGAATAACTGAAATACATTATGAATTTTTTATGTCCTGCTTTAGTCAGCTATGTTTTAAACATGTAAGTACATGGGTTTGATTCCAGTTAAGAGTCTCATCCGTATTTTAACAACCACATGCCTATCAGTTTGTTGTACCGTCTTCTCTGTACTAGTGGCTGATAATCAAGTCACATTAGTGCTCGCAGAAGTAATAATACAGAATCCTTTTAAAGCTAAGTCTTTACCCATTTTCCCATTCTTCTGCAGAGCAGCTGGTGGGTTCAAACCATATGTCTTTGAGATTGCAATGCAGCTTCTTACCACTACACCACCAGAACTCACTATCTTTACCCATTTGGATAGTGAGTTTGTGCAGACTGAGGAAATGAGCAGGGAGATAAATATTTGTAAAATTTTTGAAGTTAATTCCTCATGTTGTTATGTGCTGTCCAAGCTGACACATAACTGACCCTCAAAGCAGTAAATCACATGGGAGGAGACTGCTTATCTTCTCCCTTAATTAAGCTGGTCAATTGAACCAACTGCCTTTGGGTTGGCAGTGCAACTCATTACCCACTAAGCTACCAGCCCTCTCTAATTCTTCACAGAAACGATAATAAAAAAAAAATGCTAACTTTTTAGTTGCCTGAGATGCTTTAATATCATGAATTTAAATCCATGCCTGTCACTAGGGCTCCAAGATGATTATCAGTATTAACTAGAAATTACCTTCTGAAACATAAAAGTGCATCATTATCATAAAAAAAAAACCTGTCATAAACAGTCTTGGTAAAATCAAGCTCATCTATAAATTCCCTGAGAAGACACAAATATTCCACACATCACAGCGTTGTAACAGCAAGTAATTTTCCACAAGCATCATTGATTGTAAAATCAAATTTCTATTTCAAGAAATATAACATACAATATACATTACATCTGTGTGATTGGTCGTTGCTATAAATTTATTTAAATCAAGAAAATGATCATATAAAAATTATTTTGGCAAAGGCTGAGGTTTTTTTTCTTTAAATGTTTTTCTTTTTTTAAATCCCTGAGCTATTTGTATGGGCTTAATTTTGCCTCCTACCTCTCTAGCCCACAATCTCCCCACGTCTGTTAACTACACAGGCCCCCTTGCCACCCCATCCACAAATCACATAGCCCAAGAATAATTGTGGGGAAAAAGGATATGACACATTTTCCGCTGTTAAAATCTTGGCTCCCAATCTCCCCTTCAGCTTAACTGTAGGTGGAGGCTTAATGCTTTTTACTAGGTTCTCCTTGTCAGAAAACATGGGAAGTCTCTGACATAAAGACATAGCACAATCCCTGCCCCCAAAAGCACCCCACACAGTGTGCCCCTCTGTTCTCAAGTGGCCTGCCACGGTAAGGGTTTTAAGGGCTCCAGAGCTTTATGTCTCAAATGCTCATCCAAACACTGGATGGCAAAGAGGTCGACATCGGTGTCAAACTTGTTGGCAAACAAGTGATGCTGGCGCAGCATCCACTTCAGGTCTCCAGCACCGAAGACGCACACAGAGCGCACATGCACCCCGCTGCAGGGTGGGTATGGGGCGCCCTTGGTGACGTCGCCCTCAAAATAGTGCCACTTGACGAAGCGCACGATGGCCTGCATGTCCGACAAGTCGTACTTGGGGCTAGCGGGGAGCGCACCAGGGGCATCCGGCATCCTCTGGATGGTGGCCCAGAGATACTCATCGGGGCTGTAAGTGTCCTTGGCCCACTCCATGAGATGGTGGATCCGCTCATTTTCAAGAACATAAGCCACGTAGCTCCTGCTGACCACGAAATAGGCGCTGCCGGAGAAGATGGGAGTTTGGATGGGCGGCCGCCCTTTGTCAGTCCCCGTGTTCACGAGCATCCCATTCACGACTTCATAACGCTTCTTCCACCTTTCCTCCTTATTGGCGGGCATTTTTTCCGTTTCCAGATTGTTTTCCCCCATCAGGGACTTGAGCTTGCGGACGATCTCCAGGTTCGTTTTAATCGGGAAATCCATGCCGCAGAGGTTGATGAGGTACTTCCAGGTGGTGCTCGTTCTGTGCAGGTCCTGCATGCAATTGAGGTCGGCCTGGACCCGGCTCCAGGACGCATACACCACGCTCTCCAGCTGGCTGGCCACGAACACGTTGCCGAAACAGGACGCAATGCCCATCACTGCACCCAAGAAAGAATCATCCGATTTTTTGTCTACGTGTATGCAATAGAAATTCTGAGGCATGTAGATGGCCCTCAAGAGCCTGTCCAGCATTTCGATTTTGTGGTGAACCACTATGGAATATGCAATGGGGAATTCCGCCTCTTCTTTGCTAAGGGGCTCCATGATATATTTACTAGTCTTGATGAAGGATGCGCAGTCCCTGGTCATGTTTATGTAGTCGTGGGTTGTCAACCGAGGGCGATTTTTAAATTTCACTGTTAGCATTTCAAGCTTTGCCTTCTGGATTTCATCTGCATCACCCTGTAACACTCTGGTACAATTGATATAACTACTAGGATTCTCCCCAGTCAGTTCCAGATCACCGATGCTGACAAACTGGGGCTTCTGATGAATTCTTACTACTGAGAAGGTGACCAGGGAAAAAATGATAACCAAGAAGTAGTATTTAGTGGGATAAGAAAAAAGTCTCTTTCGCAGCAACTTCTTCAGCATTTCAAATAGTAGTGAGAGTTTTTCCTTTGTGAAAGGCAGTCTGTCAAATGGGCTTCAGGCACCACTGATGTTCCTCAGCCGTTGTCTTGCGAGCTGTCAGGTTGCCTTTTTCAGAAATACAAAGACATCTTACAATGGAGGGAACCCCTGAAAGAAAACAGATGTGAAATGTGTAAATACAAAAGTTTTCACGATATCTTAAGGCTTAACTCTCAACTGCATGAAATCAAATTCCATGGAGTCAGATATTTAAAACATATTGGGTTAACGGGGAAAGGTCAGCATTGTCACACACTTGCAGCCTCTAGTATTTGTGCTTTTTTTCTGTAGCATTTAGCACTACAACTGAGATTAAATAAGGTAGTTACAAGGATACACTAGAATATGCTATAATACAAAGTTTACTTGTTAAGTGTATACCTAGAGTGCATTCTGTTGAGTTGACTGCAATTCAAAGTGATCCTATCAGACAGAACAGAACAGCTCCACAGGGTTTTCAAGGCTGTACTCTTTACAGAAGCAGAGCATCACATCTTTCTTCTGTGGAGCGGTTGGTGGCTTCAAGCTATTGACCTTTCAGTTAATAGATAGGTGCTTTGCAACTGTATCACCAGAGCTCCTTGTCAGGTAAGTTAAGGTATTTGAACAGTTAAGGATCTTATACTACAGCGATTGAACTGTCTATAGTTAGTAGGTTTTTGATGCTGCACAGTCCTGAGAATGAGTACCCGCTGCCTCAAGGTCTTTACGAAGAGGTTCCTCTTCTGATGGATCCATCAGGGCCTGGCAGCTGCCTTAAGCAGTCTTAAGTGGCAGACATCATATCCATTCTACTGTAGGCTAAATGAAGAGTAAGGAGACACTATGGGAGAGCAGATAAAATAGATTTTTGTACTAGAGTGAAAAGATTCAAGTGAAACCTGGCCAGACTTGGCACACTGAATTCGGTTCCATGCCAGGCACCAAAGTGTATCTAATCCACAATAGACTGTCTTTCCTGTACTGCACATCATACATTATTATGGGAAGTCAGCACTTCTAACAATATTTACACATTGTAACTTGTGACACATCTGTTGTCTACATTCAAGCTCCATGAACCTACCCTACTTTTACTATATAAACATACTTAAAACATTAAAATATTACTTTCTTTTCAAAGATCAATTTTATCATTCGGCAACTAGTTCTATTAACTCGTAGATGCTGTTGTTTTAAAAAATAAGTCAAGTGGTTTCATGTCAAATTTAGAGATTTTAAATTAGTTCTTAACACTATGATTAACATTAGAACTCTGACTTGTTCTCATTGAGGAAACATGTTGGGAGGAAGGGAAAGTAG
>NW_006399858.1:7344261-7346421 GCF_000299155.1 Elephantulus edwardii
TTTCCCCCTTGGCCATAAGAGTTCCCTAATAATTAAAGCAATAAGAAATAACTGAACATTATTAGTACAGGGTGGTGTTAAGAAAAGTACTTGACGTTTTTACCAGTTAGAATCAATGCATGTCTCGATGGTTGGGGTTTGATTGCAGGTAACGGTTTGTGGCAGTCTTGGCATCTCTCATGTGATCAAGTTCCTTAAATGCACTAGGCATCCAGCAATGAGTCCCATAAGGATGCTTTTAAAATCTGTGAAATGAAAATGGAAATGTGTGACAGTAATATATTCACCTATAACTAACTATACAAACTCAGGAAGTACATGGAAGAATTAAAATATGCTTCATGGAATTATGTGCCTTCTTCATGTTATTATCTTTTTAAAATCTCTTCCTTTCCTAGATTCATTTTTCTAATACTGTGTCTGTGATTAATAAGTGTTTGAGAGGGATCCAAGATGGTGGCAGAGGCAGAGACAACGTGGTGAGCTGCGGGAGCAGTGGACCACTTGGAGCAGAGCCACTATGGCCTTCTACAGACCTCTGTTTATTGATAACTGAACAGTTAAACAGTTGATGACTGGTCTTCAGTGAAGATCAAGGCTCAACAACAGGAATTCAAGGATTCCCAAGGAGGAATGGGTTTGCTCCCTTTCCTATAGGTAACCTTAACACTGAGTTTTACTCCAGACCTGACCCTGAACCCAGTGCCAGTGACAAAAAGGAAATACAACTGACAGCTAAGGAAGCAAAAGAGGATGGAGCCTCTGGGTTCAACCAGCCATCCCCACCGGACCCACCTGGGAAAACACTTTTCAGTCCAGAGGGGAGCAAATGACAGGAAAATATCTTCTAATAGAACAAGAAGGCAAACAGCTTTAATCCAAGACCACCAGTAAGGTGATAAAGTATCCTCCCTTTCCCCCTTCACATCAACGCCCCTGTTCAGCATCAAGAAGCCAGAGAGTCTACATCCAGTTCCCAAATCAATAAGACAGTTGGTTTAATTGCCATTGGAAAATGCTTACCATTCCCCTGTAGCATCTGGTCCCCACTGGATCCTTTTCATTTCCTTCGCCTGATCCCCCTACCAACCAAATTGTGCAGCTCTGAAACTGCATCCCTGCCCATCCTCACCCTTCTGCCCCCAACCCTCACCTCCTTGTACCCCCATTATGTTTTCCCCAATAAAATAAAAAAATAAAAACAAACAAAAAAACCAACACAACAAACCTATATGACTTGAAACAAATTTTTATTAAAACAAAACCTTTCAGTAATAATTTAAAAAAAGTTTGAAAATATCTGAAATTATCTGAACTTTTTAAAAGTCCAATAATGTTTCCCAAAGTATATGCCAAAGAATGGTACAATATGATCAGGAAATCGGACATACTCTATTTCAACTCAAGATTCTCAGTGCACACCATCATGTTAAAATCAATCCTACTTGGGTAGCTTTTCACTTCAGAGCTATCTTGATAATCTTTCTCCTCTCAACACCTACTATATTAGAAAACATTGTGAAGTGCTGCCAAAGTGGAATCAAAACAACAAAAAATACCAATGAAACTCAATCAGTAAAACACACTAAACAAATTAAGAAGAGTAAATCAAAGAAAAAGACAGTGTTTTGAAGACAGCAACAAAATTGAAAACCTTTTAGCTACAATGGATAAGGAAAAATAAAGTAAGGATTAGAATTACTAAAAAATGCGGAATGAAAGAAAGAACAACCAAGATAAATAAAATTATTATTGAGAAGAGTTGCAAGGAGTTGCACTGTCAACGCAAAGGCACGCAGTTAAAATCCACCAGCTGTTCTATCTGAGAAAGATGAGGAACCTTCTCCCCTGGTATTTACTGCCTCTGAAAAACCTCTGGAAGGTCAGCTAACAGTCAGTTCACTTCCAAAAAAGGAGGCCTCTGAAAACCCTATGTACAACAGAACACACGCAGACTAACAGAGAGGGCAACTGAGGTGGAGCTTTCAAGCATGGAAATACAAAAGAAGAGGAACAGTTGTAAGCAGACACTAGCAATTGGAACATGGAATGTGAGAATGTGAGGAATGCAGGAAAATTAGATATTGTTAAGAAAGAAATGGAATGCATAAATACTGACATACTAAGTGTTGGTGAGATGAGATGGACCGGCATGGGGCA
>NW_006399858.1:7349586-7405617 GCF_000299155.1 Elephantulus edwardii
CTTGACCCACTTACTTCCCAGCTCCACCCTCCACCAGGATAACCCTTCACATCTGCCAAGTCCCTTCAGAAAATATCTTCCATTGTCTAACCCATGATCTGACAGCTTGTATCTTAAGCTTTCTTGGCTTCTGTGATTCCAAACACGTCAACCGCTGACATTTTTTTTTCTTTTGACCAGTGTCTCTTAAGTTTAGTTTTACTGTCTCCAAGGGAAGGTGACGTGTCCTGTAGAACTCCTGTGTTAACACTTTTTTAAAAAAAAAATAAATTTTTAAATTTTAACTGTGATTTTTAACAAAAAATTTACAGAAAAGTTAGATTTTCTTTGTAAATAAAATAGCATTTAAAAAAAGTCTACTTGGGGAGGGGGAAGGAAGGGAGAGGGAGGGTATAATATGCAACAATGAATGAATCCTTTACTAATTCTTAAAAAAAAAATAATTCCTTGAGACTAATACTGCCCAATAGTAAAACCAAAGACATCGCCAGAAAAGTATAAACTCTTATGAATATGTTAAGTGCTGTCAAGTCATAGATGACTCATAGCAACCCTATGAACTAAAGACCTGAATACATATTTCATCATTTCTCTAAGTTCACAGAGTTTCCAGAGGCAAGTGATTTCAGAAGTGGATGCCACTCTTGCTTCTAGGCCTGTTTTAATTTGGGAACTCCACCAAACACTGCAAATTACTGAAGAGAAGTGATGCCAGTTTGAGAACTAAAGTGCATCTGATTCAGGCCATGGTCTTTCTGATTACTAGCTATGCATTTGAGATCTGGTAGTGAATAAGGATGATAGAAAAAGAACTGATGCCTTTAAGCTGTGGTGTTGGAGAAGAGAACTGAACATTTCATGGGCGGCCAAGAAAATGAATAGATAATCTATGAGAGGGTGCAACCAGAGTGCTCTCTGGAAGCAAGAATGATGAGGCTTTGCCTAACATACTTTGAATATATTGCTAGGAGGTGCTACTCCTCGGAGAAGGACATGATGTTGGGAAGGGTGGCGGGTCAGTTCAGGAGAGGAAGACTCTCAGCCAGGTGGACTGACAAGATGACTGCTGCAATGGACTTTTGTTGTCAGAAAGTGTGAGGTTGATGCAGGACAGGACTGGTTTCAGGTCTTTTGTTCATAAGGTCGCTATGAATCATACTCAACTCGATGGCACCTAACAACAACAACTAAACATTGTCACCATGGATAACCATTATCACATTTGACACACCAGTGTCACAGTGTTTATCATTACCACAACCAAAAGTTACCGCTGCACAGCAAACTGACAGACCAGTGCTATATAACTTAGAAGAATGACTAAAAACAATTAAAACCAGCCATTTTAAATATGAGGTCAAATCAAATCTGCTCACACCCAATTGCAAGCAAACAGTCCATATCCAAAACAGAAAACACACCTTTCTAAAATTCAGCTGCTCCACTTATCTTCCCAAACTGGAAAGCAGCCCCATATTGGCAACCAAATGTCCTTCTAGCAAATCAAATGAGTAGTATATAGGAAGGATTATATACCATGGCAGCTAAGTGGGATTTATCCAGGAAAGGACAGTTGCTTTAATATGCAAAAGCCAATCAATAATCACCTAAGTTCAATCAATGCAGAAAAATAGTTGACAAAATATAAACCTTTTCATGAGTAAAGTACTCAATAGATCAAGAATAAAACTTTCTTAATCTAATAAATAACATATATGGAAAACCAACAACCAACATCAGATTTAATGGTGAACCAACAAGGATGTATCACCTTTTCAGCAGTGCAACTCATTACAGATTACACCACCAGAGCTGTCTGTAAAAATGACATATAAGAAATGGTAGAAGAAAAGAATTCCACCATGTGAAGAAATGAGGTTAAATCAAATTCCTGAAAGCAAAAGTACCCAACTTGATCTTTTTTCCTCCTCAAAAGAACCAGAACACTTTAAAACAAACAAACAATGTTTTCAATATGTTGGGGAAAAAAATAGTATTCCAGCTGAGATTTGTTATACCCAGCTAAACTTCTAGGCAGACAAGATTAAAATGAAAACATTTTAAGGCAGGTAAATGCTCTTATTTGCCTCTGTGGATCCTTTCTCAGAAAACTACTAGAGGACTGAGTGCTATCAAAACCATAGATGAACAAACAAGAAGACAGAAGAATCAAAAGAATATTTAACACAGAAGGAAGAGTGGGGAACCTCCAGGATTATAGTAAAGGAGCATCTCAGGCTGTGAAACAGGACATTTGAGAGCCACAATACACTGGAGCAAGTTAGAGGGCACTGGGAGCAATATCTTCATGAAAATGCAATTGATGGAATAACTGATGGGGAATGAAAAGTAATTTTAACAAATAATACCATTCGGAGTTGACTTTTTAATAAATACATTGAAAACAAAACAAAAAAGAAATTAAGACTGTTGGAGAGGCAATTATCGACTCCAAAGAAATCAAGAAGCTGTGTATTAATGGAAAAAAGCAATTACAATGCACTTTATGGCTCAGTTCTGAAGAGCAGTACACAACCTCTTCATAACATAAATATCCCCCCAAAACAAAACCAAACCAAACCCTTCACTGTGCTTGAGCAAAAACAGACTCAGAACTTTCTATCCAATGGATTTTCTGAGGCTGTAAATTGCCTGGAAGAAGAATGCCCAGAGCAGCTTTGGATTCAAACTGTAAGAAAGGTATGGCCTTTGGGTTAGCAGTGCAAATCCCTATGGACCATGTTCGCCAGTGCAACTGCATAAAAAACGTGACCCTCCCAAAATTCACTACTACAGTACTAGGAACACAGACAAAAAAGGGAAGGACCTGTGTGGCTATGATAATGGATATGCATTTAAAATTACTTGGCCACACGTTTTTATTATTGGGTTTTGTTGTTGTTCAGTGGTGTTTGTTGTTTGGGATTTTTTTGTTTGTTTGGTTGTTGGTTGGTTTGGGTTTTTTTTTTTTTTTTGAAAAGGCTTTGTATTCTCCCTTGTTGTTAGGTGCCATCAAGTGTAACTCATGCAATCCATGCAATCCTATGAACAGCACATCTGAAGTCTGCCCTATCCTGTACCATCCTCATCATCTCTGACACACCACAGCCCATTGCTGCCGTCACTGTCAATCCACCTTGTTTAGGGTTTTCTTCTTTTCCGATCCCTTCACCTTTCCAAGCATAATGCCCCTCTCCAAGGAACAGCCTCTCCTAGTAACATGCCTACAATATGTGAGACAAAGCTTTGTCATCTGTGCCTCTAACAAGCATTATTTCTGACTGCACTTTCTCCAAAACATACCTGTTTGTTTTTTTGGCAGCCCAATGGATAATCAGTACTCTTCTCCAACTCAGTCCAAAGGCATCAATTCATTTGAGCAGGTGGCCTAGTCCACACCAAGTAGCACTACTAATTCAAAGATTGTGTGTCTCCAACAGTTTGAATTCACCAGCAGTTCCTTGAAAAGGAACACTAGAAGAAAAAGGAGTAGGAGTAGCCCTCTCCTGTTACAACTTAGCTTTTCAGAAACCTGATGGGTACATGTTGTGAGTCAGAGCTAATGCATCAGGAGTGAGTTTGAGGGTTGTTGTAGTTTGTTGTTGTTTTTTGGGTTTTTTTTTCCTTAAGTATGAAGAACCTTTGACTTCAACACTCAAAATGGTAAGAATTACCAAGAGAAAACATGAAGTCTTGTACGGCTTGGGTCAAGACTGCTTTCAGTGACAAATAGCTAAGTGTAAAAAAAAATCTCCAAAAATTGATTATCAGACCAGTAGATTTTAGTCTGAAATAAATATGAAATAGGAGACGATCTAACAAACTAAGAGCTATATTGGCATTTAAAAATGAAATCTACTAATATACCAACATGTGCTTTTGTAATTTAAATGAATGAAATTCTAATACAAAATAAGGTATTAGTTATAGTATACATCTACTTGTGTAAATTAATTTTTAGAATCACTATACGGAAATGTTTTAAATTAAATAAAAGACTCAATTTTTAATTCCTTTTGCAACAATAATATAAACAGTAACCTGAGAAAGGAGTAAAATAGATTTATTACAAATTAGTATTACATGACAGAGTTTTTCATGAAACATTTTAACATATATGTTATTGATGTGTACCCTCAAGTTCAAACCGTCCTATTGCCGACCCTCTAGCAGGTTTGCAGCAGCAGTAAATCGCATAGGAGGAGACAGAGGGCCCATCTTTCTCCTGCAGAGCAGCTGGTGAACTTAAACTTGGCGGGATTTTTGATTCCTTCTTCTTTGTTGCAGTTGACAGCATAGCTGTTAGCAGTAACATTACACCAATCAGTCTGCTGGGTCCCTTCCCATCCTGCTACTTGTCCAGATATCTATGTAATTAGAGACTGTGCAGAAATATCCAGATGATTCTTGGAGATATATGAATAAATTGATGTATGTTAAAATGTCTACTCCTCCCCCCCCCCAATTTAGTAAAACAAACGAGAAAGTTCTATTAAGGTAATAAGACAGTAGTGGTGCAAATAAACAGTAGGCCACCCAAGAGTTAAAGTGAAGAGGGGTAAAGGAGGCCTGGAAAAACAGGGATGAATCCAAATCTTACAGCATGCTGTCAGCAGAAAAGGAGAGAGAAAGAGACCTAAAAATGTCTATTTGGACAGGTCTACTTTTTTTTTTTTAATGTCTACTTTTTAAACATACAATGTTGTTGTTTGTTGTCAAGTGGGAACTGATCCACAGCTGACCTTCCAGCAAGTTTTTAAAGGCAGCAAATCCCAGGGAAGAAGATGTTCATCCTTCTCCCACAGAGACGTGGGTGGATTTGAACTGCATGTCTTTGAGATTGTAGCGCTGTTCTTTATCACAAGGCCACCAAAGCTCCCTTTTTACACTATTTGTCCAGATGTCTCAGATGTAATTACAGGCTGTGCAGAAAACTCTAGATTATTCTTAGAGGTAAATAACTATATGTGTATATCTATGTGTAACATGTTATTGTTGTTATGTGTCATTGAGTCGCCTGCGATTCATAGTGACCCTATGTACAGCAGCTCTTAAGGCTGTCTGAGCCAGTCTCACTGATTCAGACACACCAACTCCCAGTGCCCCAGTTACTATATCAGTCCATCTCATCCAGGGTCTTCCTGTCTTGTGCTGTCCCTCCACCCTTCTGAGCATG
The DNA here is from genome assembly GCF_000299155.1 of Elephantulus edwardii. NCBI lineage: Eukaryota > Metazoa > Chordata > Mammalia > Macroscelidea > Macroscelididae > Elephantulus > Elephantulus edwardii. Next base: position 7,354,763 of record NW_006399858.1, read on the forward strand.
ATGTCCTTCTCCAAGGATTGGTCCCTCCTGGCCACCTGCCCAAAGTATGTAAAATTGAACTTCAAAAGTCTAGCCTCCAAGAAACTTGATTTCACCCTCTCCAAGACAGACCTATTTGTTTTCTTGGTGGACCATGGTATGTTCAAGACTTCTGCAGAATTACAACTCAAAGGCATCAATTCTTATGTCATCCTTAGTCACTGTCCAGCTTTCTGATGCATAGCAAGTAATTGCGAAGATCATGGCTTGGGTTGATTGGGTGCACCTTAGTCTCAAGACTGACATCATTTCTTCTCAGTACTCTGGAGAGGTTCCTGAGAGTAGATTTTCCCCAAAGTAATTTGTCTTTTGATTTCTTGACTGCTGATGCCAAGAGTGTTAATCATGGAACATAGTAAGCTGTAACTGTTAACAAGCTCAATCTCTTCTCCATGCATAATGGTGCTGCCCAGTTTTTGTCTTCTTGATGTTGAGCTTCAATCCATATTGAAGACTATACTCCTTGACCTTTAACAGCAAGCGCTTCAGGTCCTACTCAATTTCAGCAAGCAAGGTTGTGTCATCTGCATAACATGGGTTGTTGATGAGTCTTCCTCCAATGTTGATGCCACATTCCTCCTTATAAAGCCCCACTTCCCAAATCAATGTGTAACATGCATATTTCTAAAAAAAGAATCTGGATTTTTCTGCACCACCTCTAATTACATCTGAGCTATATGGACAGGTAGCAGGATAGGAAAGGGCTCAACAACCCGCTTGGTGTAAGGTTACTGCTAACAGCTATGCTTGTAAGCAAGAAAAGGAAGGAATCAGAACGTCCAGATTTTTTTCTCCACATAATTTTAACAAAAAAGGATTACATTTTTCAATCCTAGACCTAATATAGTACACAAGACTCAATCCTACCAGTTGTAACATTTTTTTAAATTATTTTTTCAGTTGTAACATTTTTAAAAGAGGTAATAAACATTGTTTCTTAAAAACGTAAGCACAGGCACTTGTGCTGCAGCACACACTATCCACCGGTGTCTTTCTAAGCAGCACATCAACAAGCAGCTGAAGCAGAAACCCTTGCTCCTGGCATCGTAAGCAGGGTCTGGGTTAGTTCAGCTGGCCTCTGGTTTCAGTGAATACTCTGAACGGGAATCATTCCAACTCTTCAAGGACTATTGTTCTGCAGCCTAGACCCTGCCGCCACTGGAGCAAAATGCCCATCACTGTGGTTATATGAAAGCCACAGAGTCTCAGAGGGTTATCATTCAAGTCAGGCCACCCAAAGCAGGCCTTGGGAAGGAAGAAGCAGGAAACAGAAGAGGTCACAAAAGCAAGAAATACAAAAGGTCACCTTGCCATTTGGCTTGGAATAGTAATCAGTCCATTTGAGCCTTTATGGCCTGTTCTCTGCCCCACCCAGGAGCCTAGCCTGTTTTGAGAATTTCTTTGACTTGTGGCTGCTACTGCTTAGTCAATGCGGTCTAGTACTGAAAGAACCGCCTCAGATCTTAATCCTGCCTGCACCTTCAAAGTAGTTGAGAGTTCTTGAAAGCTCTCTCCATAACTTAAGACCACAATTACAAACTAAGCACGTGCACGCACACACACACACACTTGCTCCCAAGTTGCATACTTCAGGCCTTTGTTTCCCTGAACTTATCCAGACTTTTCTTGGGCTCCAATCAATGAAACATCAGGCAATAGGGGAACTTGTGCTTGTCTCTTGCAGAACTGGGACTTCCACATGAAGGCATCACGCCTATAGGCAGATGGTGTGAAAGGGAACAGGAGAACCAACAACACGTCTCTCTCTTCTTCAGACCTCACAAAACCAAACTCCCAGTCTATCCTTTCTCTATGTTAAATTCTAGCTCTAGTGGCCTAGTAGTAAGAGGCTGTGCTGTAATCCCAAAGGCATGCAGTTTGAATCTACTAACTGCTCTGCGGGAGAAGGACAGGCAATCTCCTCCTGTGTGATCCAGCTAGGAGTTGGTTCCAACTCAATGACACACAACATCATCAAGCTTACCTGGACTACATTCTTATAGAGTGGATTGTAAAGCACTTGGATAAGGATACAATGACCATAAACCACTCAAGTAAAAAGACTGTTAAGTGAAGAAATCACAGCATCAAAATTCTGGAAACCAGAAGGGCTGAATGAAGAGATCTGGTGGTGCTGTAGCTGGGGCATTCAGCTGCTAATCAAAAGGTCATTAGTTTGAACCCAGCAGCTGCTCCCACAGAAAAATGTAGCTCCCAGCCTCTGTAGAGACTTACAGCCTTGGAAAATCAATGGGGCTGTTCTACTCTGTCCTTCAAGGTCATTATGAGTTAGAATCAACTCTACAGCCATGGGGGGCTGGGGGGTGAAGGTGGTGGTAGAGCAGGTAAGTGGTACCATACTTAAAGATTTTAAATCCATTCTCATCCACAATATAGGAAGTTCCTAACTTATGACGGGGTCCCATTCCAATAATCCTATGATTAAGTCAGTGTTGACAACAGATTTCAAGTAATCAGTATCTTTATTCTTCATATATTTCCTGAATGTGACTGCTGACTTTTAGCAAAGTGAGCAGCATCTGGGTCCATATTTTCAACAACCAAAAGCCCTGATTTTGTTTAGGAAAGAAAACCTCTCCTGCTAATCGTTTCACTGAACATTTTTTATCACTTTCTCTTTCCACTTCTTCATTATTTCTTTCTTTTTCAGGTTGTATTAAAAAGCAAGAAAGCCCTGTTCTGTCAATTCCTGTCCTTCATGGTCTACAGGCTATTCCTCGCCAATGACATCAAATTCTGAAGGTGGTGTACATGTCGAATAGATATTTTCCCCACCAATATCTCCCATCTTATTAACCTGTCAAATGCACAGAACATGTTCACATAGAACATGTTCAGTAGGTTCTTTTCCCCTCCATATCTCCTGCATGTAAAAATATATAACTTCCTCTTAGGGAGAAACAATGTTCTAGAAACAGTGATCATGATAGGCAGTAATTCAAATATGTCATAAATTGGTACTAACTATACTTAAAGCTCAAGTCATAACCGTATGTTATTTCTCACTACTTTGGTAGTTCCTCTGATGGCTTAACCTAGGCTCACTTGAAGTTAGAAGCTGAATCCAAAAGCAAGTATGAGGAGAATTGAGAGGCTCTGCAGCAGACTCCCTTCTCCCCTCCCCAGTGGCACAGGTATCAGCATCACACTTCCTCTGGAAGGGTATAGAGAGGAGTTGAAAAGTCTATTTAAGAAACAGGCAGAAGCCCTGGTGGCACAGTGGCTAAAAGCCTGATTGTTAACTGATTGGTGGTTGCTTCTGAGGACAAGGATGTGGTAGTTTGCTTGCATAAAGATGTTCTGTGGTGGTGGTGGTGGTATACCCTCACGTCAGAACCAATGCATAGCTGACCCTTTAGCGAGGTTTCTGAGACAGTAAATCACATAGGAAGAGACTGCCTAACTTTCTCCTGCAAAGCAGATGATGGATTCGAACCTTTTACCTTTACACTGGCAGCACAACTCCTTACCACTTGCTAAGCCAATAAAGCAGTTCTACTCTTAAGAGAGTTGCTGATCAACACAACAACAGGTTTGTTTTTAGTCTGATGAAGGCACTCTGTGCTTCCCCATTCTCCTCATTTTATTTTTTTGCAGGTTATAATAATCCAAATTAAAAAAAATAAAATTGTAGTTTGGGTGAGAGTTTATAGAGCAAATTAATTTTCTATTAGCAACTTATACCCGTTTTCTTTTGTGACAATGTAACAGCACTCTTCTCACCTTCTCATTGAGAGCCCTAGTATTCTTAATTAAGCAAGTATATGTTCTCACCTCAGAAAAAGATAACCATGACTAGAATAGTGTAAACCAGAGGGTATTGGACCTGAAAGGTACAAACAGTACCAATCTGAAAACAGGGATTAGGTGAAACCCTTCCTACTCAGGCAAGTTTATACCTTCCAGGATTACTTCAGAGAACAGAGAATTAGCAGATATTTGAGAAGGGCCTATGACATGAAAGAAATCAAAACAAACAGGAGGGGGGAGGAAAACCCACATTTCAGGAGGGTATCAGTTAACTATTCCTTTAAAAGGAATCACAACAAAGTGTACTACTTCTCAACACTTATGAGGTAGTTTGTCTGCTGGTTTCACCTGAGCTCACTTGGACAGTTCATTAAGCTAGAGGGTTACTGTTGTTAGGTGCTCCTGAGTGTCACTCAGGACAACCCTATAAAAGACATGAACCCTGTCCTATATTGCGCCCTCATCATCTCTGACACACTTGAACCCACTGCTGCAGCTGCCATGTTAATCCATCCTGTTGGGAAGGGGATGCTCTTCCCCTCTTACTTACCCTCTCTCTTTCCAAGCATGATGTCCCTCCCCAAGAAATAGCCCCTCTGAGCAACATATCCAAAGCATATGAGACAAAGCTTTGTCATATTTACCTCCAAGGAGTGCCCCGGCTGTGCTTTTTCTAAGACATATGCTTGTTTTTGGCTGTCCATGGAATGTTCAGTATTCCTCTCCAACACTAAAACTCAAAAGCATCGATTCTTCTCTGATCCTTATTCATGGGCAGCTCTTAGGTGCCTAGGAGGTGACTGAAAAGACCATGGCCTGCATCAGACACACCTTAGTCTTCACAGAGCTATCACTGCTCCTCAGTAATTTGGAAAGGTCCCTCAGTACATACTTTCCCAATGAAATATGCCTCTTGAACTCCTGACTGCTGGTACCAAGGGTGTTAATTAAAGACCAAGACGCCTCAAGCACTCCTGCAGGTGGCTACACTGGGTTTCCTCACACAATGCTCTCAGGATACTAATTCAAGCAAGCAGAGACCCAAGATGTGAGGCATCTTAAGACCCACGCTCCAGAACATTACTTCTGCCACATTCTATCCTTCAAGGACAGTCATGAGCCCAGCCCAGATTCAAAAGGAAATAGATTTCACTTCTGCTTGGGAGAAGAAAATCAAAGTATGGCAAAGGGATGGAATGTATACTGGGATGGGAGGAATGCATACTTACTGAATATTCCACAACAAAGGAGAAATAAAGATCCAGCAGAAATACTACTTTAAAAATGGGGGGTGGGGGAGCAGAATCTAGCTCTGCTATCTACAGACAGGTAACACTTTATCACAGCAATGAAACAAGAACAAGAGACAGTGAAAAAGGGATGGAAGACAAAAGAGCCTTAGAAATCACAGATACATACTGAGGCAAAATACTCAGCCAAACAGTTAAAGTAAAGGACGAACCCAAGAAAGCAGAGCAAAATAAAAAACAAAACTAAAAACAGGAGAACAACATGTAAGTAAATGAGAGGATTTACTTACAGGAGAGCCACAAAGAGAACAGGAAAAATGAGGGGAAAGAATCCACCAGAGATCAATGACTGTAAATGCGAATACTGGTTTTATCAAGTTGAAAAGTTCTACCGGTATCCAGCACAAAAGATGAAGCAGGATGGCCCAAACAGGACAGGGTTCAGATCTGTTGTTCATAGGGTCGCTATGAGTTGTACTCGACTCAGTGGCACCTAACAACCACCGTCACCATAGAAATGGGGACCCCAGTTACCATCGGTGGCATAACTGGTTTGGTTTTTTTTTTTTTTTTTTTGCTTACCTGAAGTCTAGCATTTTGAGGAGAAAGACAGGCAATCTACTTTGGTGAAGATTTAAAATTTTACAGATCCTACTAGGCAGCTCCTCTATGTCTTATGGGGTGACTATGAATTAGGACTGACTCAGTGGCAATTGGCTTGGTTTGGGTGAATCAAAGAAATATCTTGTAAGATAAAGAAAAGCTCCTGAAACTGTCCAGAGAGGTGATTTTAATGTTCAGAGGATAATGCATTAAAAATGGCACTACCTTCTCAATGATGGAAGCTAGAAGAAAAGGGACCAATGTCTTCAAAATTCTTTTAACAATTTTCAACCTTGAATTTAGAATAAACAGAAGCCAAAGTAAATGCAAAGCAGAGTCAATTTTATACATGCAAAATCGACACTTTTCCACTGTTCCACATATCTTATCTACATGAATTCATTTAATGTTCATGAAAACCCTGTGTTATTTAGATGCCACTAAGCTGGCTGTGACTCACAGTGACCCCATGTACAACAGACCGGAACTCTGTCCTACCCTGCAACCATCTTCAGCATCACCACTGTGATTAACAATTGTTGCACTCACCGTGTCAAACTATTGTACTGAGGAGCTTCCTTTTTTCCTAAAATCACTTATCCAAGTAATGTTCTTTTACAGAGATTGGCGTCTCCTTCTGAGCAATAAATGTAAGGTGAAGTCTCATCATTCTTACTTCTAGGTACCACTCTTATTCTAAGACCAATTTGCTTGCTCTTTGGCAAGTTCAAAACTTTTTCAATACCACAATTCAAAGGTGTCAATTCTGCTGCTGCCTTCCTTATTCACTGCCCAGCTTTTATTTGTACATGAAACAAATGAAAAATATCATGGCTTAGGTCAAGAGCATCTTAGTATTTAAACTGACAGCCTTGGTCTTTAGAAATCCTGATGATAGACATGACTTACGCATTACATCATCTGATGTCTTGACTTGTTTATTTGGTGTTGATACAGGTGAAATAATTGCCAATGTTCATTTTTTTCTCCATTTATCATATTCTTATTGATCTAGTTTGATGATTTTTAAAAAATATGTTGGTGTTTAATCTACACTGAAGACCATAGCTTTTATCATCACCTTTATTGCTTCAAGTCCTCTCTACTTTCCATAAGCAGTTATTAGCATATCACTGGTTGATATATCTTCTTCCAAACTTGATGCCAAATTCTTCCATCTTCTCAGATTATTTGCTGAGCAAACAAATTGAATTGGTATGTGAACTTATGCTCAGCTGGGGCACACCTTTCCTGATTTTAAACCACACAGTGTTTCCTTGTTCTGTGAGAAGGACTGCTGTGTGTTCTATCTACAGGTTCCACAAGAGCATGAGTAAGTGTCCAATTTCCATTCTTCTCAGTGCTGTCCATAATGATTTATGATCCACAAAGTCAAATAAGAACTCTACACAGAAGCTATTATTGTTAAAATGAGGAAGTGAAGGTACAAAAGAGGATAAATAACAGAATTAGGAAACAGAAGAACCAAATTTGAATCTAAACAACCTGGCTCCCAAGTTTGTGCCCAATAGCATGAAGAAGTTAAAAGGAGCCAGTAAAAAAAGCACCCAACATATTAAAGGAAATCCCTAGGTTATGGCTGACTGCAAATCCCAGCATGATGGTTCCAGGAAGTAACTATTATTGATGGAAGCAGATTAAAAAATGTCATGTCACAAGATCTTTAAGACAGAATTTCTACCATAAATGAATACACTGTGATTTCTATAATTCCATTGAGGGTCAGCTAGGACTTGTTTCCAAATTGATGGCACAAAAGACTTCAGAGGTAATAAGTAAATGTGCATGGCAAATAAAACAAATTTAACATTAACTTTAAGAACAATTAAGCAAACAACAAATGCTGGCAAGGCTGTAGACAAATTGGAACCCTAATTCACTGTTGCTGGGGGTGTAAAATGGTGCAACCACTACGGAAGGCAGGCTGCGTTTTCTCAAAAAGTTGAAATTAGAAATACCATTTGACCCAGCAATTCCACTACTAGGAATATACTAAAGAAATCAAAACTGCCACCCAAACAGATATATGCACACCTATGTTTATTGCTGTGTTATTCGCAATAGCAAAGAAATGGAAACAACCCAGTGTCCATCAGCAAATGAATGGATAGAGAAGCTGTGATATATTCTCACAATGGAATACTATGCAGCACTGAAAAACAAGAAACTCATAAAATATTATACAAAATGGGTTACCCTGGAGGACATTCTGCTGAGTGAAATATCTCAGTCGCATAAGGACAATAGTGTATAAAGGCACTTTTATAAAACAGGACTGACATGGGGGTTGGGGAAATTAAGAAAACAGGGGATAAATAATGGACATGGCATTGAAACAGTTAAGAGAAAGAACTGTTTAAAAGGAATATATGATTAGGTATTACTGCATGACAACAGTCCAAAATAAGAGCTGCACATAGCAAAGTGGACTAGGGGGAGGGGAGGTGCGGGCAGGGAGAAAACTGTGCAACAATCAACGAATGAAAATCCAAGTTCTTTGTAAACTTTCATTAAAATCTCAATTTAAAAATTTTTTAAAAGAAAAATTAAAAAGTACAGTAAAAAACATGCCATTATGATATGCATCTTAGCTCAATTTAGGATTATCATATACATATTATTACTGTTGTTGTTATGTACCATTGAGTTGATCATAGCTGACCTTCCAGCAGGTTTTCAAAGGCAGTAAACCACATGGAAGGAGACTGTGGTTGGACAAAATTTTGCTACAACCCAGTGGTTCTCAAAATTACTTCCATAATACTAGGATATTATTTGTATTTTCTGTACCATTTCTCAATCCTGTATTAATATGATTTATAATTAGAATAAATGCAGAAGTATAAGAATAGTATAAGAATTCAATTATTTTCTAATAAACTAAACAGGGATTTGAAACAAAAAATGCTATTTTAATGTTTAGAAAAAGATTTTTCATTTTAAAAAAATGTTATTTTTTTAATATGTCTATGCCATTAAACTTGAAGAATAGCTGCCTGGACAACTGACTGGAAGAGATTCCTTACCTGTCTTCATTCCCAAGAAAGGTGATGCACAAGAATGTGGAAATTGTGGAACAATATCATTAATATCACATGCAATCAAGATTCTGCTGAAAATTAGTTAAAATCAGCTAGAACTGTACATTGACCAAAGAGAAGAAGTTGAAGCCAGATTCAGAAGAGGCTATGTCACCAGGGATATCACTGCTGATGTCAGAGGGATCCTGGCTGAAAGCATAGTACATCAGAAGATCATGTATTTGTTATTTATTGACTATGCAAAGGCATTTGACTATGTGTATTATAACAAATAATGGATAACAATGAGAAGAATGAGAATTATACAATACATAACTGTGCTCATGGGTAACCTAGACCTAGACCAAAAAGCCATTATCCAAACACAGCAAAGGAACACTGCATGGTTTAAAGTTAGGAAAGGTGTGCAGCAGGCTTGTATCCTTTCTCCACATTTCTTCATTCTATACGCTGAGCAAATCATTCAAGAAGTTGGGCTCTATGGAGAAGAATGTGGTATCAGGATCCGAGGAAGAATCATCAACAACCTGCATTATGGAGATGACAAAACCTTGCTTGCTGAAAGTGAGGAGGACTTGCAGTGCTTGCTGATGATAAAAGGTTATAGCCTTCAATATGGTTTACATCTCAACATCAAGAAAACAAAATTCTCACCAATGGACTGATAAGCAACATCATGATAGATGGTGAAAAGACCTAAATTGTCAACAATTTCATCTTATTTGGAACCACAATGAACACTGTTGGTAACAGGGGTCAGGAGATCAGGAGACATATTGCAACGGGGAAAGTCGGCTGTCAGGGACCTATCCAAATCAATGAGGCACAATGATGTCAGTCTCAAGACTACAGGGCACTTGATTCAGACATAGTCTTTTCAATCATTTGCAAGGTATCTAAGAGTTAAACAAAAAGGATGACAGAAGAATTTATACCTTTGAGTTATGGTATTGGAGAAGACTACAGAACATCCCATGGACTGTCAAAAGAACAGATAAGTCCTGAAGAAGGTGCAGCCAGAATGCTCCTGGGGGCAAAGATGCTAAGACTAAGCTTCGTCTCAATTCCTTTGGGCATGCTGCTAGGAGAAGTCAGTCCTTGGAAAGGGAAATCATGTTTGGAAGGGTAGAGGGTCAGTGTAAGAGGGGAAGACCTTCAGCCTGATGAGTTGATACAGTGACTCCAGCTGTTTGGAAGGGTAGAGGGTCAGTGTAAAAGGGGAAGACCTTCAACCTGATGAGTTGATACAGTGACTCCAGCAATGGGCTCAAGTGTATCAGAAATTATAAGGATGGCACAGGGTAGGGCAAGGTTTAGAGTTCATAAAGTTGCTATGAGTTGTACTCAACTCTATGGTACCTAACAATATTAACAATATGTTAATATGTAACATGTTGAAATAAGTAGTTAATATATACCATGGACAGCTAGGAGAACAAACAAATTTGTCCAGAGAGGGTGAAACCAGGCTGTTCTTGGAGGCAATGATTCTAAAGCTTCCTCTGACATATTTTGGACATGTTGCAAGGAGGGACCAGTCCTTGGAGACAGATGTCATACTTGGGAGGGTGGGTGGACATCACAAGAGAGGAAGACCCTCGATGAGATGGATTGATTCAGTGACTGGGGTAAGGGGGTTAGGTGTGGCAGAGACAATAAGATTTGCAGAGGATAGAGATGTTGTACATAGGGTCGCTATGAGTCACAGGCAGCTTGACGGCATATAACAATAACAACCTGTAAAAGAGAAAGACAAAAACTGAAGCAAGGAAAAGTATCTCTCTAAAGCACAACCTAATCACATTATCAGGCACATGTAGCATTTAATACCTAATTTATAACATTTTATATTTCTAAAGTATTGAAAAAAATTTCAAAAATGGGCTAAATATATTCACCTCAGTTGTGTCTTTTTCAAATGAGGCAACTAAATATTATACATGTGGATCACATTTTGTTTATACTAAACAATGCTGCTCTATGTTGTTGTTGTTATGTGCCGTCAAGTCGCTTGCGACTCACAGCGACTGTATGTACAACAACCCTAAACTCTGCTCTGTCCTGTGCCAAACGCACTGTCTCTGACACTCCCATCCCAATTATCCCAGTCACTGAATCAATCCACCTCATAGAGGGCCTTCCCCTCCTGCGCTGTCCCTCCACCCTCCCAAGCACGATGTCCCTCTCCAAGGACCAGTCTCTCCTCACAACATGTCCAAAGTATGTTAGACGGAGCCTCAGAATCCTTGCCTCCAAGGAGCCACCCGGTTTAACCCTTTCCAGGACAAATCAGTTTGTTTTCCTAGCAGTATTCTCAATACTCTTCTCCAGCACCACAGCTCAAAGACATCAATTCTCCTTCTATCCTCCTTGGTCATTGTCCAACTCTCTGATGCATAATGCTGCTCTATAGGGTAAGAAATTCTTACGAGGTTCTGTTAGGAGTGGAATGAGACTCTTCATAACTACAACTATGCATGCATATCCACCACATTCCTCCACATCTTACCTTTGTTCTATGGAGTTTTTTCCAAGAATGCTTGTATAGCAAACAGCCTTGGAAAAAAAAATAAAAATTTCTAGACCCACTAACCAAACCAAATCCAAACCCTCCACTAATGAGTCTTGCTCATGAGCAGCCCTACGTGAGGTTTTCAAGGCTGTAAACATTTTTTTTAAGGCTGTAAATATTTTCTGAAGATATTATCTTTGTCCCAAGGGCTTGAATTGTCAACCAATGGGTTAGCAGGACAACATGTAACATATTCTAATACCAGGGCACCTTCTATCAAAGAACAAATGTAATTATTATATGTATAATAAACAATGTTTCTGGAGCAAAGGTTAGTCATCCTTGCTGTCCAGTATTAAAGATTTGGATTCCCTAAATTCAGGGCTCCTCTCCTGTAACATAACCCAGGCCATGTGTATTGTAATAACCCTCTTCATATTGTCCTCGGAAATTAAGACTCAAGAAACCAAAAAGTTACCAATACTCTGACTACTACTATCACATCATTTCACAAACAGGCATCTTGTGTCTTCTACTGAAAACTGTGGCAGGCTGGTTAGCTTTTGTTGTTGTTATTGTTGTTATGTGCCGCTGAGTCACCTATGACTCATGGCGACCTTACATACAATAGCTCTAAACCCTGCTCTATTCTGTGCCAATCTTATTGTCTCCGACACACCTACCCCCATTACAGGAGTGACTGAATCAATCCATCTCATAGAAGGTCTTCCTCTTCTGCACTGTCCTTCCACCCACCCAAGCATGATGTCCCTCTCCAAGGACTGATTCCACCTTGCAACATGTCCAAAGTATGTTAGACAAAGCTTCAGAATCCTTGCCTCCAAGGAGCAGCCCGGCTTCACCCTTTCCAGGCCTAACCTGTTTGTTCTCCTAGCAGTCCAGAGTATATTCAATACTCTTCTCCAGCACCACAGCTCAAAGGCACCAACTCTCCTTCTATCATCCCTAGTCATTGTCCAGCTCACTAATGCATAGCATGTAATTGCCAAGACCATAGCCCGTATCAGGCACACCTTAGTATCCAGACTGACATCATCGCTTTTCAGAATTTTGGAGAGGTCTCTGACAGTAGACTTTGCCAATGCAATTCATCTTTTAATTTCCTGGCTGCTAGTACCAAGAGTGTTGATTGTAGAGCCATGCAAACTGAAATATTGAGCTGGGTTGTAAGTGTACATTTCTAATTGATAAAAAATAAGACTAAGAATTACTGCCATTGAATTTGTTCCAACTCACTTCAACCTCATGCTGCGTTTCTAAGGCTCTAAATCCTAACAAGAGGAGATGACCTATTGGCTGGTGGATTCAAACTGCCAGTCATAGTGTTTGAGCTAGGGCACAAAGCATTACAGGCTGAACCACAGAGCTCTAAACAGTGGAGTAACATTAAGTGCTATAAAGTTGGCCACTCTGTTTTCAAAGACAACTGATCTAAACAGTCTAAAGACTTAAAAAGTGAAGTGGAATAATTTTCTTCTACGTTCTTTTAACAAGCTCATCAAATGTTTAACTCTACACAAATGATATTATAATTACATAAAATTTTAAACAAGTATTATTACTAAAATGTCTTGTTTCTAAATTTAATGTAGATAAAATATTTTTCAGAGTAGTCCCTATAGAAGAAGAACAGTAATAAGTCCCCAAGCCTACATTAAAGGAATTATTTTCCCCCTTTACTCATTTTACTATTTGAGGACAAAATGTCACTTAAACAATCAACCTTGCATGCCATTCATTGCTGGAAATAGTATTCATTCCTCTCGCCATGGCTCTCTCCCCTCCAGGCATAAGCAGCTGGAGGTCTGTTAAGAGGAACGGAAACCTACTCTGCCTACAGATCTGCAGGAAAGATGTACCACCCACCAGTTTTATGTCATGAAGAAGAAAGCTGACAGTCCACTAAGAGAAAAAGAAATAAGCTAAAAACCTATACAAGAGAATGCTCTGTTTAGAGAGATTCAAGAAGGCTGCCTCAATTACAGCTGACCTGAATCTGGAGAGATGGGCAGGATTTAGATGGTAGAAGATAGGCGAGAAATGCAATCTCTTATTTTCTATTGCTTAGGAAGTAGAAGCTGGAAGGAAGGGAAGCCTGAAAAGGAGAAGAGACCATAATCAGCTATGAAAGCAGTTTTATAAAGAGGAAGGTAAACTAAGAGGCAGTAGCTATTTGCCACTTCTGTTCCATAAACGCAAAGACCTCTATCCCCACTTCTATGAGCACATCAAGTCTATCTCCCAATATGACGAGCCATAATAATGAATAGATTGTGTAACACGTCTGTGAAAGAATGGCTAAAATTTTGGTAAAGAAATCAATACAGTAAAGATAAACAGGACTCACACACACACACAGATAAAAATAATAATTCATAATAAGGAGTCCATCAGAGAAGCAGGTTGAAATGAGAGGCTGCAGAAACATTCTCCATAGAAGCAGCAGGCACTGGGCACCAGAGTCAGCTTAGCCTGGGATGGCTCCTCCTTGAAAAAATTAAATTTGCTCAGAAATTATGCAAAGATTTAAACTTTCCCCCAGAAAGGAAGGATTCTGGGGAAAATAAAAATGTTGTTCTGGAAATTTCCTTGGCAAATAGAAGGCAAAGAGTAAGTACCCAGAAACTTCAAGACAGACTTGGCTTGTGTTCTATTCTCTGGACACCTTCCCTTTTCTTACTCCAATCCTCCCCATAGACACGGAATATTTAAGATAAGGCACAATAAACAAATCAATCTTGGAAGAAGTACAGCCAGGATGTGCCTGAGAAAAAAGAAAGGAAGACTTTATTCCACATATTTTTTTGACTCGTTAGCATGAGATATGAGTCCTGGGGAAAGGCTATCTTGGTTGTAAAAGAGTCAACAAATGAGAGGAAAACTCTAAACAAACTAGATTCATACAGTGACAGCAACAAAAGGTTTAAGAATCCGTTTATGAAGATGGTGCAGGATAAACCAAGTGTCAATCTATTGTACATAGGGTTGCTCTGAACCAGAGTTTACTTGACAACACTCAACAACAAAGGCAGTAGTCATCTGTCACTTTGTTCCAAACCCCCTGAGACTTCCTCACTCCTACCATGACATCAAGTCTGTTTCCTAACAAAGTGAAGCAGGAGAATAAACAGACTATGTCCTTCAGTAAGACTTCTCTTTAAATATCCAGTATTAACCTGAAAGAATGAAAGAGAACTGAATGACCACTAGTTTGGGCTAGTCTTCTTTCATGAAGTCAGAGACAATTGTTGTTGTTGTTATGTGCCATTGAGTCACCTGCGACCCATAGCGACCCCATATACAGCAGCTCCAAACCCTCCCTTGTCCTGAGCCAGTCTCACTAATTCTGACACGTCAACCCCCATTGCCTCAGTTACTGTATCAATCCAACTGATCCTGGGTCTTCTGCACTGTCCTGCACTATCCCTCCACACTTCTGAGCATGAGGTCCCTCTCCAAGGACTGGCCTCTCCTGGCCACGTGCCCAAAGTATGTGAGATGGAGCTTTAAAATCCTAGCCCCCAAGGAGAAATTTGGATTCAACCTCTCCAAGACAGATCTTTTTATTTCTTGGCGGTCAGTGGTATGTTCAAGACTCTTCTCCAGCACCACAACTCAAAGGCATCAATTCTTATTCTGTCATCCTTAGTCATTGTTCAGATTTCTGACACATAGCTAGTAATTGTGAAGACCATGGCCTGGACTAGGTGCCCCTTAGTCTCAATACTGACACTGCTGCTTTTTAGCTTTCTGGAGAGATCCCTAACAGCAGATTTTCTCAGTACAATTTGTCTTTTGATTTCCTAACTGCTAGTGCCAAGAGTATCAATGGTGGAGCTGAGCAAGCTGTAATTGCTAACAACTTCAATCTCTTCTCCATCTATCATACTGCTGCCAATTGGCCCAATGGAAAGAATATATATCCTCTTAATGTTGAACTTTAATCAATACTGAAGACTACAGTCCTGGACCTTCTACAGCAAGCACATCAGGTCCTCTTTAGTTTCAGCAAGCAAGGTTGTATCATCTGCATTACATAGGTTATTGATGAGTCTTCCTCCAATCCTGATGCACTCTTCATGCTTCCCAAATGATCGGTTCTGCAACTAGACTGAAAAGGTATGGAGACAGAATGCATCCCTGACACACTTTTTTCCCGGTTTCTCAACCATGCAGTGTTTCCCTGCTCTGTTCTGAGGACTGCTTCCTGGTCCATGTATAGGTTTCGCATAAGCACAATCCAGTGTTCTGGGATTCCCATTTTCCTCAAGATTAGCCACAATTTGTTGTGATCTACACAAATGCGCACAGTCAATGAAACACAGGTAAACATTCCTCTGGTACTCTGCTTTCTGCCAAGATCATCTCACATTGGCAATAATACCTGTAGTGCCATATCCTCTTCTAAGCCCAGCTCTATTTCTGATAGTTCTCTGTCAATGTACTGTTCCAGTTGTTTCCAGATAATCTTCAGCAGGATTTTGCAAGTGTGTGGTATCAGTGATACTGTTCAAAAATTTCCACACTGTCAGGTCACCTTTTTTTGGAATGGGGATAAATATGGATGTCTTCCAGTCAGTTGGCCAAGTAGGGGGATAAAAAATGAAAAGTGGAGGTCAAGATGGGGCCAAATACCATCTTTTTAAATGAACTTGTAGAGGGATCCTTAATCCTGGGGACCCCTTTTTCCCAGGTCAAGCTGTCTATACACTGGTCAGAGCAGGGTCAAGGCTGAAGTGCCAGAGTGTAAATATTCGGAGCCCAGCTCAGAAGTAAGATGAAAGTGTAACCAAGAACTTGGAAGCCCAGAACTACTCAGCTTGAAAAGGACTCCACGAGTCATACGCTCTTACTGCTGCTGCTTTGCATTTTCTACACCACAAACTCCCATTATCTCTGTTACTCATGGTAACAATATCAATAAAGGAAACCGGGGGCTTCCTCAATATCCTTAGTGATGGCAAGATAGAGATTCACCCATACTTGTTTCATACATTCCCTTGAAAGTCAAATGAATGCCTGCTATTGTACTTAACAATCAGAATACAGACATTATATCAGTAGTTATGAAAAGGGAATCATTTTTCAGACTATCAGTCTAGAAAGCAAGAAGATCCAATAACTAGCCTGGGTTAGTCATCTTCCAAAAACCTAGAGACATGCATTAACAGTGTAAAAAAGCAAAAAATTAGGGACAATACGGGGACACCAGTGGCATAGTTTTCGCCCTGAGCCTTATTTTTTTTTAACCTCCAACTTGATCAGACACTTTCAGCCAAGGTCAGCAAAGTAGACAAAGAACGCTACTTAGGAAAATATTTTTTTAACAACTGAATTTAAGAAGACAGACAGTGAAGGAAATGTGTTCGAAGTACATATATAGGTATGACCCCAGGTTGTCTGAAAAGAAAACCAAAAATGCTTCACTGGGTAAAAATGCGGAGGTAGAGAACAAAGCTCATGTGTCTGACTCCTGCTCAAAGGCCAGTGTTTCCTCTTGCCTCAGCCGCTGCAGGGTGGCTGGCTCGGCTGTTTCCTTAGAGCATGAGTAATGGCTGGTCTGACCCTTAATTGGGGAACTCTGTCCTCTGAGGCAGCACCGGAGAACTCATTTCAGACAACGCTCCTGACAGGCGCTGACAACAGAAACTTGTTTATTTAGATCAAAACAAAACAAAACAGTAACAGAAAACCAGAACGTTTTCCTAAGGCATTCTCAACCTCATTACCACCACAGGTCAAGGGAGTATAAAAGACCTTATTGTCCACTTTGACATTCCAGAACGAAGAGTAATGAACTTTCCCTTTACTCTCAAACTAGGTATTTATAGAGTCAAATAGTGCACCTCAGTTTCATGGAATCACATTTTTAGACTTGAAAGAACTTTAAAGGTTAAGTTCCCCGACTTTTCATTTTAAACATGAAAAAACGAAGTTACATAGTTAGCTAGACCCGACACACCAAGAGCGATTCTTTAGCAAAGATACCATATGATGGTCCAAAGTCACCAAGTCAGATGTGATCACAGACTTCATGCCTCACAAACCACAGACAATTCCAATGTCAAGCCCAAGTCTCCTAAGCTCTCCCAAGGTTCCAGAAATTCTAATTCCAAATAGTTATTACAGAGTTAGCCCCCAAATTTGGGGTCATACTACGTATGTGATGCGGCGGTGGGGGGAGCAAGATAGACACTAGAAGGCTCAAGTTAGACTAGGAGAAAAATGTAAAACAAAACTTAAATTTATGAAAAAGATCAAACTTACTGGGCTGGTCGAAACTAGAGAAAACCACAAGACTGGAGCCCTAACACATCCTTTTAACCTGGAAGCAAAGCTGCTCCTCAAGGTCACAGACAACAGATTGGCCTATAAACAATAATGTCCGTGAGGAACAGGTGTCTTTCGCACAATCAACTACAAGGATGGACAGTGTCTGACCAAGAGCAAAGTTAAGCAGGTCAGGAGGAGTAGAGAAATCAGATGGATAGAAATGTGGAAGGGGGACAGAAGCGGGGGGAGAGAGGTGACAGACTGTGGGGATAGTAACCAGCGGCAGAAAAATTTACGCAGGAAATGTTGACTAGGAAACAAACATGCTTTGTAAACTTTGAGCTAAAGTGGGCACGCGGCATGCGCGCACACACACACAAATGTTCTAAAGAAAAGACACTTGATGGTTAAGGGGTGAGAGAAATTGGAATAATCTGTTCTGGAAAACAAAATATTAAAATTTTGTAAATAAACTAGTATTTTAAAAAATATCAATCAAATGGAAAAAAGCAAATGACGGGAGAATTTTCATTCTCCTAGAATCCAGATTTCTGGGTTCAAGACCTTGGGCCATCTGCCCCTTAGGTGTCCTTCTGCACCTTCTGGCATTAAGGGACTCCTTTCCCAATGTCAAACAACGCCCTCCACCAAACAGCAGTCTAGCAAGCAGTATAGCTGGCAGAGGACACTTAGTCATAGGCACTGGGTTTTTGTTTGTTTGTTTGTTTTTAAACGATGTACACTCAGCTCCCAGGAGGAGGGGGCCCAAGAACTTAAGGCAAAATGCACTTCAGGGGCTCTTTCCACAGCCCCAGACCCTGGAATCCTGGGCATGTTCTAATGCTATTTTGTGAGAAATTAACATGACAATGACCTCAATTCAACTCATGTACCATTCAGTTGGAAATGACTCAGAGCTGAACCTCTGGGGAGTTTTGAAGAGGCTGGGAGTTTTGATGGGCTGTGCCCATCTTTCTCTCTCTGAGTTGCGGGAGGATGCACACTACTAGGAGCACAGTCCTTTAAGGACCTCACCACAAGAGGCCCTGACAATGACCTAATAACCCATTTCCATGTTCCCCTCTCAATTCAAGTTACCACCATAGATTTGAATCATATCTAGTCACAATAAATATTAAAATATCACACTAATTTTGAGGATTTCTCTGTCCATTTAGGTTTGATATATAGGAATTCTTATTCCAAACAACGAGAAGCTAATCATTAGCAAGAATGCGCTGTGCCCTCTGAGCCTGACAGCCTTCCAGCTGTTCAAAATCCAGCTCAGCCCCTTCTACACTGTCACCTTCCAGGACCACAAAGACCACTCAACCTTCTTTGAAACCCAACAGCATGTAGCAAAACAAAAAGCATGAGGTCCAACAGAACCATGTGTAAATATTAAGTGTGCCACTCCCTCAAACACTCATATGTCAGCTTATTGCATCATGGTGGCTAACTGAAGGGTCAGAAGTTCAAAACCAGCAGATGCTCTGCCGGGGAAGGAGGGACAATCTCCTCCTGTACCAGTCAGATCTGATTTGACGGTACACGCACACACACACACAAAAAAATAAAAAAAATAAAAAAAAAAGAAGTTCAAAACCAATAATCACCTTGTGGGAGAAGTATTTGGCAGTCTGCTTTCCTAAAGATTTGTTGTTCTGTACCACCGAGTCAGAACCGACCGAGAGCTGACTCTCTGGCAGGTTTTCAGAGGCAGCTAATCACAGGGGAGGAGACTGCCCATCCTTCTCCTGCAGAGCAGCTGGTGGCCTCGAAGTGTGAGCCTTTTGGATTGCAGTGGCAGCTTCCTGTACTAGCCCACTGATTTACAGACTTGGAAATGCTAAGCTGTCCAACAGGGTTGCTGTTAGTCAGAACTGATGGGTTTGACTTGTGTGTTACTGTGAAACTGGAAGCTAATCCGCTGGTATTTAAAATGTCACCTATGATGGTTAGAATTCATCAGAGCTTCCAAACGAAAACCATCTACGAAGAAAGGTCTAGTGACATTCTACTCCAAGTCCAAGAAAACTCACTGGAGACAACAGAATATTGTTCCACATAGAGCTGGAAGGTGCTACACAACATTCCTAAGCACTACTTTGAGGTGGCTGTCTGGGCCCATCTTTAAGCAGTATTTAGGGAGCTTATGTGGCCTAGTTCAGGGGAGTTGCTGCTCACCGCAAAGCCACTCCTCTCTCTGGCAGCGTGAATCTCTCCTTGGTGGAAAGACGGGCAATCTCCTCCCACACAATTTACAGCTTCAAAAAACCAATGATGGGTTAGCCATGCCTTGATTTCAACTCAACAGCCACTGGGTTTTTTGAGTGTTTTAACATAACATCTGCAATAATGGACTCCAACATACCAATGACCATGAAGCTGGTACAGGAACCGGCAGTACTGTGTTCTATTACACATGGAGGGGGCTCTTGTCACCTAGTGGGTAAGGAGTTCCACTGATAACCCAAAGACAAACGGTTCAGGTCCACCAGCTGCAACTTGGGAGAGATAGGCAATTTCCTCCAGTGTAATGTACAGCTTTAAAAACCCACCGGACGGTCAGTTAAACCATTTCCCACTCAACAGCACATAACAACATTATCATTGGAGTTCACTCGATGGCAACTGACAACTGCATGTCACTTTCTAACAGGTGAGTCTATCAATTTACTTAACCTGTGCTAACCTCAACTTCCTCATCTGAAAAATAAAGACCTTTATTTTCTCCCATGGGGTTGTGTGATTAACTATCCAGCACTTACCCCAGTGGCAGGCATGGAGTAAATGCTCAAGGAGTTGTTTTATCATAGTCCCTTCATCCCTTAACCCCATACAACTCCACCTCAATGATCTACTTTACACATGAGCTTTAGCTAAAAAACTCACTGCATTTGAGTTGGGACAAACTCATAGCTGACCCTCCAGCTGGCTTTCAAAGATTGTACCTCACACCGGAGGAGAGTGCCCATCATTCTCCCTCACAGCTGCTGGTAGATTTGAAATTTCGAGAATGGACAGGACACCGGAGCTCCCAAGTGGCTGGTATACAGCCCTAGCCCTTCTACTTACACGCTGCACTCTGGATCCAGCACAGACTTAGTAATCCGGTTGCTGGCATTATTGTGCGCCGTCCAGCCTTAACAGACCCATCGCTGACCCTCCAGTGGGTTTGCAGAGGCAGTAAATCACACAGGAGGAGACTGCTCATCCTGCTCTCACAGAACAGCTGGTGGATTCAAACTGTGTGCTTTGGAGACTGCAGTACAGCTTCTTACCTGTAGGCCACCAGAGGCTCAAGAAAAAAAAAAACACAAAACCAAACACCACCCAATTCAAGTATTTAAAAATCTACCTCCCAAAGAAGGTAGGGCAACATCCTGGATACTTTTGTTAAATACGCCTTTGAGGTGACAGTCTTCTCCAGATAAAGAAAATAAAATACTGTACTTAGATGTTCCAAATTATGGTGTGTCAGAGAGTGTAACAGAAACCCAAAGTGCTCTGTGCTTGGCTGACAGAATGAGTCAACCACAGAGAAACCTGAAGGCTCAGCCTAGCCTCGGGTTCCACCCTGTATTTGAGATTTTGAGACTGTCAAGCTTCTGAACTTCAGCCTCCTGACTTTTTAAGGAGAGGATGGATTAGGGGTCCTTAACTCCTGAGTGAGCTGCTGCTCCTCAGAAGTGCAGGGAGCGGGGGAGGCTGGTTGCTGACCAGGTCAGAAGTGTCAAGGGTGGCAGGAAAGCCTTGTCACAAGGCAAAATGCTAATATAGTTTCTTCATCACCTTGGGCTCATAATAAAGTACCACCAAGTGGGTGGCTTTTAAGAACAGAATAGGTTTCATCATAGTTTTGCTGGTTTGGAAGGAAGATCCCTCTTTGTTTGTTTTGCTTTTGTCTTTCTGGCAGCCCTGGCACCTCCATGGTTTTGTAGATGATGGATCCTCACATGCCATCTTTCCACCAGGTATGTGATTCTCTTTCCTTGTTTGTCATTCTTGTTTACTCAAAAGGGATTAGGATTAAGATTCACCCTACATTATGAGATGCCAAGTGAACGAAACATTTCAAATAAAAACCCCATTTTCCCAAGGAAGGTGATCTTAGGAAATTATCACTCACAGGTAAAGAGGTTAGGACTTAGAAAACATCTTGATGAAAGACACACATCATGATTATCTTCATGTCGGAACCAATTTACAGTTGACTCACCAGGGGGTTTCTGAGAGGCTGTCCATCACTCAGAAGAAAAATGTCTACATTTCTCCTGAGAAAGTAGATTTAATCACCTAAGAGGGTGAACCACCTTCGGGTGAGAAGCACAACTGCTGAGAGGCTATCCCACCAGAGTGCCCTTCTGAAGGACACACGCCAGCCTAGAAAATACTACATTTCCTCAACTCTGAGAACATGCTCCATTGGCAATGTGGTGATTTTTTTTTTTTAATTTTATACTGATTTGCTCACATGAGTTACTTTTGTATGGCCTTTTTCAGTCATGGTCTTTAATGCCCATCAAATGACTGGGTGAGGCTATACAAATAAGACGTACAAAGGAGACCCACAGTTTGCTGATGATACAAATAAGAAACACAAAAGTCTGCAAGGGTAGGAACTATGCATGTGCATGGTACCCTAACAAGAGGAATGGTCAGGTTAGCCATCTACTAGACTTAAAAGCATGCCAATCCCAGTGCAAAGGGGTACCTGACCACCACCAAGGAAGAGCTGAGAGTGAGTTGTGTCCTGGGGCCCAAGGCGCCTGTGCAGAGAGGCCCCTAATCCCAAGACATTGAAAGCCATAATAACAGCAGAACCAGAAGATGGCAAGGTGGGCTCCTTGCCCACAGAGCAGCAATGTCCCGGTGGAGGGAGTGATGATCCTCTGACACCTATCAGTGGAGCGAAAGAACTTCATGGTAACATTTGCCTGAAGGGGCACAAGCTGACCAAAGTGTGTCCTGAGCTGTGCCTGATCCTGAATTATAATCAGTTCTTTCTCTAGTAAACAAACCCTTGTTGTGAGCACACTCTGTGAGTTCTGTGTGGTCAGTGCAACAACCAATCACACTAGAAGAGGTATAGATGAGCGTTACCACTAGGTAAGAACTCACTCTTCAGAACAATCAGCAATCACAGCTGGTATCTGAATTTGTAAAAAGGAGAGAGGGGTGCCTGACCTCTAATCACTAAGGGTTTTGATCTTTCTGCCTCATCAAGTTAAAGGACTCACCTATGTTTACATCCTCACATTCATCTCCTCCTGCCTGTGCAGACACAATCCATTTCATTTGAATGCTTCTTATTTCCTCAAAAGCTTGACTTAACCATAGGGTTCCATTTTCAAACAAAAGATAGGCTTGTAAGATGAACAATAATACTAGATAAAAACTCACACTTCAGAACAATCAACAAAACCAAAAGGGTAGCATTTGCCAAGTGGTAATGCTCAGAGGACAGGGAGGGAAAGGATAGAAAGGTTAATGGAAATGAGAATCTCAGAGCAGGAAGACTATTGTTATACTTTGGGTATTATAACTAATGCCATAAAACAAACTTTGTATGAATTGTTGAATGGGAAACCAATTTGTAAATTTTCACTTCATTCACAAGTGAATATAAACGTTTATATTAAATTGATGGTGATTTTATAGTCAAAGTAACTTGAAATTGAGGAATTTTCATATAGCACTAAGGGAGCTCTGGTGGCCTAGTGGTTAGGAGCTGCAGTGCTATCCCAAATGCAGTTTGGAAACACTAGCTGCTCCAACATGAGAAAGAGGGGCAATTTCCTCCTCTGAGAATAAAGTGCCTCTAAAAACCCACTGGAAGGTCAACCTACGAGTCAAATTCAACTCAACTGTATACAATAACAATAATCATCAAACAAGGAACTCCGGTGCATATCATGTCAGGCTGCTAACCAAAACGCTGGGGGTCTGAATCCACTTTCTGACCCTCTGGAGGAAGATGGCTGGTCACTTCCCTTACAGATTTATAGCCTTAGACTCCCAGCAGAGGCTGGTTATCAGCTGGAACTAACAGGAAGCTAGTGGGTTTGGCTTTCTG
The DNA here is from genome assembly GCF_000299155.1 of Elephantulus edwardii. Lineage (NCBI taxonomy): Eukaryota > Metazoa > Chordata > Mammalia > Macroscelidea > Macroscelididae > Elephantulus > Elephantulus edwardii. The sequence continues at coordinate 7,378,373 of NW_006399858.1, forward strand.
GATAACCGTTAACAAGAAGTTGGCCAAGTGCTTCACTTTCTTTAAATCTCACAATGTTCTGTCGAGTTGGAACTGACTCATGGCTGACCCACCAATGGGTTTTCAGAGTCTGTGAGCTGCATGGGAAGAGACTGCCTATCCTTCCCCACAAATATTCTAAATAAGTACTTTCATTCTCACTTAATATACTGCCATCATGCATTCCAAGAAAACCTTGAGAAATATACGACCCCTCTCCCCAAACTATAATTATTTTGCAGGCAGCAAAAGCCATTCACTTAAATACTTTTCTAATCATTAGAAATTTTTTCACTATCTAGTTCACTAATCTTTAAAAAATTTAAGTGAGGTAAAATGACTAAACTTCTAATGTTACTATAATTAAACATTTTTTTCAAAGCAGTATGTTGTTGTTGTTGTTATGTGCCGTCGAGTCGTTTGCGACTCATAGCGACCCTATGCACAACAGCCCTAAACCCTGCTCTATCCTGCACCAACCGCACTGCCTCTGACACACCCATCCCGATTGATTGGAACATGGAATGTGAGAGCCATGTAGGAAAGCAGTATAGTGGAATATTAGTGCAGTGCTTGGCTACTAACCAAAAGGTCAGAGGTTTCCACGCACCAGTGTGTCCAGAGGAGGAGGAAGCAGCAGCAGCAGCAGCAGGCTGACCCTGGAAAGGTTCAGCCCTGGAAACTCCTCAGGGCTGTTCTACTCTGACCTACAGGGTTACCAGGAATTGGTATTAACACAGCAGCAATGGGCATCTCCTCCTGTGATTTACTGCAGTGAAAACCTGCTGGGGGATCAGCTATGGCTTGGTTCTGACTCATGGTACATGACAACAATATCCACAACACACATTTGCAATCCCACTCCATGCATACACCATCTGGTCTCACCTCCCTTGTTTCCTTTCGGTGTTTGTCTATGGATACCACACCATGTCTTTGCTCATAGTCATTAGCAGTTAAGATTTCTTCTTCCAGTCTGGTGTGTCCCCCCACCCAACTCTATAGAAATCAAAGAATATCCGTGATGTTATGTCAAAATTCAGCTGTGCCTCAGGGTATTTCCAAGTCATATTTTTATCAGTGGGACCTGTGTATTCTTGCAACTTTGTTTTCTCCTGGCTTTTAAAGGATTTCCTTAGAATTCCCACAAGTGATATTCTTAGGCCAACGCTTATTTTTTATGGCTCTTGACTGCCTTCCAAAGGTACATGTTTATACTGCCACCAGTAAAGACCATCTCCTCCTCATGTTTGTTGTATAATAAGAGTATTTACACGCACAGATTCTATTTTTTATTTTTGTCAATATTGCAATTGTAAAATGAAACATCCCTAAGGTTTTATTTTTTCTGTCCTTGACTACTAGTGGCTGAACCTTCTCTTTTGAATGATTACATGAGTGAAACAGCAAAGTGTGCCACTAATAGTTTTACTGTGCAGCCAGACTAGGCTGGAAAGCTGGAAACATTGGGCCAGTGCTCACCAACTCGACTCCAGCAGTCCTGAGCAATCAGCCTCACTCAGTAAAACGCAAACTGTTAACATCAGACCATTGAACTGGTATGATTTTCAGTTGCAAGGTCTATTCTAATTAACAATGGCCTCACATATGCAGACTACAACTCCACCTGAGGGCTGACTTCTTCCTCCATAGGAAGACCCCAGGCAATTAGAGCTGGGTGTTTCTTTGTTTTGTTTCGAAAATTTAGTAAAATTTTACAGAAAGGTTGTTTTCTCATTCATTCATTGGTGTACATTTTCCTCCCTCCAATTCATTTCTTGTCCAAGATTGTCTCATATATAATACCTAATTGTACTTTTTCATTGTGATTTTAATTAAAGTGTACAAGAAGGTTGGGTTTTCATTCATTCTCTGATGCACATTTTCCTCTCTCCTCCACTCCCAATTCACCTGTTATTCCAGATTGTTAACCGATATACATATAATGCCTAGTCAGACATTCCTTTCAGATAACCTTTCCCTTCATCTGTTCCAGTGCAGTGCACATTCTTTCTCTCTCCTCTTTGCTTCTTAGAGGCAAAGATAGGGAATCCTGGTCTCACATGCTTCAGGGATGTTGTCAGAAAGGGCTAGTACTAGAAAAAAGACCCCTCTCTAGGAAAAGTAGAATCATTGAAAGAGAAGACACTCAATGAGATGGGCTAACTCAGTGACTAGCAATGGCTTGACTGTGAGGATAGCACAGAATAGGAGAGGAGGGAACAACCGGTATGAGTCGCAGTAGCCTTGATGACACCTAACACAGCAATAGAATTTTCATGGCTGTGACCTTTTGGAAGCAGATCTCCATGCCTGTCATTTTAGCCTTCACTGAGTGGGTTTGAACCACCAACTCTTCAGTTACTAGTCAAACATTTAAAAGTGTGTGCTAACCAAACTAAAACCGATGAGTCTATTCCAATTTACTGTAATCTTGGAGGGTCAGCTCTGGGCTGGTTCCAAGTCCAAGGTACATACCAACAACAAAAACATGTATTACAAAGGAGAAACTCCTTTACGTTAATAGTCCAGCACAAACCTTTTGTACCACATAGAGAGGGACCTTAGCTGACATGTAATAAACCCTTACTAAGCACTGGCTATTTATTTGTTACTGTTGAGGCTTATTTCCTCTGTCTAAACTTTATATAAAATTCTTTTATTCTATCTAAAGGTAATTTTGTCAGACCACAAAAAATGAGGAAGCCATATTTCAAGTTTATGAACAAAAATCTGAATACACTCAGTTGAATTCCATCCTAAGCACCTATTATACAAAGCAATTTCCTGGGTCTTGAGGAAAACATAATGTAACTATTGCATACTTCCTGCTCTGAAGAACTCCCCACAGTGGTTACTGGCTGAGCCTTCTTAGGGAAATTATAGGCTTGTCCAAGACAGCTAAAAACAATGTTGTGAACAATGCATCCATTATAGATCTGAAAGGAACTTTAGAAAGCACCTAATCCCACTAGAATCACTAGTTCTGGCAGTTGTGACTGTCCTGGGGTAGGGATGTAATTCCAGTGTCCCAACAAATCCAGAGATACATGGGCATCAATATAGTTAAGATTTTGTAGTGCTGGGCTTCTTGACCCTTAAGATAGCAACGTTGCTGTGAAGTGCAGTTGAATTTCAGCTGGATCTCCAGCAGGTTTTCAGAGGCTACAAATCAAAGGAGAGATCACCTATCCTCCTTCCACAAAGTAGCTGGTGGATTCAAACCATATGTCTTTGGATTGGCAGCACAACTCCTTACCACTAGGCCACGAGAGCTCCCTTAACAGAGCTCTGTCCACCTAGTCCCAAAATTCTTCTTGTGACAGAAGAATAATCGCTGCTTTTTTAATTACGGTGTTAGAGAAGAGTACTGAATAGAATCGTTCATGAACTGGCAAAAGAACAAACAAATCTGTCTTGGAGAAGTGCCGCAGGTGCTCCTGAGAGGCAAAGATGGTAAAACTTGGCCTCACATAGTTTGGGCATGTTGCCAGGAGGGGTCAGTCTGTGGAAAAAGATATCATGCTTGAAAAGGTGGGGGGGTGAGAGAAAGAGAGGAAGACCCTCACCAGGATTGACTGACACAGTGTAACGGCTCAAGCACATCAGAGATGAGGAGAATAGCAAAGGACAGGGCAAAGTTCAGAGCTGTTCACAGGGTCGCCAACATCAAAGACGTCCAAGGGCCTCTTTGAGTAAGAACTAGAAAGTTCCGACTTGGGTGTGAGACTCTGACAGAAGACCACCACAAAAAGACGGAGAGCAAGTGAAGGAAACGGAGGTTTTTAAGACATTCATAAGAGCCTATGAATGGGGTCAGGACACACTGTCCCTACCCTTACGTATGTGTAGGTGTGTATATGCTTTCTAGTGGGGGTCATGTTTACACGGCTTATGGTGGTTGGTGCAAAGCATCTGATGGGTTTATGGTGAGCCCTGGGGAATCTGCTCTTCCACTACCTTCATTATTTAGATGAGTCTGGTCCTTGTGTTGTCTTGTCAAGAACACCATTATCAAGAACTGTTTCTGATCTACTTTGTCAGCATTTCCTTTGCCATTCCCTATCAGCTATGAAATATAGTGAACTGGTTGGCATCTAACAAAAACAGCCCCAAAATACCAGGTAAGAGTTAGTAGAATGCTTGCCTTCCACCTGGGAGATTCAGGTTTGATTCTCAGTCAAGGCACCTGTAGCACTGTCAGTGGATGTTCCCATGTGCTCAGGTGCTGGACTTGTTTCAGATTAAGACAGACTAGAAAGAAATATGTGGTGAAAGAATTCAAAAAAATTAGCTGATGAAATCCTCACAGACTACACTCATTCAGTCTTTTTGTGCATGTGGTTGCCATATGTCAGGACAGATGTGAAGGTAATTTTGTTGTTATTTCAGTCTAGATAGACTAAGGTGCACCTGACCCAGTCCGTGGTCTTCACAATCACTTGCTATGCATCAGAGAACTAGACAATGACTAAGAATGACAGAAGAAGAATTGATGTCTTTGAGTTGTGGTACTGGAGAAGAGTTTTGAACATACCATGGACTGCCAAGAAAACAAATAGGTCTGTGTTTGAGAGGGTGAAACCAAGTTTCTCCTTGGAGGCCAGGATTTTGAAGTTCCGTCTCACATATTTTGGGCACACGTCCAAAAGGGATCAGTTCTTGGAGAAGGACATCATGCTTGGAAGGATGGAGGGATAGGGCAGGAGAGGAAGACCCCTAATGGGGTGGATTTATACAGTAACTGGGGCAATGGGGGTAGGTGTTTCAGAGTCAGTGAGACTGGCTCAGGACAGGGCCTGCTTCAGAACTGTAGTATACAGGGTCACTATGAATCACAGGTGATTCAATGGCACATAACAACAACATATACCATTGAATCAGAACTCTATGGACAACTGCTCTGACACATCTGACCCCAGTGCCACAGTTATTGTCAGTCCATCTCATCCAGGGTCTTCCTCTTTAGCACTAACCCTCTAACCTTCCAATCATAATATCCTTCTCCAAGGATTGGGCCCTCCTGACAACATGCCCGTGAATTGCCAAGAACTCATTGTAATCCTATAAACAGATCAAAACCTTGCCCTATCTTGCACCATCCTCAAGAAGCTGTTATAATCACTATGCCACTGCATCTTGTTGAGGGTCTTCTCTTTTGAAGACCATCCACCTTTCCAAGCATGATGTCTTTTTCTTTTTATTCAGAAATTATTTTTTTTATTTTAATGAAAGTTTACAGAGACTTTGGATTTCCATTTAGTCATTGTTGAACACTTTCCTCCGCACCCACCCCTCTCCCTCAGTTCGCTTTTCTCTTTGAAAAGTAAAAAAAAATAAATTCATTGTCATACAATCCCCACCCCACCCCCCCCAGTCCACTCCACTATGTAGCTTTCATTCTGAACTCTTGGCATAATGTCTTTTTCAAATGTCTGCCCCCTCTTGACAGTATGCCCTAAACAGGTGAGTCAAAGTCTCACCATCCTTGCCTCTAAGAAGCACACTGTCAGCACTTCTTCCAATGACAGATTTGTTTAGCAAAATACAATTTTCACAATTTCCAGAAATGTCTGTGTGTATTAAATAAGGTTTGATGGGTTATAATCTATATTTCGCTGTTGTTGTTGTTATGTGCTGTCGAGTCGCTTGCGACTCATAGCAAACCTATGTACAACAGCCCTAAACTCCGCTTTGTCCTGTGCCAATCGCACTGTCTCTGACACTCCCACCCCAATTATCCCAGTCACTGAATCAATCCACCTCATAGAGGGCCTTCCTCTCCTGCGCTGTCCCTCCACCCTCCCAAGCATGATGTCCCTCTCCAAGGACCGGTCTCTCCTCACAACATGTCCAAAGTATGTTAGACGGAGCCTCAGAATCCTTGCCTCCAAGGAGCCACCTGGTTTAACCCTTTTCAGGACAAATCTGTTTGTTTTCCTAGCAGTCCATGGTATTCTCAATACTCTTCTCCAGCATCACAGCTCAAAGGCATCAATTCTCCTTCTATCCTCCTTGATCACTGTCCAACTCTCTGATGCATAGCAAGTGATTGCGAAGACCATGGCCTGTATCAGACACACCTTAGTCTCCAGAGAGACACCACTGCTCTTCAGCACTTTGGAGAGGTCCCTAACAGCAGACTTTCCCATGGCAATGTGCCTTTTAATTTCCTGGCTGCTGGTGCCAAGACTGTTGACTACAGAGCCAAGCAAACTAAAGCTGTGTATAATTTCAATCTCTTCACCATCCACCCAGTACTTTAAAAGTACTGTAGAATCAAGACGTTCTCTGATAAAAGGTAAAAAATAACGTTGTTATGTGTTGTCAAGTCTTCTATGACCCACTGAGAGCCTATGAACAATGGTGATGAGCCTTGCCCAATTCTGAGCCATCTCTGATCCCACTGCCACAGCCTCTATGTCAATCTATCTCATCAGAGTCTTCCTCTTCTGTGCTGACCCTCTACCCATCCAAGCATGTCTTTTTCCAATGACTAATTCCTCCAGTGACTGGGGTAATCGGGATGGAAGTGTCAGAGACAGTGCGATTGGCACAGGACAGAAAAGGGTTTAGGGCTGTTGTACACAGGGTCGCTATGAGTTGCAAGCAACTCGATGGCACATAACAACAATCCCTCCTAGCAACATGCCCAAAGTATATCAGATGGAAGGTCAAAATCCCCAAGGAGCAAACTAATTTCACTATCTCTAGAAAAGACCTATTTGATCTCTTGGCAGTCCATGGAATGTTCAATACTCTGTTCCAGCACCACAAGTCAAATGCATCAATTTTTCTTCTATCATGTTTATTCATTGTCCAGCTATCAGATGGGTACTAAAGCAGTTGAGAAGACGATGGCTTGGATCTGGCATACCTTAGTCTCTAGACTGACAACGTTGCTCATTAACAAGAGGGAAAGATCCTTGACAGATTTCCCCAATGCAACTTGTCTTTTGATTTCCTGACTGTTCATCTTAAGAGTGTTGATCTTTGATCCAAGCAAGATGTTAGCATTGCTATATTGTCTATAATTTCTTTTTAAAATACCGTGCAAAGGCACTAAGAAATAGATGAGTGGTTTGCAACCTGGGGGAGCAGCCTGGGGGACAGAGGAGATTAATGGGCTCAATCAGGAACACATTCTATTCTGAGGAGCAGCCTCCAAAAAAGGCCCAAGGCATAGTGGTCATTTTAATTGTGCACTAGAGATGTGGTTAATTAACACAGGAATAAAAAGTCTTTTTCTCTGTGAACTTAATGACTCTATTGGTAAGGGTACCAGATGTGAGAAAGGAGAAAGGAGCAGTGAGCTCAGAGGTGTACTATTTAGACAAATAGACACATGTACTATGCAGTTACTGTAACCTGGTTCTCCCAAATGGTGCACAGGTTCATTCTTGTGTCAACCTGCTGATTCCAGAAACTTCTTGCTTACACCACTCCAACTAGATAGTCAGCAGATCTTGTGGCTACAATGAGGACTCATGGGGTTTAACAAGAGCCCTTTGAGGTGGGGGGGAAGAGTCCTCATTAAGGTCTGATTTTTTTGTAATACATACACACACATTCATGTTTATTGCAGAATTATTTACAATAACAAAACATTAAAAACAAAGTAGGTGTCCATCAATGGATGAACAGCTAAAGAAACTGTGGTACACTCACACAATAGAGTACTATGTATCACTAAAACCTTAAGAATTTGTGGAACATAGCACAACATATATATTGTTGATAGGTGCTTCTGAGTCAACTATGACTCACTGGGACTCCATGAACAAAAGACAGAAACTGTGCCCTGTTTGCATTCTCAAAAACTCTGCGATGCTCGAGCCCATTGCTATAGTCTCTCTATCAATCTGTTTTGTTGAGGATCTTCCTCTCTTTCACTGATCCCTCTATCTTTCAAAGCATGGATACATTAAAGGATATCATGTTAAGTGATATATAATTCAGTCACAAAAGGACAATTATACCCATGTTTATTGCAGCTTTGTTCACAATAGCTAGGAGTTGGAAACAACCTAAATGCCCATCAACAAACAAATGCATACAGAAGCTATGGTATAGTCACATAATGGAATACTATGCTGCATTGAAAAACAAGGAACTCATGTAATATTATTCAAAATGGGTGACCCTGGAGGACATTATGCTGAGTGAAGTATCTCAGTCACAAAAGGACAAAATACTGCATGGTGCCACTGTTGTAGAAAGTGACCAACATCAGGGTTGGGGTAAGACGGAAATAAATGATATATACTGTATTGAAACAGATGAGAGAGATAACAGTTTAAAAGTGATATATGATAGCATTTTATGATTATCACAGGGATCCAGAATTAAGGTTGCATAGTGGAGTGCAATTGGGGTAGTGTCAGGGGCGGGGTCGGGGGGACTGTATACCAACGAAGAAGTTTATCTTTTGCTTTTCAAAGAGAGGAGCGAACTGGGGGAGGGGGAATAAAGGAAAAAGTGCAACAATCAATGAATGAAAATCCAAAATCTCTGTAAATGTTCATTAAAATAAAATACAATTTAAAAAAAACCCAAAACACAAAAGGACAATTATAAGACCACTATTATAAAAAGCTAACTTGCATGTCCTATTAATGATATTGTTCTGTAGTTTCCACATTATGTTAGATCACCTTTCCTGGGAATGGGAACAAATTTGGCTCTCTTCCAATCAGTCAGCTAGACAGCAGTCCTCCAAATTTCTTGGCATAGTCTAGTGAGTGCATCCAAGGTTGCATCTGTTAACTGAAATAAGTCTATTGGTATCCCATCAATTCCTCGGTCTAAGGTGTGTCCAATGCAAGTGATGGTCTTTCCAATAGCTTGCTATGCATCTGAGAGCTAAGACAATAAACAGGGATGACACAAGAAGAGCACTGAACATCCCATGGACTGCCAAAAGAACAAACAAAAACATTTTGGAGAGGGTGCAGCCAAAATGCTCTTTGGAGGCAAGGATAATGAGGTTTGCCTCACACACTTTGGTCATTTTGCTAGGAGGGATTTTTCCTTGGAGAGGGTCATGATGCTTGAAAGGGTGGTGGGTCAGCGAAAGAGAGGAAGATCCTCATAGGTAGACTGACACAGTAACTGCGAAAATGAGCTCTAGTGTGTCAGGAAGTGTGAAGATAGCACAGGATAGGACAGGGTTCAGATCGCTATTCATAGGATCGCTGTGAGTCACACTTGACTCGATGGCACCTAACAACATTATAAAAAGCTAATGAAAGGTATGCACAGAGATACAATTATTCTTGGATAGTTAACAGGGTAGCAAAGGGAGAAAAGGAGAAGTAAAAAAAATGGGTTTTAACTGGCACATAACATACTCGAATGCTCCTTTGAAGTGAGGCTGGCAAGACTTTGCCTCATGGTATTTTGGCATGTTAAGAGGCAGCAGCCCCTGCAGAAGGACATCATGCTTGGGTCAGTAAAAATTACCCTTAATAAAATTAATAAGACAGATTAACACAGTGGCCTATAATACACCAGTGACAGTGAGAATGGCACAGTAGCCAGCAGCATTCCTTCTATTATACATAAAATGGCTATGAGTAGCAAAGTCTGGGGGAAATGGTTCAAAGACGAAAACCAAGGCCTGAATCACATGGCAGAGGCAGATGTGTTCAAGATTCCAGGTTCATTTGGCTAAGCACTCCTTTATTTCTTTCAGGCCGAACTGGGACCGCCCATCTCCCATCTCCACTGGCCAACACAGCACCCAGCTGGCGTTCAGGTCTCCCCAGTCACTATACACCTTCTTTCCCACTTGTCACCGCCATGGCCATATTGGTTGAGGGCCAGAAGACACCGGCGTGGCATCATTGGTGCGCATCACTGTGTAGGAAGCCACCATCTGCTGTGAAGGTATTGTCCACTTCCAATCCTTGATGCCCCCGTGGCCATCCAGTCTTAGTGATTACCCCCTCCAGTGGACTCTCGACAGCCTGGGGCCCTTGGGTCAGGGCGGGCAGGTGCCTCTTGAATTTGTCAGGTCTGCAGTCCAAGGGCCGGTGAGGGGAGGTGGTGGCAACACCAGCCCAGAGACACCCATGCTGCTCCCCGACTCCCAGTGGTGCCGGCCCCAGATGGAGGAAACTCAAGCCACTGCCCTTTGCAGACATGGCCATGTCCTAATTTGAGTCTATCTTCATCTCCACTTGCTAATACAGCAGCCGAACGGGGGAGAAATGTGATCCTCCCAAAACTCTCCAATCTGTTTACCATAAAAAAAAAAAATCCCCAAAACAGTCTTCCGCCGTGGCCATGGCTGTGCACTACCCCATGGCCGTGGGTCTTGACAAAGGCCACAAATAAACGTGAGCAAGTTGAGGCCCAGATGTGCCGGGGTGCCTCACCAAACTCATCAAGTGTGCTGGACATGGCCTGGGAAGTGTGTGGCTTCGCCCCTGCGAGTGTCATGCTACAGAGCTTCTCAAGGTCTCCTAGGTCAAGTGGGCCCTCAAGTTCACCAAGAAAAGGGTGGGGACACACATCTGTGCCAAGAGGAAGCGAGAAGAACACAGCAATGTCCTGGCTGCCATGAAGAAGGCAGCTGCCAAGAAGGATTCTGTCCCACTGTCCCCCAAAAGCTCTCACCCGTCTGAACCAATAAAATGTAATAAATAGCTTAAAAAAAACCCCAAGAAACATAAAACCATACACACACACAAATAACCAAACCAAAACCCAATCTAGTTTTGAGGAAAATAGTACTGAAATGACTTGTGGCTTACAAGGAGGGGAAACTAGATCACTAAAGTGAGTTAAAGCGTTTACTAGCTTGGGAGCAGGGGGACTTGCACACAGGCTGCCTAATCTCATTATCTGTCTTACACAATTGACAGATAAAGTTCCCTCAGATAACAGACTGGAGGCCGAATAGAGTAGAGTGCCTTAAACTGGACTTAGGGTTACTGCCCAGCCTGTAGCTCCCCACCTTAGCTGTATAGAGAAGTCAGCCAGTGGCCAGAGCCAGGGGGTTCTGGTGGCCTTATCTACTGGGAGCTGCGCTTCCAAGGCAAAGGCTATGCCTCTGGTGATTCCAGTCCACCACTGGCTACACAGGAAAAAGTCAGGCAATCTCCTTTCTTATGAGTTACAGCCTCAGAAATCCAAGGGATGAGAGTCAGTTATGAGTTCATTCTGACTCAACGGTCATGAGCTGAACTGATGGGCTTTCAAATAATGCCAATACAGACAGATAACGCTGAGATTAATCTAATGTTTGATCCAAGAATCAGGACTTTATAACGTGATTTAAGTTTTCCTAATGAACAGGCAATGCTGAGAGCTGTAACTCTGGACAGTGGAGGCAGGGCTTGAAAAGACCCTTTTCCTCACCAGGTTCCCTACCCACTTTAGTTTTGAGGTGTATCAGAAAGATAAACTCTTGTTAAGTATTATTGTCTTTGATCAAGTTAACCAAGAGGAAAGGTGGGAAATAATTTGTTAGAAAAGATAGCATATGCCTATTTCACGTATCTAGGGCAAGTCGACTCTAATCAACATCAGTCACATTTTCCAAGTTGCCTATCACAAAGGTTAGCCCTAAAAGGTGTTTAATACATGTCTGCTGAAGAAATAACTGAATTCACACCCAAACACACCAGGCTCAGCAGATGGTTCGATTTCCTTCACAGAAACAAAGTACTCACAATTTTGGTCCCCACAGTTCAGGCACAAGTAAAGTATCTCAATCCTTCCCTCCTTCCTTTCTTCCAAAGATCAATCCTTCACCTATGTCTGGAATCCAGTCCCTCATTGCCCCTGAGACCCGGCCCTCTCATCTCTCTCTCCCGTATGTTCAAGTCTCTCCCATGAACCAGGAGGAGCTCTGATGGAGGTGTGTTTAAAGCATTCCATCCTAAGCAAATGGTCACTGGTTTGAACCGACCAGTTCTCCCTGGGAGATAGCTATGGCAGTGTTTCCATAAAGATTCAGTCTTGTAGAACCTCTACAGGCAGCTCTACTTTGTCCTATTGGTTCATTATGAGTCGGGGTCACATTGACAACAGTGGTTTTGGTTTTCTGTAATACAACCTCCAGGCAAGCATTAGAATGACAGCAATGCTCAAGTCTCCCTGACCTCAATTCGCAAACACAGAAACAAAACCGCTCAACCCCACACACTTCCTCCCTACTTGGCTGCCCTGGAGTTGTAGCCAGCTTCTCTTCCTCCACCAAACAGAGGTCAAACTCTGCTTCACCCCTTTCTCTTTTTTCTTACACTTCAATTCAGGTAAACAATTTACGCTCAATCATCTGTTAAACTTACTTGCTTCCAAATATGTAATTCCACAGGATTTCTTTCATTATGCTCACCTCTACTTGGATGTGTTTCAAGTAAAACTTGTCCAAGATGGAATTATTACCCCTCCCCATCTTCCAACCTGTACTCCTCCAGTGTTCTCCAGAGCTCAGCTGCTTTCACCATCCCATCCCACTCAGCTATTTATAGCAGAAACTTGTGAATCATCCTTGAAACTATTCTCCAACAACCACATCCAAATAGGCACCCCATTTTGTTGACTTTTAACTACAAACTCAATCTCTGTTTCTCTCTTCCCTTTCACTCCTGTTCAGAGCTGTACCATTCCCTTCTCTAGCCCCATCCTCTTTCAGCTGGATGCCTCCCATTCTTCCCTCCCAAGGTTACATGGCTGTGTGTGCAGAATTTCTACAAGGTGACTGCCTGAGGTGCACAGCCCTTTGTCCTGGCTTAGCTGGGAGATGGAGGTACATCTTTCCTAACTGGTCCAATGAGAAAGGAAACCTTTCAAAATTTCTCTAAGGCACCCTACATCTCAGCAGACATTATTCCAAACTGTTCTTCAGGTGGGATCCCCTTTTCTTTTTTAATGTGGGGAAATCACAGAGGTCAGCACATCCTCAGGGCAGGGAATGAGCCTCATTTGGGGGGAATCACCTTTGTGATCATGACATCTCTTCTGTCACATAAGTATGGTGCCATCCTTTTTAGAATGCTAATTGAATCATCTCCTTTGCTATTTAAAATACTTAATTAGGTTCCTATTACCCTTATGTTAAAGCTAAATCCTGAAACGGCTTATACCACACTGATACAGACTGAACAGTGTCTCCCAAAAAGATATATATTTTAGTCCTTATCACAATAAATGTGAATTCAACTTTGTTTAGAAAATGGGTCACCAAAGATGTTATCAGTTACCTGATCATAATGAAACAGAGGGGTCCTGATCCAATCTGACTGCGTCACAGAGGAGCCACAGGAAGACTATGGAGGCGGAGACTAGAGTGATGGTGCCACAAGTCAAGAAACAAATACAGGGGGGCTGAAACCTCTCAAGAGATGCAAAGGTTCCTTCTCTGGAGTCTTTAGGGAGAACAGAGCCCTGCAAACACCTTGAAATCAAACACTGGCTTCCAAAACTGTGAGACAAACATTTGTCAATTCAAAACATCCATTATGTGATGTTACCAGAGCACATCACTGGGTGACATGCACAGTGCAAGCAGAGAAAGACAGGCCATCTCTTCCTATGTCATTTACAGCCTTAGAAGGCCAATAGAGAGTATGCTATGAGTCAGAAGGCAATGAGAGAAAGAGAGAGACAGAGACACAGAAAGACACAGAGAGAGACAGAGAGACACACAGAGACACAGAGAGACAGAGAGACAAAAGAGAGACTCACTTTTACAGCATCCAAGATGCTGACAGCCATTTAAAAAGAAATAATTGCACTGCCGTGGAGTCAATCCTCACTCACAGGAGCCCCGCAGGACAGAGCAGACTGCCAAGCAGTGTTTCCCACGCTGTCATCCTTCTCTCGGAGAGCAACTGGTGGTTTCTAACCTCTGGCCTTTCAGGTAGTACTCAAGTGCTTAAGCACATCAGGGCTCCTTCCTCACCAGCCACGCAACTCAATTCATTACTGTGGAGTCAGAATGGACTCATAGTTGACCCTACAGCGGGTTTTCCAAGGTTGTAAATGGCACGGGCACAGACCATCCATGCTTCCTTCACGGAGCTGCTGGTGGCTTCAATCTGTCGGAAAGGAGCCACCTCTGGTCTGCAGCACAACTCCCTACGGACTCCGCCATCTAGACCAGAAGAAATCACCCGCCCCCCTCCCAAACCACAAAAAACCCCACTATTGAGCCAATTACAACTCATGTGTTTCAAAGCAGAACTGTGGACCACAAGAACTTTTCAATAGCTGTGACTTTTTCAGAAGCAGAAGGCCCAGCCTTCTTTCCACAGTGCCTCTGGCTGAACATGCACCATTGTTTCAGTTAGTAGCTGAGCACTTAACCATTTGTGGCATCTAGGAACTAGCCTCTATCCTGTAGGCTTCCTAAGGGTACCCTTCACACTGCTCATGGCAACATCCCCACAAACTCATGCAGCATAAAACACAGGTACAGTAAACAACAGTTCAAGGAAGGAGCCCAGCATGCAGAGCCTCAGGGTCCTGCCACACAGCGGCTCTTTAACAAAAGCAAAATTAACCATAAGAATTTCTTAGTGACTGCATTGTATTATTTGTCAAATATATGCCAACTGCTGAGTGGAAACAGAAGGGTAGTCAATGGATCAGGAATCCTGGGTGTGCAGTGGCAGCAGTAACATTTTCATTTTTAGCTTTGTTTCTGTGATTGCAACTCAACATTTGGCTGTGGACAAAGACTTTGACCAGACAGAGCATGTGGTTTGAGCACACAGGTCCCTCACGCTGGGCTTCATATTCTATAAGCATCTTGAAAATCTTCACAGTTTTTGAGCAAGTTGCCCTTTAAATTAGGGAGTCAGAACTGAGTTCGAAAAATTAGTCTGATTTCTAGAAGCCAAAAGACACACCCTAACTAAGGACACACCTCTTAAAAAAAATAAAATATCAGAATTGTGTTTTCAATCTCCCTGAGCACATTTTGGGACTAAAGAACAAATTTACAAGACAATTTTTCCTTTTTGATATGAGCTATAGCATTTATTTTCTAGAGCTCACATGTACAAAATTCAGCTATTTTTAGGCTATATACACATATGCTTGCCTCAGTTACTGCTGTTTGCGAAAAAGCTTTTTGTTTTTTCTAAAACTGTATCTGAGTTTATGAAAACTAGCATGGGTTAATTAACCTGAGTCTCTACTGAAAGTTTTGCTTACAGTTTTCTGTTTGGAGTTCTATTCTCTACAGGGGGCTCTGGTGACCTAACTGTCAAGGAGCTGTGCTGCCAATCCAAAAGGTAAGGGTTCAAATCTACCAGCTGTCCCCAGGAGAAAGATGTGCAATCTCCACCCATGTGGTTCATGGCCGGTAACCCGCTGAAGGGTCAGTTATGAGTTGGTTGCAATTCAATGGTACACAACATTCTCTCTAGATTGTGTTGATTTCCCGAAACCAACAAACATGGTCAATTATAATATTCCATTACCAAAAAGCAGAAAGGCATTGGGTATTCTGAATGGGGAATGGAAACTACTGTACAATTTCTTTGTTTCCAACACTTTTAACTTTATAAATACACTGAACACTTGAAATTTCTTTAGAAACAAAACTCTGCAGAACACATAAGTTGTTTACAAAGAGCACTGGTTATTTTTACTATAAAAATTCCAGGTGTTTAAGCTTTAGAAATAGCCTCTCTAGTCACTGATGCACTTCATGGAATTTGCAAGGCCTAACTTTTTCAGAATTTGATTGCCAGGCCTTTCTCCTGAGGGGGTTTCTGGGTATACCTCAACTTCCAACCTTGCAGTTAGGAACTCAGGGTGTTAACTATTAGCACACATGCTGCTAAATATTTGAAAGTGTGTGGTAGAGTCCTCCACAACCAAGAATTATGTGACCCCAAATATCAAACATGCCAAGGTTAAGAAAACTGCTTTACATCAGTTCTCCATGCACTGCTATTCCTTCATACTTATCCCAAGAGAAACAGACTTCAAGAAACGGACAGCTACTAAGGAATTCTCTCCTTAAAGCATCTAGAGCTAGAATCATGGACACATTTTTAGTAAAATGAATACTGAAAATTGTGACAAGAAATTGTCCAACTAAGGTGCAACCATTCTCCCCTTCTGTAGCAAAGAGGAGTGAAGGAAATCAAAGACAATGAGTGCAAGTGCAAAAGATTAATGGCCCATGTCAACTTCAGCCTCCTCGACCATGAGACTACAAGAGATAGATGGTGCCCGGCTACGAATGCTGGGCCCTCCAAAACGGATCCCAACAGAAGGTTCTGAGAGCGGGAGGGAAATGTCAAACAAAGTACATAAGCATTTAAAAAATGCCAGGTAGGCCCTTGTGGCTGTGCACTGTTGAGTGGGAACTGACCCACAGCTGACCCACCACTGGGTTTTCAGAGGCAGTAAATCACACACAGGAAGACTGCGGAGCAGCTGGCCGAGGCACACTGGGTGTGCCTTTGTGTTGGCAGCCCAGTTCCTTACCACTGAGCCATCAGGATTGGAAAGATGGAGGGTCAGTGAAGGAGATGTAGACCCCTCAACAAGATGGACTGACACGCTGACTTCGGTAATGGGCTCTAGCGTGTCAGAGATGATGAGGATGGTCAGAACAGAGGTCAGGTCAGCTGTTCATAGGGATAGCTGAAAGGAAACCCAACCTGCTCTCTAAGCTTTCACTCAAATCACAATTAAAAGGTTAATGTAAAAGAAATAGCAACAGGCTACCTTGGCTTGTCCAAAACTTATTTTCCTCAATGCAGCCAAAATATTATACAATCTATAGGGGAAACAGTTTGAGCTCAGAAGCAAATTACATTTGATTGCTGGTGTTTTAAAATTGAAGGCAAGTTTCACATAATTTTTAAGAAATTAATATTTTTCAGGTACTCTTGGGGGGGGGCAGAATGAGGGGAACAAACTGGAAAGGCTGGTCCCGCTGGCAGGAGTGGCCACGTTCCTGGGTCCTCTGCAAACTACCTGGCTCCAACCAAGACCTAGTCAACTCATATATGCCCAGGACCTGTGTAATTCAGAGCGAGTTCTGGTGGCCTAGTGGCATGCAAATGTGCTGCAATCCAAAAAGCACATGGGTCGAATCCATCAGCTGCTCTGTGGGAGAAGGACGGGCAATCTCTTCCCCTGGCATGGGTAAGCCATGGATTGGTCCCAACTCAATGGTACACAATCATCACCACCACCTGTGTAATTCCTTAAGTTAGTTGTATGACCCCAACCTAGGGCAAACTACTTTCCTTGGCATTAACTAAACTAAAATTGAAAAATAAACTATGTGTAAGTCATGAGCCAGCTCAGCTCATTGCCTGTCAAGTTGGATCTGACTCACAGATGACCTTTTAGTGGGTTTTCAAAAGCTGTAAATCTTGCAGGAGGAGACTGTCCATCTCTCTCCAAGAAGCGGCCTGCTTTGGGGTTGGTAGTGCAACTCGTACCCACTAGGTTACCAACCTCCATTAATGAAGGGGGGTGAAAGTCATTGCAAAGGGGGGCAGGGACTGAGGGGGCTGGCCCCTCCTGGGGTGCACTGGTTAAGTGCTTTGCTGCAACTGAAAAACCAACCAGATGCTGCTCAGGAGGAAAAACATGGCTGTTTGTTTCCATAAGGATTTACAGCCTGGAAACCCTATGGGCAGTTCTACTCTGTCCTACAGGGTCAACAAGCGTCTCCGTGGCAACAAGTTTTATTTTACAAGGCCAAGTTTAAGTGCAGAGGAGTTGGCAGGCAACATTTCAACTGTCACTATGAAATGGGGGAGGGGGGCGGGCGAGGGAGGAATCACCGTCTTTTATCTACCACTGCAAGTTACTTTTAAAAAGAAGTCAATTCACAGTACATTATTGTTTTGTTTTTAAATGGTAGAGTTATTTAGCTGTTTCTAAAATTTAGTTTCCCAAAACTACCATTTTGCAAGCCTGAGGGGAAAAAAACCAACAAAACAAAAACCCAAACAAAACGAACTTATTAAATAAATGCAGATACTAGAGAGTCTGAGTGTTGAGCCAGAGTGAAATTGGTTATCAAATCCTCATGCAAGGGGGCCTGTCTGGAATCGCCTAGGCTCCTAGAAGGTAATTTATACTGATCTTTAAAAACCATTAGCCTCCCCCACGTCCCCCGCCCCCTTATTAAAACAAATCTTCCTTTCAAAGCAGCTCTGACGGGGGAAGGGCTGAAAGCCCAAGAAGGGGAAACACACCAAGTCGCTCAGGTCGCCCAGCCAGGCTACCCTGTGCTCATCCCAAGCCATTAGTGCCTTCTCTAAACACTATATAGCCTGCTAGTTCGCCTTTTCTACTATTTGGAAAAAGACAACCCTCTTCTTTAGGGAAGGAAATCATGAGCAAAGTGTGTGCAGGTCTGCGTTTCTATCAGCGTCCAGGACCCCGGGAACAGCAGAACCGACCTCCGGGCCCGTGACACCCAGCGCCTACGGCAGGACCGCAGACGTGAGAAGTGCACGGCGGCCACAGGTCGCGTCTGCATCTAGCGAAGTTCTGCAGGAAGAAAAGGCGCCCTGAGATAGAGCTCCTTCCACTCCAGAAGGGTAATCATCAGAATATGGAAGATTTGACTTACAAGCCAGAACTTTATTTTAAAAAACAAACAAAAACACCGCACATCAACAAATAACACAACAAAGCCTCCAAACGAACCATAGTAGGTTTTAGGAAGAATGACCTGGTGGTGCATGATAAACCCCTCAGAGCGAGCTTCCCAGACTCGGGCGTAAAGCGCAGCGAGAGCAGGAAGGCAAAAGCCCCCAGGGCTTCAGCCAGAGCCATTTACTTTCAGGCACTGTCTTCGTTTACCAGCAATATGGGCTCATAATGCCTCCAACCAGGACTGTGGATTAAAAGAAATAAAAGCGGCTACGGGCACCTAATTGATGGGAGAACCCGTTCACTCCAGTTTCTCCACCCCGCTGACAGCCCCTCGGATTTCTAAGTTCCTACTCATTACGTGAACAGCACAACTGAGGTCAGAAACTGATTTCCAGGTGACTTAGGGCACCAGACCCCTGAGTCCTGAACTCTGCATCGGGCGGAAAAGGTGAGCGCGCCGCGCAGCCCGCCCCTGGCGCACACTCGCTGCGCCGCCCGCCGCCTGGTCTCCGCTTCCTCTTCCCAGGCAGAGTCCACCCGCGGCTCCGGCTGGAAGCCCTCTCCCTTTTCGCACCCTAGGCTCGCCACCTAGACCGGAGCCGGTTACCTGGAGCAAGCACGCGGCGTCGGCAGCGCAGGAGGGCTCTCGCGCCGGTGAGAAGCCCCGTCAAGCCCCCCGGAGCCGCAAACCCGCCTGCGCTGCGCTCCGCGGGCTCTGGTCCTGCGCGCTCCTCACCGCCGGCCACGCCCCTGACCCGCCCCCAGGACCCGCCCCGCGCCCACCTCGCCCTGGCCGGGGGCACTGAGCTCTGCCGGCAACCGCGCGGTCGGTACCTTGCGGCAGTCGGGAATGAGGGGACACCGTGCGCCTCCGGCTTTCACCACCTCGGGTTAGCAGGGTTCTCAGTTCTTGTAACAGCATGAGGGGGCCATGTGCGTCGAAAAGGTCTTTTTTTTTTTTTTTAATGCCCCTTCCTGCAAAGGTAGCGGCCGCCCGCTCAGTGAGTAAGTGCTGAACTGCAAACTGAAAGGTCAGGGATTTGAACCTGCAAGCAGTTCTTCCTTTTTTAGGAGAGAAATAGCCTTGTAAATCCTTCGGATTAGTTGTGATTTACAAGGTACTCCTGGTGACCTGGTGGGTAAGGTGTTGTGTTACCAACCCCAAACGGAAGTGGTTCCGTTTAGGAGAAAGGCAGTCTGTTCCCGTGAGAGTTACAGCCTCTGAAAACTGGCTGGAGCCTCAACTAGGAGTTGGTTTCGGCTGACGGTGGTCAGGGAGTGAAAGAAAGACTGAGACGAGTTTCCTTCACAGCCCGGGGCCACCACTCCTCAGACAGGAACCGTGAGAAGTGCTGTTACCTTTCCTAATTTTTATATGGAAGAAATGTTTCATAACAAAAAGAAAAAGTTAATTGCAAAGTTCTTTATACTGTGTAAATTTGGAGATGATATGTAGCATTTAAACATTCATCCAAATCATCTGACTTTTCCCAGCTGTAAGATCAGAAGCGCTTTTGGAACAACCTTAGTGAGATGGAAAACATCTCCCCTGCCTTCATACCGCATGGCTAGGTCGCCATCGGGAAAGCTGACATGCTCCAATTTGTAGCAGGACTGTCACACACGCGTCTTCTTCGCTGGGATCTTTAGCTCCTACAGCACAGAAAAGGGTCTTACTCATGTTCTTTTTCCTCCCCCCCCCCAATTCAACACATTTATGACAGAATTTACTATGAACACACTCACTTACCCTCCCAGTTTGTCTTGGGGTTTAAAGCTAAGACCCCCTTGAGTGGATAGGTTTCTCTAAACCTGGAGGGCAGGCCAGGTGTCCAGTCAATTCTGAAGTACAACAATTGGTTGACAATCCAAATGGGAGGAGACTGCCTATCTTTATCCTGCAGAGTCACTGGTGAATTTCAACTGCAGAGAACCCAGTTTTAGCAGTGCAAGCCTCAGGAATAAGGTAACAGAGCACACTTTTCCTTCTGCTTTTATGTTACAGGAGATCATTAGAACAGAAGGCAACCCTGGTCTGGCTGGGAAGGAATCCCACCAGAGCTGGGGACTTACTCTAGGGCTTTGTGCTGTGGAGGTTATAAGCCTTGGC
The DNA here is from genome assembly GCF_000299155.1 of Elephantulus edwardii. Lineage (NCBI taxonomy): Eukaryota > Metazoa > Chordata > Mammalia > Macroscelidea > Macroscelididae > Elephantulus > Elephantulus edwardii. The sequence continues at coordinate 7,399,098 of NW_006399858.1, forward strand.
AGTGGTGCAGAAATATATCAACAGAAACAGGCAGAGATGTCAGCTGAAAGACAGTTGTGCCTAATTCAAGGCATGGTCTTTTCAATTGCTTCCTACTATCTGAAAAGTTGAACAATGAATAAGGAAGACACGAAGAAGAATCCATGTCTTTGAATTGTAGTGTTGAAGGACAGTACAGAGCATGCTATGGTCTGCCAAAAAGACAAAGAAATCTTCCTGAAGGAAGTGTAGTCAGGGTGGTCAGGAGAGACAAGGTTGGTGAAACTTCATCTCACATACTTTGGGCATGTTGTCAGGAGGCACCAGTCCTTTGAAAAAACATCATGCTTGGAAAATTGAAGGTTCAGAAAAAGATAAGACGGCCCTCAACAAGATGGATTGACATAGTGACTGTAACAATGGGTCTGAGCTTATGAGAGACCTTCTTTATGGCACAGGATAGGGCAAGGTTCAGATCTGTTGTTCAGAAGGTCTCTATGATTTGTAGTTGACTTAAAAACATCTAACAACAAGTTACGTTATACTTACTAGGATGACCTTGGAGATCCAGGGCCCTGCCACCATGCCACCTATAAAAAGAGCAAGGGCCGCATGGGGGTGGCCATATCTAACCGTTACCAACTTCACAAAGGGAAACTGTCCCTCTCAACAGCAAGAACAACACAAAACCAATTGTTGTGAGATCAAACATATCTCTCACACTCCCGTACCTCTTTCTACTCATCTCAACATCAATCTTACTGCTTTACTGGGTGAAAAATCCAATGTGATAGCTCACAGACCACACAGAACCATATTGGGGAAGCCAAAAGATTAAAATCCAGATTAGTAGCAGAATACAGTCAGGACAGCTTGCAAAATGTGCTCTCAGGGACCTTAGCCTTGAGCCTCATGGCTTTAGGTCAGTGTTAGAAAGTTCTTAGTCTTGTCAATTATGGCTCTTCCCCCTGTGAATAGGCTAGCATGCCGTATTCACATGTTCTTGCCATCCACATAGCAAAATCAAGCAATGGCTAGGAAAATTATTCTGAATAAACCCTTAACTCCACACCACCCTTGTTCACTAGAAATACAGAAGTTCCTGACTCTCTCTGGCGGGTCACAGACACTTGGATCTGGCCTTGCCATTACCCAGGCCAAGTACCTCCTTAACAAAGCTCTTATTTACCATCATAGACTTGTCAAGCTCTTTCTTTTGTCTCTTGACACATTAAGGCAAATTGCAAGTTACTGGTCCAAAGCTGTGCTCACTGAAACACACAGCCCAGGTTTTCTTATGTACTTTTAGGCATAAGACTAGGATATTTTGCTTGTATTTACTCTCAATACTTGGTTTGTAGATACTCTGAGGGTTTTTTTATTATCTAAAAAAGCATTTATAATTTTGTTACTAGCATGCATTGTAATAATAATTTGTGATTTCAAATATATGTTTCCAAAGAAACCCTAGTTCTGTTCTTTAGTACAATATTATCTAACAGCTCTTTTGTAAACAGTAATGATGGTCTGATAATCTAATTTTAACATGTAGTCTGGTGGCCAAGTGATAAGAAATTGTACTGCCGACACAAAGGTACGCAGTTTGAATCCACCAGCTGCTCTGCTGGTGAAAGAGGGGCAATCTCTTCCTATGCCTCTGAAGACCCTGGAGAATCAGCTATGGGATGGTTCCAACTCAATGAGACACTATAATAACAACAATTAAATTGTTTTGGTAAGGAAATTTATTCCAATGTTTATAAATTTACTTTTATAATAGATTTTGTTTATCAACTGGTTAATACCTATGCACTATAAATGTAATTTTTAAAAATATGCCAGTACACCATAAATGTAATACAGTTCTTTTTAATTACAGCAAAATCATATCATTAAAAAATCCTAACCCATAGCTATTAAGTTGATGCTGACTCATGGCAATTCTCCATCAGGTTTCTGAGGTTATAAATATTAACAAGAAATTGCCCATCTTTCTTCCTCAGAACCAACTGTACCACCAGCTCATAGTTCATTACCCTCGAGTCAAACTGACTCATAGTTGACCCTCCAACAGGTTCTTAAGGCTGTAAATTGCAGGGAGGAGATTGCTCATCTTTCTCCCGAGAAGCCATTGGTGGGTTCATATCACTAGAGAGACACCACCTTTGGGTTAACAGCACAATTTCCTACTGACTAATCCACTAGAGTTCTTTACACTCCACCAGGACTCCTTATAATACTATACACACTTTGGAAATCTGTACAGAACAACTGAGTGGGAAAATATTTCTGGATCTCTCAGGTGTATATCAGTCAGGGTCCAATGGGAAAATAGAAATGATACCTGTTATTTTTACAAAATAACTGAAGGACATTATTTAAAATGGGTGACCCTGGAGGACATTATGCAGAGTGAAATATCTCAGTCATAAAAGGACAAATACTGCATGGTGCCACTGTTGTAGAAAGTGACTGACATCAGGGTTGGGATAAGACTGAGAAAAATTGGGTAGATTATGTATACTGAATTGAAACAGATGAGGGAGAGAACAGTTTAAAAGTGAAATATGATAGCATATTATGATTATCACAGGAATCCAGAATTAAGGTTGCACAGTGGAGTGCATTTGGCGGGGGAGGGGGGGCAGGGTCGTGTGTGGGGTGTGTATACCAATGAAGAAGTTTATCTTTTGCTTTTCAAAGAGAGGAGTGAACTGGGGGGAGGGGGATAAAGAAAAAAGTGCAACAATGAATAAATGAAAATCCAAAAATCTCTGTAAATGTTCATTAAAATTAATGAAATTTTTAAAAAATGTTGAAAAAAACGAAAACAAAATAACTTAAGGACTTGCTTAAACAGGTAACATAATTGAAAAGGGAAACAAAAGTAACGGACAGATAGTTGCTGCAGGAAGCAGCTGTCATCATAGAGCTGGGGAGAGAGGAAACATCAGGCTGTCAGAACTTGAACTGTGGGAGAGGGACAGTGACACAGATCTCTGAGGAGTGGAGGAACCACAGAGGTTGGCTGAAGCTGGGAGTGTGGATTCGAAGTGAAGAATCTGAACCAACTATTGGAGTCAGAGTGAAGAATTGATCGCTTGAAGGACAACACCAAGAAACCAATCAAACATGAAGGAGCAAGTCCATTCCCCCTCCTCCAGCTTCCTAGTCTTGTCAAGCAGTCCTTAGTGTCCAGATCTTACCAGAAATACACGGTTTGCCATAGTGGCAGCTCCACATCATGAAGCAGAGAGCCCAGAGGGGTGGGCTTAAGCTGAGCGATACACTTTAATCACTACACAAAAAGTAAACTCCTGGTTATACATGTCAACTATCCTGCTATTGTATATACGGGTTTTTTTTTCTTTACTGTTGCATACATGAAAACCTACAATTATAAGTACACTTGAATAAGGTGATATTGAAATTTATCCAAGGTCTGTGCTCCCGGCAAATGACAGAGGTTAAAGAGCTCTCCTCATCCTTTTGGTTTCCAGGAAATCTCTTTCTACACAGAAAGGACTTTCACTGTGTGACTTAGGTAAGAGTCAGAGACAAAACCAAACCCTAGTCATTGCCATGCAGTCTTCTGACTTTACAGCCCATAAGACAGAGAGTGGCCCTGGCCCACATGCCCTTGTTGGCTGCTGCAGTCATACTGAAGCAGATTGGTAGCCCTCTCTTCTACAGTACTGTGCGTGGGCTCAAACAGCCAACCTCTCAGGTAGTGATTGTGTGTTAACTGTTTGCACCACTCAGGGATCTAAAACTTAGGCTCTTTATCTAGAAAAAAAGGCCAGACACAGATCTCAAGACTCCTTATTCTTTGTTGCCTATTACTGGCCCAGTGGTGAAGATTTCTATTTTATTGATGTTGAGAAGTAACTCATATTAAAGGATTTAATCTCTAATCTTCTACAGTAAATACTTCATATCTCTTCACTTTCAACAAAGCAAGGTTGTGTCATCTATATAATACAGATTGATATAAACATATGGAAATGCAGAAATAAAGGAAATTGACCTTTTAGGGCTTTCAAAAGTGTCCTTATAAGCATCTATACTAAGGGAATGTGTGAAAGTCAAACTTTGTTATCAGTTGACTAGGTGTGGAGGTGCAGGGCAGGGGTGAGTGGGAGAAGGAGTTGTATAGAAATTACTGAACTTCTACTTGTGACGATGGAAAAGTTGGCAGCAGATATTGGTGACAGTAGTTCAATATGACTAATGTAATTGGAGTCACCACGTTGTATACTTGGAAAAAGTTAGATTGACAAAAGTGTATTTCCTGTACTATCATAATTTTTTTTAAAGAAAAGTTTTGGAAGGCTCTGTAAAAAGAATTCTGTTTTTTCATGGGCACAACTGACTAAAGTTTGGTGGGTTTATTTGTAAGATACTTTTTTTCCTTAAAAAAGCTTTAGTATCAAATATAAAAACTAGAATTTGCTTTTCTATCTATTACATGGACAGAACAGATCATAGATCTGTTCAAAACTGTGACAAAATTGGATCATGGGAGACCCACTTCTCTCTCAAGGCCCTACTACCCCACCACCTGGAGACTGAAGTATACCTTAGCCATCATGCAAAAACAAAATAAACCTTCTCCTAAAAAGGCAGACCCAATGCATACCCCAGACAGAGAGAACCAAAAGAAATATGTTAATGTGGAGTTGCTTGAACAGCTACAGAAGAAGATCAAAATGATGGAAGAAATATTGGATGTCATTAAGAGAACAGGTTCTCCAGAGCAATCCAGAAAAAAAAATATTGATGAGGAGCAACTTGAACAGCTATAGAAGGAAATACTAAAAATGTAAGAAAGAATTGATAGAATAGATAAAGAGGTACGAGAACTTACAAAATCATCACAAGACAGAGAAGGCACAGCCAACACAACACTGGGAATAACAAAAAAGCATGGAAATGCAATCTAGAATATTAAGACAGAAATGGCAGAAGTGTCCAACAAACTAGTGGGACAAAAAAAGTAGAACTGAAAAGATGGAACAGAGAGTCAGTGAGCTGGAAGAAAAGAGTCTCACTGGTAACATATTACAAGAAAAATCAGAGATGAGACATAAAGAAAATGAAAAAGCATTAGAATCATGTGAGATGACATCAAAAGGAAAAACATATGTACTATGGGAATTCCAGAACATGGGAGTGGCAGAGCAATCATGGAGAAAATTGTGGAAGAATACTAGAATAAAACTTATCTGGTATTTTGAAGAATGAGAAAATCCACATTCAAGAAGCACAGTGAACACCAAATAGACTAGACCCAAAAAGAAAAAATCAAGACATATCATAGTCAAATTTTCCAAATTCAAAGATAAGGATAGAATATTAAAAACAGCATGAGAAAAACAGAGTCACCTACAAAGGGGAAACAATTAGACTAAGTTCTGCTTTCTCAGCAGAAACCATGTAAGCTAGAAGACAATAGGATGGCTTATAGAGAAAGTTGAAAGAAAACAATTGCCAGCCAAGGATCCTATACCCAGCAAGTTTCTCCAACAAATATGAAGGAGAAATTAGATCCTTTGCAGAAAAGAAGAAATGTAATGAATTTATGAAAACAAGACCCAAAATTATGAGAAATTGTAAGTGAAGGCCTTCACACTTAGACACCAAAGGAAAGTGCATAGACCATAGTAACCAGAAACAACAGAAAAAGAAAAACAGCAAAATGGCAAAATCAATAATGTGTGACATAAATCACACTTAATGTGAATGGACTAAATGTACCAATCAAGAGAAAAAGAGTAGCAGGATGGATAAAAAACAAAGCCCATCAATATGTTGCCTACCAAGCAAATGGCAGCCACAAAAAAAGCAGGAGTAGTAACACTAATCTCTGATAAAATGGACTTAAAAATGAAAACCACCATAAAAGAGAAGGAAGAGCATTACATACTGATTAAAGGCACAATAGATCAAGAAGACATAACCTTGATCAAGATTTATGCACCGAAAGATAGACCTGCAAAATACAGAATTGAAGAAGTAGACAGCACCACAATAATGGGAGGAGATTTCAACACACCATTATTGTCAAAGGATAGGGCAACTCAAAAGAAACTTAACAAAGATGCAGAAGAGCTATACTGTACAATCAGTCAACTTGACCTTGTAGATGTATTCAGGGTACTGCACCTGACTAAAACTCAACTCACTTTCTTCTCAAATGCCTTCTCCAGAATCAATCACATATTAGGACAAAAAGCAAGCCTTAACAAATTTTAAAACAGTGAAATAATACAAAATATCCTCTCATATCACAATGCCGTGGAACTAGAAGTTAACCACAGGAGGGTAAAGCTTACAAAACCACTACGAGAAAAAAACTCAACAGAGATACTGAAGAATTAAATCACACAATAAACCAACTTGACCTCATAGATATCTATAGAGTAATGCACCCCAAAAAAGCACAGTATACCTTCTTCTCCAAAGTGCATGGAACATTCTCTAGAATAGATCACATTCTAGGTCACAAGGCAAGCATCAGTAGATTCAAAAACGTAGAAAT
>NW_006399858.1:7414262-7418293 GCF_000299155.1 Elephantulus edwardii
AACAACAACAACAACAACAACAACAAGAATGTTCCATTGGTTTTATCATGCACTTGATAATAAGAGACCAAAGTCCTCTCTTTTCTCAAAGTGTAAAGGTTCTTCATCATCATGTTATTGCCTATGTTTATTACTTAACTCTTTTTATGCTTGCTTTGATTTTCTTTTAAATGACACTCAAACAAGCAAATTCCTTGTCAGTAGTATTAGTTTTTTAAATGAATTCTCATCATTTCTTTTACTTCTGAAAATTATCAATAATAAATTAACCATGACCCTTGGTCAGCTATAGATGGGTTCCCCCCCCCAGGTTTTATTTATTTGTTTGTTTGTTTCTTGTTTATCCTGTTGCTTTCCCTCATGCACTTGCTTATTAATTACAGACTAGAGATCTTTGTCTTCAACAACAATAACAATACTGTCTCTGAGACTCATAGAAAAGGACTATGGCAGCCAGGTATTCCTGGGCATCTGATGGAAAATATGGGACTTTTTTCACGAACTGCAGTTTCTGGATTCCATGGAGGCTGCAGAGTTGACTTCCTCTGAGATGATCTTTGAGTCTTGAGCCTTGAAAAATCTGATCACTTTTAATTCAAATAACTGTCTAGCTAATTAGCAGAGTCTTGTGCTCTTTTGTAGAATTATTCACTGATGGCCTGGAATATTGGTTAAGGTCTCCGAAACACCAAAACCCAAAGATGTCCATGTACCTTATATAAAATGACATTATTTTGCATACAATCAGTGTAGATCTTCAATTTATTTAAATTCTGGATTACTTAAAATATCTAATACAATATACATAACAACTCAACTCATTGTCATTGACTAGGAACTGACTCATAGCTGACCCTCCAATGGATTTCTGTCTCACAGGAGATTTCTTGTCTTTCTCCTTAAAAGCTGCTGGGGGATTTGAACTGCCGGAGAGGTACTGCCTTTTGGTTAGCAGTGCAACTCCCTATGAACTATGCCACCAGAACTCCTTAGAAAACTTGCAAGACTTGATGGCACTTAATGAGGTTTTTTTCTCCTCTAACAGATTTCTGTCTAACATGGATTCTGACTTTGGCATATTTACTGTATAAAACAAGTGAATAAGTGCAACTGTAATAGCATTACAGTGAAAAAAGGAAACAAAACTTCCTACAGGCAGATCTAAATCAGGATGTTTGCTGGCAAAACCAGATTATAAGTACTTATCTGAATGAACAAATTGTAACATATGTAGACAGTGGGATATATACTTAGTTTGGAAAAAGAGAAAAACTGGTTCACACAACAACACTGATATTATACCTGGTGGTTCATATTTATGTATTTGAAACTCGGCAAAAGGAAAATCTAACACATATTGCCAGAAAGGACAGTAATTGCTGCCTGGCACGAGGAGGGCTAAGGCAGGAGTGTAGAATGATTCCTGAGAGTGATGAAAATGCTTTTTCTGAACCAAAATAATGTTTTCAATAGGCAGACATTGACTTGAAAGATTTTGACAAAGGCTTGAATTATTTTAATTTTATGTATATGATGCCTGAATAAAAGTGGTTTGGTTTTAGTTTTTTGTTTTGTTTTGTTTTTGTTTTTTTAAGTAACCATTGAAAATGGTTTGAAGGGAGAGAATATCTTGGGGAAGGATTTAGACATACTGAGTTTAGAGTGATAATGAGATATCTCTCTTTTTAGATGAGTAACTCTATTAAGTTTATTTGAAGAAAAGGTACATCAAATTCACATTCTACCCACACGTCAAAGAGTACACATGAGCTCCTTAGTCCTCTGTATCTTTGAGCTCTTTATCAGAAAGACATGTAGAGAGCACCTCTTCAACTCACTATCATACAGCCAACTGTGACTCATAGCCATATCCTAGGACAGACTACCTTAGGAGATTTCTGAAAGTTGTATTGAACTGTCAGGAAGGCCAGTCCATGGAAAAAGATGTCTTACTGGGAAAGACAGATGGTCAGAGAAAGAAAGAACCTCCAAGAGCTAGTTTAGCACAGTGACTGTAACAGTATGGCAGAGATCATGAGGGTGGCCTAAGGCAGAACAAGATTCTGATCTGTTGTTCACAGAGCCTCTGTGAGTCATAGTGGACTCAATAGCCTCTAGCAACAATAGCACAATTTCCAAAGCTGGAAACCTGTATGAGAACAGACTGCTGTGCTTTTATCCCAAACTGATGAGTTTGAACCACCAGAATTTCATTTAGCAGTTGAGCATTTAACCTCTGTATCACCAGGGCTCCTCAGAGGACATCTAGGCTCTTGGAACTGTGTTTCATTCCAGTAATTTTGGAAGTCACCTGGAAGACGGTGTTTGGAATGGCCATGGTATTAAAGAAAGTTGTAAAAACAACACTAGCCAAATGAGTGGCAGATATGGTTTATTTAAAATTAAGTCTTCCTTGAAAATGGGCTGAGGTTCACTGTAGTGTCAGTGCCAAAGAGAGGAGTAGAAGAATCATAGCTGTTTCAAGAGCCGGGGGGCATTCATCATTTTTTCAGCACTTCCTGTTTAGTCTCATGTGATGGGTCATAAAACCATGTCTCAAGATAAATAGTAATCAGATTATTTATTATTTCCTGGAACACACACACACACACACACACACACACACACACACATTCAGGTAGGATCAGAAGGTCAGTAAAATGGAATCACTTTTGGTTTGAACCTTATAACTAAAATGCATCCTTTTGAGAATGATAGCACACAGGTGAAGCTCAAGACTTCTATAATTGCATGGTCTTGACATAATGTATAACGTATCAAGCTTCTAAATAAAAAGTCAGTAGTTTGAATTTACCAGCTGTTCGAGGGAGAAAGATGAATAGCCGCCTCCAGTAAAGATTTACAGACATGAAAAATTGATGGGGGGGTCACTATTAATTATAATCAACTCACCAGCAGTAAGTTTAGTTGGGAGAGCAAAGGAAAGGGAAAGGGCTAGCAGAGACAGGAAAAGTCAACTAGGACTTGGTCCTGAACACCAAGAGAGCGGACTGGCATGTTAAAGGGGACTGAACAGTCAGGCAGCATCACAGAGTGACTTTAGGCTAAGCACAGGAATGCGTGTGATACACAAGAATGTCTCAGGGCTGCAGGAGAAGATGGCAGTCTCCACAGGAGTGAAAGTTCCTCCTAATTTTCTTTTGATGGAAGAACTTGAAGAAGGACAAAAAAGAGTAGGTAATGGTATTGTTAGCTGGGGCCTTGAAGATGATGAAGATATGATACTTACAAGGTGGACAGGAATGATTATTGGACCACCAAGGACAAATTATGAAAACAGAATATATAGCCTAAAAGTAGAATGTGGATCTAAATATCCAGAAGCTCCTCCATCAGTTAGATTAAAAAAAAATTAATATGAATGGAATAAATAATTCCAGTGGAATGGTGGATGCACGAAGCATACTAGTGTCAGCAAAATGGCAAAATTCATAGAGCATTAAAGTTGTACTTCAAAAACTGAAACATCTAATAATGTCCAAAGAAAATATGAAGCTTCCACAACCATCAGAAGGACAGACGTACAACAATTAATCTTAGTGAATCTCAAATTTGTCTTAACAGCCTTCTACTCCTGTTAATGATTAAGTATCACAATGCAAAATACCCACACATTAAGTCAAAGAATTCCAGCTGGTAAACATAACCTGGACAGTTGTAAGAAAACACTTAGAATATGTGCACGCATTACGTTTTCAGGTCACAGGAAGAAAAATGCAGCACATCCCTCTTACCAAGACACTTGTCATTTAAGCATAAATCTGGAGTACTCAAAATAGAACTCAGGTTTACAAGACAAAAGCTTGCTGGAAAAGTATCAGGTTGCTGTGGAATGATGTATGTTTCTGAAAACCAATCTCCAGGAGGACACCATCAAGGGCATGTTTTATCCACCTTGCTTAGTGAAAGAGCTGCAGTTTAAATTCTTTAATATGTTGTTGTTGTTGTTGTTATGTGCCGTCGAGTCGCCTGCAACTCATAGCGACCCTATGTACAACAGCCCTAAACTC
>NW_006399858.1:7418478-7428235 GCF_000299155.1 Elephantulus edwardii
CTTGCCTCCAAGGAGCCACCCGGTTTAACCCTTTCCAGGACAAATCTGTTTGTTTTCCTAGCAGTCCATGGTATTCTCAATACTCTTCTCCAGCACCCCAGCTCAAAGGCATCAATTCTCCTTCTGTCCTCCTTGATCATTGTCCAACTCTCTGATGCATAACAGGTGATTGCGAAGACCATGGCCTGTATCAAACGCACCTTAGTCTCCAAAGACATACCATTGCTCTTCAGCACTTTGGAGAGGTCCCTAACAGCAGACTTTGCCATGGCAATGCGCCTTTTAATTTCCTGACTGCTGGTGCCAAGACTGTTGACTATGGAGCCAAGCAAACTAAAGCTGTGTACAATCTCAATCTCTTTACCATCCATCCTGATGCTGCCAATTGGTCCAGTGGTGAGAATCTTTGTCTTCTTGACATTGAGCCTCAATCCATATAGGAGGTGCAGTTAATTTTATTGTTCATTTTTGAATGCAGTGTGGATGCTGACTAATATTAGTATAAAAAATATGTTCAGAGGGTTTTGATACGGTGGGGGAGTTGATGAATTTCTGTTAAAAGCCATTTCTGTTGTTACATCGAGCAAACATGGCAAATATTTGTTTACACTCTTTGTTTGACAAACCAAGCATTTGATTTTAAGTGAAACTGACAAAAAATAGGTGTGCAGATATGTGATTTTTGAGAGGAAAGCCAGTCTTAAATTGTAAATAAATGTGAAAAGTGTCTCAGAAAAAAAAAAAAAAGAATGTCCCAAATGTTAAACATTGTTGTTGAACAGACTGCTTTGATATAAACATGTGTATGATGCATGTGGTGTAGCAGATTCGCCCTCTGGTGGTAGAATCTAATCCAAAACGTATAAACTTAAAAGGACCAAGAAGTGTAATGGATTGAATTTTGAATCAGGGTGTAATATGGTGGAGGATCCGATTTAGAGTTTTAGTCTATGTTGTTGTTGTTATGTGCTGTCGAGTCGCTTGCGACTCATAGCGACCCTGTGTACAACAGCCCTAAACCTTGCTCTAGCCTGTGCCAATCGCACTGCCTCTGACACACCCATCCTGATTACCCCAGTCACTGAATCAATCCACCTCAGAGAGGGTCTTCCTCTCCTGCGCTGTCCCTCCACCCTCCCAAGCATGATGTCCCTCTCCAAGGACCTCCTTCAAACATGTCCAAAGTATGTCAGACGAAGCCCCAGAATCCTTGCCTCCAAGGACTAGGCCGGTTTAACCCTCTCCAGGATGATTCTGTTTGTTTTCTTGGCAGTCCATGGTCCATTCAATACGCTTCTCCAGCATCACAGCTCAAAGGCATCAGTTCTCCTTCTGTCCTCCCTAGTCATTGTCTAACTCTCCGATGCATAACAAGTAATTGCAAAGACCATGGCCTGTATCACACACACCTTAGTCTTCAGAGACATGCCGTTGCTCTTGGGTGCTTTAGAGAGGTCCCTAACAGCAAACTTTCCCATTGCAATACGTTTGGGGTTTTTTTTTTCATTTCCTGGCTGCTGGTGCCAAGAGTGTTGACTGTGGAGCCGAGCAAACTGAAGCTGTAAACAATCTCAATCTCTTTGCCATCCATCCTGATGCTGCCAATTGGTCCAGTGGTGAGAATCTTTGTCTTCTTTACATTGAGCCTCAGTCCATACTGAAACCTGCAGTCCTTGACCCTCTGCAGCAAGTGCATGAGGTCCTCCTCAGTTTCAGCAAACAGGGTTGTGTCATCTGCATAACCCAGATTGTTAATAGATCTTCCACCAATCGTGACATCACACTTCTCCTCATAGAGCCCAGCCTCTCGGATAATCTGCTCTGCATATAGGTTGAAAAGGTATAGAGATAGAACACATCCCTGGCATACAGCCTTCCCAATTTTTATCCAGGCAGTGCTACCCTGCTCTGTTCTGACTACTGCCTCTTGGTCCAAGTATGCATTTCGCATTCGCATGATTAACTGTTCTGGGATTCCCATTCTTCTCAGAGTCAGCCACAGTTTGTTATGATCCACACAGTCAAACGCCTTTGCATAATCAATGAAACACAGATAGACATTCTTCTGGTATTCCCTGCTTTCAGCTAAGATCCATCTAACATCAGCTACAATATCCCTAGTACCACGACCCCTTCTAAACCCAGCCTGGACTTCTGGCAGTTCTCTGCTGATGTGCTGTTCCAGTCGTTTTTGGATAATCTTCAGTAGAATCTTGCTTGCATGTGAAATCAATGATATTGTTCTGTAGTTTCCACACTCAGTTGGGTCACCCTTCTTTGGAATGGGAACAAATATAGATCTCTTCCAGTCAGTTGACCAAGTGGTTGTTCTCCAGATTTCTTGACACAACTTGGTGAGCACGTCCACATTAGCATCTGTTAGCTGAAATACGTCAATTGGTATGCCATCTATTCCTGGGGCCTTATTTTTTGCTATTTCCTTCAAAGCAGCTTGAACTTCTTCACTGTGATAATGTAAACTACTGTTCTTTAAAGCTACCTACTTGTGGTACAGCAGCACTAGGTAGCCAAGACCAGTGTGATGAACCTCATCACGGGCTTTTACAAATGTTAGCGCTTAGAAGTAAATTAAATAAATTTGTGCCATGATAAACCATTATATCCTATAACTCAGAATGTTGGTGGCACAACGCTTAAGTGCTCAGCTGTGAAAGGAAAAGTCAGCAGTTCCAAAACACCAGCAGCTCCACAGGATGAAAGACCTGTTCACTTGATTCCATAATGGTTAGGCTCTATACTCCACATGGGACAGTGATACTCTGTTCCACAGGGTCATCTGAATCTGGATTAACTCAACAGCACACAATCATAAACACCATTATCCAAGATATATAGTTGGTAAGCTTCCACTTCTAGCCGAGAAGACTCCCTCTGAAGGTGATGTCTTGAATTCAGACTTCCAGTCCTCTGAGGCATACTTTGGGCATGTTGCTAGGAGAGGCTTTCCCTAGGAGAGGGACATCATGCTTGGAAAGGTGAGGGTGAGCAAAAGCTAATGGGGTCACAGAGTTTGGTGGGTGAAGGGAGAGGGTGAAGAAATTGGGAAAGATCCAGTGAGAATCTGAAAAGATGCGGTAATATTGGGCATAGATCAATAATGGTGATTAATTTTATAAGACATGATGTATGGGAATGACTGTATGAAACACAATGTGAATAAGGGAATGTGTGAACTACAATGTAAAAAAAAAAAAAAGTCAACAGATTTTATTGACCAGTAAGACAATGTGCTCATTGGAAATTACAAGGTCCGAGGGATTCTGTGCTAAGTGATCTGAGGAGGGAGACAGTTTCTGCAGGAAAATGTAAGGAACTTCAATACAAAATTCAGTACAATACATCGTAGGGAACCCAGTGGAGGATCCCCATCAGAGACTCACTGACAGTGGGTGTAGTTTTAGTTATTTACTATGATGCAGGCCAGGTTTCAGTGGAACTTCCAGACTAGGCAAACTACTGAAAATCAACCCGTGAAAATCCTATAGGTCCTAAAAATTGATCCCCGAGCAATGACTGGGCAAGAGAAAAAGAATAAAAATTCCATTGTACCATAACATAGTGGCTGACTTAACAGTGAAAAGAAACACTCTGGTGGCCTAGTGGCAAGAAACTGTGCTGCAATCCTGAAGGCACATGATTTGAGTCCACCAGTCGCTCTGCGGGCTAAAGATGAGCAATCTCCTCTCATTCAATCAACTTTGAAAATCCACTGAAGGTTCAGCTATGGGTTGGTTCCAACTCAATGGTACACAGCAATAATGTGTGTGTATTCCTAAGAAGGTCAACCTTCTTGTGGACCAGGCATACTCTCCTCTCCTCAATGGGATTTTTTATTTGTTATCCTCTACCTCGAAGACTGTTCTCCCAGGCAACTGAATGGGCTCCTCTCTTGTCTCTTATCCATCCACTGTGATATTCTTGATTCCTCCTGTTGTTAAGTGCCATAGTGAGCCTATGAACAATGGATCTGAAACCTGCCCTGTCCTTCTAATAAACAGATAAAGGCACTGTATTACTCTCCTATTGCTGCGGTGGCATATTAATACAATGTGAGTTAAAACAACATAAATGTGTTATCTCAGTGTTCTGTAGGTTAGAAGTCTGAACTGGGTCTCAATGGGCTAAAGTGAAGATGTCAGTAAGGCTGCATTTCTTTATCAAAAGAAATCATTTCCTTGATGAAGGGAGAAGAAAATTTCTTTCTGGGCCTTTTCAAGCTTCTTGAGGTGTTTTCTCCATACTTGTTCAATCTGTATGCCAAACAAATCATTTGCGAGTTTGAACTTTATGTATGATGAAAAGTGTGGCATTGGGATCGGAGGAAGAGTTACCAACAACCTGCATTATGTAGATGGCACAACCTTTCTTGTGGAAAATGAAGGGGACTTGAAATGCTTTCTGCATAAGATCAAAACCTTTAATATAAATTCCATCTCAGCAGCAAGAACACAAAAATCCTTATCACTGGACCAATAGGCAACATCATGGTAGATGGAGAGAAGACTGAAGTTGTCAATGAGTTCATCCTGCTTGGATCCACAATCTACAAGCACGCTTGGCAACAGCAGTTAGGAAATCAAAAGACGTGCTGCATTGGGTAAATCTACTGTCAAGGACCTCTCTAAGACACTAAAAGAAGCAGTGAGTTTAAAGACTAAGGTGTACCTGATCCAAACCATGATCTTTTAAATTACTTGATATGCATCTGAAAGTTGGACACGGTTAAGAATGACAGAATAAGAACTGATGCCTTTGAGCTGCAGTGTTTGAGAAAAGTACTGACTATTCAATGGATTTCCAAGAGAACACAGAAGTGTGCTTTGGAGAAAGTACAGCCAGGGTGCTCCTTAGAGGCAAGCAAGGATAATGAAGCTTCTTCCCACATATTTTGGGCATATTGTTAGGAGGGGCCAGTACTTGCAGAAGGCCATCATGGTTGCAAAGGGAGAAGGTCAATGGAAAAGAAGACTTTCCATGGGATGGACTGATACAGTGATTGTATAGGATCAAATACCTCAGAAATTATGAAGATGGCACAGGATGGGGGAAAGTTCAGATCCATTGTTCGTAGTGTCGCTATGAGTCATAGTTGACTGATTGTTGTTGTTGTTGTTGTTGTTACATGCTGTTGAGTCAAGTAAGACCCTTAGCGACACTATGAATGCCAGATCTGAACCCTGTCCTATCCTGTACCATCCTCACACCTTCTGATACACTAGGGCCCATTTCAGCAGTCTCTGTGTCAATTCACTTAATCAAGGGTTTTCCTTTCTGTCATTGATCCTCCATCTTTCTGAACATCATACTCAGAAGTACTCAAAGGAATAACTCCTTCTAGCAACATGCCCAAAGTATATGGGGCAATGCGTCATCATCTTTGCCTCCAAAGAGCACTCTGGTTGCATCCTTTCGAAGACATATTTGTTTATTCTTTTGTCTGTCCATGGGATATTCAGTGCTCTTCTCCAACACTAAAGCTCAAAGGCATCAATTCTTCTTCTGTCATCCTTGTTCATTGTCCAGCTCTCAAATGTATAGCACAGACTTTCCCAGTACAATATGTCTCCTGATTTCCTAACTTCTGGCACCAAGGGTGTTAATTGTGGATCCAAGTAAGATGAAGTTGTTGACAGTTTCAATCTTTTCTCCATAAACCATGATGTTGCCTATGGTATAGTAGTAAGAAGCTTAGTCTTCTTGACATTGAGATGTAATCCATATTGAAGTCTGTATTCTTTGATCTTCTACAACAAATGTTTCAAGTTGTCTTTACTTTCAGCAAGCAAGGTGGTGTCATGTGCATAATACAGTTGATTGATGAGTCTTCCTCCAATCCTGATGCCATGCTATCACTGTCCAAATGCCCGCAGGGAGCAGCAACACCCTGACGGGGACAAACATGGGGGAGACACAATTCTGGGAACACTTTGAGGAGCCAACTCAACTTTATTGGGAGTTAAAATACACTTATATACAGGTGAGTAAACAGGAAGACAGGGCGGAATGGATTTATGAGAAACATTTTATGGATGAGAAAGAATTAAATCAAGCCAACTCCCTTATACTCATAAATCAAGCTTTCATATATTGGCAACATTTTTATGAAGAACATTCTGCTTTTCTTCTTCAGGGAGGTATGTGTTCCCAGGAATCACATGACCATTTGCAGACTTTTTTTTTCCAGTCTTTTTTCTTGGCACTCCTTGCATGGAAGTTACACAGCCAAGTCCTGAAAACATGTATCTTGCCCTGAAGTAATTTTACATTAACTCTACAACTTCTTCCTTTTAGTTTTTTAAATAACTTGTTGTTAATCATAACAGAAAACACAACAGCTTGTTGTTGATTCATTCGGTTGGTGGGTTGATACCATTGACAGACTAAGCAAAAAACAAGCAAACAAACGAACAAAACACAACAAAAACAAAACCCCAAACCAATATGATTACAATTATTAATATACTTGAAGTAGATCCAGTCAAAGATGAGATATATTTCGTAGGATTTAAAGAGGCTATACTATTGGAAACGTGTTGAAAATTTTCTTCTTCTTGTTATGCGCTGTCAAGTTGTTTGTGATTCATAGCCTATGTTTGTGACTATATAACCCTATGTACAAGAGCCCTAAATGCTGTTCTATCCTGGCCAACCTTGCCATTTCTGACACACTCATTCCCACCACCCCAAGCACAGAATTGGTCCATCACATCAAGGGTCTTCCTCTCCAGTGCCGTCCCTCCGCTCTCCCAAACATGATGTCCCTCTCCAAGGACCAGTCACTCCTTGCAACATGACCAAAGTATGTCAGACAAAGCTTCAGAATCTTTGACTCAAAAGGAGCATTCTGGTTTCACCCTCTCCAGGACAAACCTGTTTGTTCTCCTAGCAGTCCATGGTATATTCAACACTCTTCTCTAGCACCACAGCTCAAAGACATTCATTCTCTTCTATCATCGCTATTCACTGTCCAACTCTCCGATGCATAGCACATAACTGCGAAGACTATCTCCTGGATCCGGTGCACTTTAGTCTCCAGGCTGACGTCATTGCTCTTCAATATTCTGGAGAGGTCCCTGACAGCTAACTTTCCTGATGCAATTCATCTCTTGATTTCCTGGCTGCTGTTACCAAGAGTGTTGACTGTGGATCCAAGCAAACTAAAACTGTTAACTATCTCAATCTCTTTATCATCCATACTGATGCTGCCAATTGGCCTAGTGGTGAGAATCTTTGTTTTCTTGATGTTGAGCTTCAATCGATATTGGAGACTGCAGTCCTTGACTTTTTGCAGCAAGCACTTCAGGTCCTCCTCAATTTCAGCAAGCAAGGTTGTGTCATTTGCATAATGCAGATTGTTGATGATTCTTCCACCAATCCTGATGCCACATTCCTCCTCATACAGCCCAGCATCTCGGATGATCTGTTCTGCATACAGATTGAAAAGGTATGGAGACAAAATACATCCCTGATGGACCCCCTTCTTGATTTTGAACCATGTAGTGTCTCCTCGCTCTGTTCTGATGACTGCCTCCTGGTCCAAGTATAGGTTTCACATTAGCGCAATCAAATGTTCTGGGATTCCCAGTCTTCTCAGAGTCAGCCACAGCTCGTTGTGATCCACACAGTCAAAAGCCTTTGCATAGTCAATAAAGTACACTTAGACATTCCTCTGGTAGTCTCTGCATTCTGCCAAGATCCATCTAACATTAGCTATAATATCCCTAGTACCACAACCTCTTCTAAATCCAGCCTGCACATCTGGCAGTTCTCTGTTGACATATTGCTCCAATTGTTTTTGGATAATTTCAGCAGAATCTTGCTTGCATGTGATATTAATGATGCTGTTCAATAATTTCCACACTCTGTTGGGTCACCTTTCTTCAAATAGGAACAAATATCAATCTTCTCCAGTTAGTTGGCCAGCTGGCTGTCCTCCAGATTTCTTGGCACAACTTAGGGAGCACATCCAGGGCAGCGTCAGTTTGTTGAAATATATCAATTGGTATGCTGTCAACTCCTGGAGCCTTGTTTTTTGCCAATTCCTTCATAGCAACTTGAACTTCCTCCTTCATCACCACAGGCTCTTGCTCACGTTATTTCATGAAATTCTTCTATGTCTGCCAATTCCTTCTGATACAGTGACTCTGTTTATTCCTTTCATCTTCTTTTAATGCTTCCTAGATCATTGAACATTCTACCCAAAGTATCCTTACGTATTGCCACCCGTGGCTTGAATTTGTTTTTTGACTTGATTGTTTTGATTTTTTTGATGCCAGCTTTCTGCACATTTCATTATAGTATCTTGCTTTGTTGTCATGAACTGCCTTTTTTAATTATCTGTTCAGCTCTTTGATTTCTTGGTTTCTTCCTTTAGCTTTTGCTTCTCAGTGCTCTAATGCAGTATTCAGAGTCTTATTTGTTCCAGGCTACCAGCTGCTCTGTTGCAGAAGGATAGGCAATCCCCTCCAGTGTGATTAACTGCCTGTGAAAACCATCCAGAGGGTTTGCCATGGGTCGCTTCCTACTTGATCGTACACAATGACAATAACGTTTGAGAAAAAGGCTGACAACGACATGAAAAATTTCTTGCCCTGTAATTAATTTTAAATTGTTCTTAAAGGTATGCTGAATATTATTTTAAAGATCAAGAATAGACTGTTTCCCAAGGAAACATACACTTATTATAATTTCCAGGTGTAACATAGAATGAAGTTATATTTCAATCACATTTTATTTGAATTTGCTTTTGGAAGCTTATTATTTGATCTCCTAATGGTGCCATAGCCTGTTGTAAGTCAGCAAGTTCAGAGTGAATTTCAGCATCTGTTTGTCTTTGGGTTTCAGATTCCTTATGCCAATTTTGCACAAATTTGAACACCTTGTGATAGGGAAGCTTCAGCAGTCACTGCAATTGCTATTATTGCAATAATCCCTACAATGGTAGCCATTAACCCACCTACAAATCTTTTGGTTCTTTTAATCAACCCATCTACTAGAGCCTGAATTATCAAGGAATTAGAGGATCCCTGCCATTGTTGATTTATTTTAACTGGTAACCAAACACCTGCTCTCAAAATATGTATACTTTTTTTAGACATATTAAAATGTATGCTCTTGTTTAAGCTGGTATATAATGTACAATTTCAAAAATTTATTAATCCTGTTGTATCATTCCAGTTAATAATTTCTTTTAATAATACATAAGGTAATTTATCACAACTTTGGATATACTTCATAATATGTTGTTTAAAATTTAGTATATAGTTATTGGAATGACTTGTTATTAAATCCCTCCATACTCTAATAACTTCTAGTGCTGATCTCAATTTACAAATGTCTTTTTTAATGCGAATATCCTGCCATGTGTGGAGAAATGCCAGCCATCCTTCCTCCATACCATACAATACAGTATTTGCTATGTGTCTTTACAGTATTATTACTTTTGTTCCAGTTGAAATTTAAACCGTGATCTTTTTCTCAAGCAGAACCAGAAGGGCCCCAATCAATGATGCTCCCATAGGAAGTATTAACGAAAACTCGAGCAGATCCACCTCTACATTGAGTCCAAAGTAACCAATAATTCAAATATGCAAACATAGGAATTTGGCATGAAGGCAAATTTAAAACATTATCTCCAGGGAAACTACTATTACTAAACCCTTTTGCAGTTTGTATAAACAAATTTCTTTTTCCTAAGGTAATATTTTGCCAAAGAAAATACAGGCAGAGATAGATC
>NW_006399858.1:7431428-7432222 GCF_000299155.1 Elephantulus edwardii
GGTCTTTAGAGAGGGACATCATGCTGGGTAAAGTAGAGGGACAGCGCAGGAGGGGAAGACCCTCTATGAGGTGGATTGATTCAGTGACTGGGGTATTCTGGATGGGTGTGTCAGAGGCAATGAGATTGGCACAGGATAGAGCAGGGTTTAGGGCTGTTGTACATAGGGTCGCTATGAGTCGCAAAGGACTCGAGGACACATAACAACAGCAACAACAACAACAAGAAATAGCTAGGTTTCATTCAGTAATTGTAGACAATGTTGCCCTTTTCCTAACCAAATAGGAGTTCCAACAGCTCCAGTGGTAATTACCCATACTTTTTCCTTCTTCCTGTGCCAAGGTGGGTCCCGTAATATCATAAGGTCCAGGCAGCTAATCAGAATTATTTATATACATAGTAACATTGGGATCCACCAAACTAACAGCTTTTAACAGTTGGGGGTAGGAAGGTTAGGGATATAAAGTCAATATGTATAATTTTCTTTTCCAGTACTATAGTACTAGAATGGATACAATAACAATCATAGCTAGAAACAAAGTAGATGGATTTAAAACTTGTCCATTCTGAACCACTAGTTTTTCTCCCTTTTGTGTTAATGCCTTTAATTGGCCCCAGGTAGGAGGATTCAGTGGATGGTGTTCACAAAGTGTCACTGAATTTGTGCTTGACATAGATGCAATTCAGCAAATTCTTCATTCAGATTTAGCATGTTGAACTTCCTTTTATTCACCATGTCGAAACTGAAGCTTTTTATCAGGGTTCCAGCTATTTTCTTTATTCTCTGTGGAGATA
>NW_006399858.1:7432971-7458656 GCF_000299155.1 Elephantulus edwardii
TAAATTAAAAAAAAATAAAATAGGGTGTTGAGTTTGAGATAGTTGGGAGTAAGTTTATTTGTCTACTCATCCATCCATCCATCCATCCATCCATCCATCCATCCATCCATATATCATATTGTGCTGTAACATGCTGTACATTAAAACAGCAAGTGAAATAAAAATCCCTGCCTTATATTTTACTGGGGAAATTAAATAATAGACAAGTAAATAACAATACAATGTACCCAGAGAGCAAGCTGCACAGAACCGTAACTTATCAGCCAAATGTATTTTCTGTATCCTTTCCTCCCCTCCCCCCGTTTAAAAATCCATATGTAGACACATATATTCGCATGTTCACTCTAACTGTATCTCTTGGTTTTTCTGAGGAAAACGCTTGACTCTCTGGATTGCTAACAAGTGCCCATTTACTATTCTGCATTAAAATATTTACATAATGTAAAAAAAAACCAAAACAAAACAAAATAATAAATGGGTTGTTTTAAATCAGGTGCTTTTTCTTTATTATGGCTCTGCCATTGTAACTCTACCACTGATATCTCATCTGAATGAAAGTTTTTTAAAAAAATTACAGTATATAAGGTAATTATTAATCTTCTTTCTTTTATTTCCTCTTTTTGTTTTCAAAGTATTTTGTAAACATAATGCAAACTATTAGCATTGTTATGAAGTTTAGAATGTTGCTTTTTTGGCTTATAATACAGTAGAAACTAATTAATGTAGCCATAGAATGTTAAATCAATGTGTTATTATTGATGTAAGTTTTTAATTTCTTCATTAGTTAATGGCAGTATAATCTCTTTGGGTCATTACTACATAACTGATGTAACCAAGTACATCCTTTACTAATTATTAAAATAACTTTCTTCATCTATTGTATAAGTCATTTGGCATTTTTATTATGCAAAAAAATATTCCTTCTATAATATTATTTTGCTGTATTATTAATTCAGTGAGAGTATATGGAGTGTGTGTTGGGGGGGAAGTTCTGCATTATTTTCTGTTCTACTTACCTGAGCTTCCTGTACTCTTTGTTCAATTCAAGTTAGTTCTTTGATGGCTTCAGGAGTTAATTTGCTTTGCGCCTGCAATGACTTAGTGATAGCATAATGCACTGTTAACTGAACGCTTAGGTGATTTGATTAGGTGGCTCCCCATATGAGAAAGATAAGCAGCTTCCTTCTGCAAAAATTTAAATTCTTGGCAACCTGGGTTACTGTGAGTAGGAATCAACATGATGGCTGTTGGTATCTTAGGTTTTATAGCTACTTTACAAGCAGAGTTTTCTAAGAGGAATTCCAGGTCAGGGTCAAATGTTAGACCTTTTCCATTTTTAAACATACCTAGTATATTTATTTACTTGCAAAGATGAAGTTTTCATTTTAGTTGGTAGTATCTGATTATTCTACTTACTTGGTTATTACAAACACTGGAGAATTCTAATGACTAGAAGTTCTAACTGTCCTTAAATCAGTTAGCTTAAAGCTTTTAATTTCTCATAATCAGAATCAATAATTTCTAAATGAACAAAGATACCCTTACTGGTTAAATGAATTCTTCCAATAATTAATTCTACAGTATTTTTGCAATTGTTTTAAAGATATTAATCAGTATCTTATAAACTCTTAATTTTGGTATAATAGTAATGTTATCAGTGCTATATCTAATGCAGCACATTTTGAGGTGGTATGAAATAAGTCTAAGACACGCTATCGCTGCTCACAGCAAGATTGCTTTTGCTAAGAGAGTACTGCTGGCAATTTGCATTGTTTTTTGCAAGGCTTAGAACTGGTGGGCTTCCTTTTGTAGCTTTTTTACTTAATCTTGTTGCTCTTATTTTTAGAGGACATTTTTATGATCATGTACACTGCACTTATGCTTGGAAAAGCTGTTTAGTTTTTGAATACTTAAGAAAGTCCAATTTTTTTTTATTTTACAGGTAGTCAATTGAGGATATAACCTTTACTTTTTTTTTACCTACTCTTGAGAACTAAGTGTATTTTTTCCTCTCTTATCTGCTTCTAAACTTCTACATTACTTTATCTATGAGGCTGTGAAAGACTGGCTTGTGTGTTTATCCTCAGCATTCTGGACTGCCAAGGACAAACAGTCTTGCTGGCTTTATGATGTCAAATATAGTCTATTTTAAATCTTTTCACTAACTTAGAGTTTTTATTTTTTTGTAAAAAAAAATTCAGCTGCAGCTTCTAATTTTTTAAATTTAGCTTCATTCTTTTACTTTTTTTTACTTTTTCATCTTTTAAATTAAGAGTTTTCTATTAGCTTCATTGCTCTATCTCTTACTTTTCTTATTTTACTGAAACTATCAAATTGTATAAGCTCAGAGCTATTATCACATCAAACATAAGACAAAAAGACAACAAACAAAGAAACAATGACAACAAACTTAAACAAAAAATAGAATAATTAGAAGCCTCTGTTTTGAGTCTTAGCACCTTTTTCACTTTTTTAAACTGTATTTTAAATTCTAAATAATTTTCTAGGAAGAGCACTGTTTGGATTAGCACATGTTTCTCATGAGTACAGCTGAAGGAAGACTGTTGTTGTTGTTGTTGTTATGTACTGTCGAGTCACCTGTGACTAATAGCGACCCTATATACAACAGCCCTAAACCCTGCTCTATCCTGTGCCAATCTTATTGTCTCCAACATACCTACCCCCGTTACCTCAGCCACTAAGTCAATCCAACTCATAGAGGGCTTTCCTCTCCTGAGCTGCCCCTCCACCCCCCAAGCATGATGTCCTTCTCCAAGGACTGGTTCCTCCTTACAACATGACCAAAGTATGTCAGACAAATCTTCAGAATTCTTGCCTCCAAGGAGCAGCTGGTTTAACCCTCTCTAGTTTGAACCTGTTTGTTTTCTTAGCAGTCCATGGTATATTCAATACTCTTCTCCAGCACCACAGCTCAAAGGCATCAATTCTCCTTCTATCCTCCCTAGTCATTTACCAGCTCTCTGATGCATAGCAAGTGATTGCAAAGACCATGGCCTGTATCAGGTGCACTTTAGTCTCCAGAGCGACACCATTGCTCTTCAGTACTTTGGAGAGGTCCCTAACAGCAGACTTTCCCATTTCAATACATCTTTTAATTTCCTGGCTGCAGGTGCCAAGAGTGTTGACTGTGGAGTCAAGCAAACCAAAGCTGTGAACAATCTCAATCTCTTCACCATCCATCTTGATGCTGCCAATTGGCCTAGTGGTGAGAAACTTTGTTTGTTTTTTTTTTATATTGAGTCTCAATCTATATTGAAGGCTTCAATTCTTGTCCTTCTGCAGCAAGCGCTTCAGATCCTCTTCAGTTTCAACAAGCAGGGTTTTGTCATCTACATAATGCAGATTGTTGATGAATCTACCTCCAATCCTAATGCCACACTTTTCCTCATACAGCCCAGCCTCCTGGGTAATCTGTTCTGCATATAGGTTGAAAAGGTAGTAGCAAAGTGAAATGTAGTTTTCCAGAGGAACCAGAGCTCGCTCAGGCAAATGGCTGTAACTATGAAGAAGAAATAAAGGGAGAGGGCTTTACCCTCTCTCACCAGGCTCCTCTTCTTTCTTGCTAGAAAGCTCACTCAACCCAAAGTTTGCACAGCAAAGATGTGAGCAGCAGTAATCAAGGGGCAAGATCTACAACTGTCATCCAAAAGGAGGAGGCTTGAGATTGTGTAAGCTTGAGCACTCTGCCTTCTAGCAAGGACCTTAAACGTTTAATCTGAGGGGTTTTCCGATTACTTGCTGAGTTACTCATGTTAAAACAAGGGGGCATTTATCCTTTAAGATGACCCTGTGTCAGGTCCCTGTTTGGGCTCCAGATGTCACTGTCTATATGCCAACAGGGAGCAGCAACACCCTGATGGAAGCAAGTATGGCAGAGACACACCACTCTGGGAGCACTTCAGCAAGCCAACTCAACTTTATTGGGGGTTACCATATATAAAATATATACAGTATATACAATATAAACTCGTTTATATTGAGGCAAGTAAACAGGAAGACAGGTGGGACTGATTTATGAGAAACATTTTATGGATAAGAAAGAATTGAACCAAGCCAACTCCCTTATACTCATAAATTGTTCTTTCATATATTTGCAACATTTTATCAAGAACATTCTGCTTCTCTTCTTCAGGGAGGTATGTGTTTCCAGGAATCTCAAGACCATTGCAGTCTTTTTTCTTGGCACACCTTGCATGCAATTTACACAGCCAAGTACTGAAAACTTGTGCTTCTTGCCCTGAAGTAATTTTACATTAACGCTACACCACGCTCCTCTTCATAGAGTCCAGCTTCTCGGATAATTTGCTCAGCATATAGATTGAATAGGTATGGAGGGAGAATACAACCCTAACACACTCCGTTCCTAATTTTAAAATAGTGTTCCCTTGCTCTGTTTGCACAACAGCCTAGGTTTTGCAAAAGATCTAGGTTTTGCATGAGCACAAATGCTTAGGGATTCTCATTGTTCTCAATGCTAGCCATAACTTGTTAAACGCCTTTGCATAGTCAATAAAGCATAAATAGACATTTCAGTCAGGATTCGTCTGACATTAGCAGTGATAGCCCTAGTGCCACACTTTTTCCAAATCCTGCTTGAACTTCTGGCAGTTCCCTATCTATGTCATGTTCTAGTCACTTTTGAATGATCTTCAACAGTATTTTGCTTGCATATGATATTAATGATATTGTTCAATAGTTTCCACACTCAGTTGGGTTACCTTTCTTGGAAATGGAAACAAATATGGATCTCTTCTAATCCATTGGCCAGGTAGCTGTCCTCCAAATTTCCTGCCAGCGCTGTGTCTGTTGTTGTCAATTAGTTGACTGAAGGAACCTAGCAAAAACAAGAGACCACCCACATTCATTGGTTTGCCTCTTCTCCCCTGTATTCCAAACAGCAACTACACGTAAAGTCTTTTTCCCATGGAATCACTCTGACCTCTGTCTTGGTTATCACATCTCCTTCCATAGTCCTCTCTGACTTCCTCTACTACTTTTGTTGTTGTATGCTGTAGAGTTGGAACTGACCCATACCTGACCTGCCAGTGGATTTTCATAAGCAGTAAATTCATATAGGAGGAGATTGCCATCCTTCTCCCATAAAGCAGATGATGGATTAGAGCCAATTGTCTTTTGGCTTTTAGTGTAGCTTCTTACCACTAAGCCACGAGAACTCTTTCTAGCTTTACTCACTTTAAAATAAATAAAAATTACATTTAGTGAATGTTTATGCAACATTTTTCATTCCCCTTTAACAATTTTAATACAAATTCTGGTTACAATTTTCACAACGTATTTGCACTCTTAATATTTCCATTGTTTGTTCTGCAGCCATTGATTTAGCTTTCCTTCCTCTCCTTGCCCTCTTACCTTTGATTTTTGGTAAATATTGATTATTTGATCTCATATTTATGTAATGATTGGAAGCAGGAGTGGCATCCACTTCCGAAATATCTTGCCTCCGGAAACTCTATGAACTTGAAGAAACAATGAAAGTTATACAAGTGTTTAGGTCTTTCCATTAATAGGGTCACTATGAGTCATCTACAACTTCACAGCACTTAACAACAACAACAACAACGATTTGTTTAATGAAGCACATAACTCATGGGTGTCACTTTTTAATTTTATAAGCCAGTTTGGCTGAAAGATGACATGCAGAAATAGCTTCAATTATATTCAAAATAGTTTTAGGTTTCAGGGTTCTTCCAGTCTCTCTGGGTCCAGTCTCTGTGGGTCCAGTCTCTTCTAGTCTCTGGCTTTCTTTAAGAATTTGAGTTTTGTTCCGTGTTTCACTTATGTTATTTCTAGAACCTTCTAATCTTCTGGTCAGTGATTAATGGTGACAATCACCATCTTCTGCCTTCAGACTGCTGTTAGGTGTTGATGAATCAAGGTCTGAAATATGCCCTGTCCTGTGCCATCCTCATCATCACTGACACACTTGAGCCCACTATTACAGTCACAGCCTCATTCCTTCTCTCCTGAGGTATGACTCAAGGGCCTGGAACTTTCCAGCCTCTGTACATGTATAATCCATTCCCTTGAAAGACATATATTTCTCTACAACTACTTGTCAATCTATAAAGCTTCATTGGGGTTTCCCCCTCCTTTTTCTAGAATATCTATCTTATGATAGCTTTTTCAATCTTTCTTCATTCTTTGTTCTCATTGTTCTAATTGTTCATCATACAAAATAGTAACAAAGAATTTGTCTTTACATCACTAAGTCTTTCTTCCACTGGTTCAATTTTATTTCTGTGTGCTTCTCATAAGTTATCTATTTCTGATTTTGTTGTTGTTATTGTTGAGCTTCTGGATTTCTAGTTATTTTAATGATTTCTAATTTCTGTTCAGTCTGTAATTTTGTTCTTCTCTTGTTTTCCTGAAGTTCCTACTGTGTTTTCTTTGGGGATCCTGTATTTTTAATTCTTTGTAAGGTACATCTACTCAGAAACATTATCTTTCCTTTCTTCAGACTCACTTATTTCAATCAGTTTATCCTATCAAAACAATGCTTTACTAAAGTGGCCTGCAAGAACTGTTTGAGTGTGGAATGTGCGCTGTTGGAGCCAGATGGGAGTTAGATGAGGGCACAGGGACCTCCTGCTTATCTTCTGGCAGAGGTATAGCTGGCATCTGTCAGTATATGACTGGCATTGCTGGTGAATTTATACATTTTTCCTGCAGACCACCAAGGCATAGGTGTAGGGAGCTTTCTCACTAATCACTGGGAAGCTGAATTGATCACACACCAGTCTTAACCTGTATGGCACAGGGATTCACACTACCAGTCATCAAGCAAGCACACAGCATGTTGTTGGTCAGAATGAGTGAACAAGAGCCTCTAGTGTCAGGTCCACAGACACATAAGTGCACCCTTGGTGGACATGGCTGTGTGGGGTGAACTAGGGTGAGCACAAGCCTCTGGCTCAAGTGTGATGGTACAGGGATGCCAAACACTGTGAATCACTGGGTACGTGGAATAGGGAGGTCTCTGATTGTTATTGAATGGGTAAATGGAAAAAGAGAGGAGAGTGTGTTTCTCCAGTCTCTGGCGTAGACACCATGGTACTTCCAATAATTTGCATCTAGTTAATCAGGATCTATGTAAGTGCAGTTGGAAAATCCAGAGTCCAAGTGGGTGGGATGTCTAGTTGTCACTCCAAGTTTCCTCCTGTCCATCAGCACCACCTGCCCAAGCAGAGACTGCTCCTGATGACTGATGAGTATCCCTGTCCCTGTCGTGCTCCATCCATCCTTCCCTGTGATGCCCTTGCTCTCTCAGACTCTTACATGCATTCTTGTGCTTTCCCTTCTTGTTGCTAAGTGCCTTTGAGACCACTATCACTCATAGTGATGTTGTGTAAATAGATCAAAACTTTGCCCAATTCTGTATCATTCTCACAACCCGCAGTATGCTTCAACCCAATGTTACAGCTGCTGTGTTAATCCATCTTGATAAGGATCTTTCTTGCTTTCTCTGACCCATCACTTTTCCAAACATGATGCTTTTTTTTCCCAAGAACTAGCCCTTGTTGAAAATATACCCAAAGTGTGTGACATGAAGTCCATCTTTGCCTCTAAAGAGTACCTTGGCTGCACTTCTTCCAGATATATTTGTTTGTTCTTTTGGCAGTCCATGGGATATTTAATATTCTTTTCTAATTCCCATTCAAAGGTGTCTGTTCTTCAAGTTTCCTTATTAATTCTTCCATTCTCACATACGTATATGAAGCTATTGAAAATACCAAAGATGAGTCAGATAAACCTTAATCTTAATATTTAAATTCTTAGTCTTTAACACTTAAAAGAGGTCCCCAACAGTAGATTTGTTCAACGCAATACAGTTTTTGATTTCTTGAATGCTGTTTACATGGGTGCTGGTTGTTGTTGTTGTTATGTGCTGTGCAGTCGCTTGTGACTCATAGTGACCCAATGTCCAACAGCTCTATCCTAAGCAAACTTCATCATCTCTGGCACACCCACCCCCAAGGTCCCAGTCACTGAGTCAATCCATCTCATCCAAGATCTTCCTCTCTTATGCCATCCCTCCATCCTCCCAAGCATGACACCCCTCTCCAATGACTGGTCTCTCCTTACACCATGTCCAAAGTATGTCAGATGAAGCTTCATAGTCCTTGTTTCCAAGGAGCAGCCTGATTTCACCCTTTCTAGGACAAATCTGTTTTCCTAGCAGTCCATTTTTATGTTCAATACTCTTCTCCAGCACCACAGTTCAATGACATAATTCAAAGACATTGTTCTTCTATCATCTCTAGTCCTTGTCCAACTTTCTGGTGAATAGCAAGTAATTGCAAAGACCATGGCCTGAATCAGGGACACCTTAGTCTCCAGACTGACATCGTTGCTTTTCAGTACTTTGGAGAGGTCTTAGGCAACAGACTTTTCCCAGTGAACTTTGTCTTTTGATTTCCTGGCTGCAGTCACCAAGGGTATTGATTGTGGAGCCAAGCAAACAGAAGCTCGACCAAGTATAGGTATTGCATAAACGCAATCAAGCGTTCTAGGATTCCCATTCTCCTCAAGGTTAGCCACAATTTATTGTGATCCACACAGTCAAATACCTTTCAATAGTCAATGAAACACAGATAGGCGTTCCTCTGGTATTCTTTGCTTTCAAACAAGACCCATCTGACATTGGTGATAGTGTCTCTAGTACCACAGCCTCTTCTAAATTCAGTTTATATTTCTGATCATTCTCTGTAAATGTACTGTTCCAGTCGTTTTTGGATAATCTTCAGCAGGATTTTGCTTGTATGTAATATTTGAACTTAGCATACAGAAACTTGAAAAAAATAAAACTTTAATCATTAATGCCACCCACTTACAGTATTTTGTTATGGTAACACTAGGAAACACCAAAACAAAGAAATATTATTTTTAGTCCATAGGAAGTTACACTGCTAACACTCCATTCATTCATTCATTCATTCATTTATTTATTTATTCATTCATTCATTTATTTATATGAATATACCAGTAACTTTAAGGGCAAAAGTTGGGCAATCTTCTCTCAACTGTGGAATTTATAGCCTCACCTGTGCAGATGAGGGTCAATTATGACCCTTGACAGCATTCCTTAGCAAGTATTCCTACTTAACAGTAATGAGACTATTTAATGATTGAGACATGAACTGCAAAAAATGATTTCATATTTGTCTGAAATCCAAGTTTAATAATTTAATTAAGTATTCTGTGTTTTTCCTGAGAGCCTGAAGTCAACAAGGGGAAAATGGGGGTGCGTGTAATTAGATAACTCACAGAATTTGTCATGACAAGGGATAGTATTTCATTTCAGAAGCTGGATCTCTACAGAGGAACTAGACCTCACCATTTGGCTGATGGAGAGCTGTTGGTAATGACTTTGGGAGCATTTTGACCTTGAATTCATATGTTCATGTGGCACCCTTTCAGGCTTCAGGGTCACAAAGTCTGATTCTTCATCAGTTTGGCAGGGAGGCTTCTGCTGCAAACCAATGGCTGTCTCCCTGACTCAACCCAGACTGGTGACTGATCATGTGTGCTCCATAGTAGACGTGTGCTCCGGAGAGTTTTCAGTGGTTGATTTTTAAGAAGTAGACCACCAGGGCTTTTTCCCAAGGAACCTCTGCGTACATAAAAATATGCAATCTGGATAGCATCCAAGGGTGTTAACCCACCACAGGAGCATTCCTGTTTTCACTATAGTGATTCCAAATCAAATAGCTTCTCGTTTTCATGCCAGTGCAGAAGTTCAGCTCTGGAAAGCAAGCCATGGCTTCTAATATAGCAATAATTATGAGGCTGACATAGGACTGGGGCAGGGTTTTCTTTGGTTGTGCACAGGGCAGCTGTGAAGCAGAACGGGTTCAAATCAATCTATGGTGTCCTATTCACTAATTAATGTTCTGGTAATAATAGAGTATGTAAGGAATTTCTTTGCTGTTATTGTTGTTGTTGTTAGGTGCCATTGAGTCGAGTATGACTCATAGTGATCCTGTGAACAACAGATCTACCCTGTCCTGTCCTGTGCCATCCTCACATTTCCTGACACACTAGAGCCCACTGCAGCAATCACTGTGTCAATCCACCTATTCAAGGATCTTCCTCAAGGATCTTTGACCAATCCTCCACCCTTCCAAGCATCATATCCCTCTCCAAGGTATAGCCTCTCCTAGCAACATGCCCAAAGTGTGAGGTAAAGTGACATCATCCTTGCCTCCAAAGAGCACTCTGGCTGCACTATCTCCAAGACAGATTTGTTTGTTCTTTGGCCGTCCATGAGATGTTCAGAGCTCTTCCGAGCTCTTCTCCAACACTACAGCTCAAAGGCATAAATTTTTCTTCTGTCATCCTTATTAATGTCTAGCTCTCAGAGGCATAGCAAGTTATTAGAAATACCACACCCTGATCAGATGCACCTTAGTCCTCAATCTGATATCATTACTCCTCAATAGTTTGGAAAGGTCCCTAACTACTGATTTTCCCAGTGTAATGCATCTCCTGATGTCCTGACTGCTGGTACCACGGGTGTTAATTATGGATCCAAGTAAGGTGAAATTGTTGATAGCTTCAATTTTTTCTCCATCCATCATGATATTGCCTTACACTCTAGTGGTAAGAATCTTTGTTTTCTTGACATTGAGATGCAATTCATATTGAAGGCTGCTTTACTTGATCTTCTGCAACAAGTGATTCAAGTCCTCCTCACTTTCAGCAAACAAAGCTGTGCCATGTGTATAATACTTGTTATTGATAAGTCTCCTTTCAATCCTGATGCCACATTCTTCTTCATAGAGTCCAGTTTCTCAAATAATTTGCTCTACATGCAAATTGAATAGGTATGGAAACAGAATACAATCCTGATGCACTTTCTTCTCAATTTTAAACTATGCAGTGTTTTCCTGCCTATTTGCCAACACCCTCCTCATCCAGGTATAGGTTTCACATGAGCACAATTAATGACTTCTTTGTTGTTGTTCTGTGCTGTCAAGTCACCTGCATCTCATAGTGACCCTATGTTCAACAGCTCTGAAGTCTGCCCAGTCGTGAGCCAATCTCACCGACTCCAACACACATACTCCCATTGCCATAGTTACTGTATCAATCCATCTCATCCAGAGTCTTCCTCTCTTGCACTCCCTCCACTTTTCTGAGAGCATGATGTCTTTCTCCAAGGACTGGTCCTTCCTGGCCACATGCTAAAAGTATGTGAGACAGACTTTAAAGTCCTAGCCTCCAAAGAGAAATTTGGTTTCATCCTCTAAAAGACAGAAATATTTGTTTTCTTGAAGGTTCATGATATGGTCCAGAGTTCTCCAGCACCGCAACTCAAAGACATTGATTCTTCTGTCATTGTCCAGCTCTCTGATGCATAGCATGTAGCTGTGAAGACCATGACCCAGATCAGGTGCTTCTTAGATTCTAGACTGACATTGTTGCTTCTCAGTACTCTGGAGAGGTCCATCACAGCAGATTTTCTCAGTGTAATTAATCTTTTGACTGCTGGTGTCAAGAGTGTTGATTGTGGAGTCAAGCCAAGCAAGCTATAATTGTTAACAACCTCAATCTCTTCTTCATTCATCATGGTGCAGCCAATTGGCCCAGAATCTTTGTCTTCCAGATGTTGAGCTTCAATCCATATTGAAGATTACAGTCTATGACCTTCTGTAGCAAGCACTTCAGGTTCTACTCAGTTTCAGCAAGCAAGGTGGTTCA
Source organism: Elephantulus edwardii (assembly GCF_000299155.1). Taxonomy (NCBI): domain Eukaryota; kingdom Metazoa; phylum Chordata; class Mammalia; order Macroscelidea; family Macroscelididae; genus Elephantulus; species Elephantulus edwardii. The sequence continues at coordinate 7,444,714 of NW_006399858.1, forward strand.
TCTGCATAATGTAGATTGTTGATGAATCTTCCTCCAATCTTCCTCCTCATAAACCTCAGCCTCCCGGATAGATAATCTGTTCTACATATGGATTGAAAACATATGGAGATAGGATGCATCCCTGACATGCTCTTTTCCTCATTTTGAACCATACAGTGTTTCCTTGCTCTATCAAAGTAAAATTAGTTCATTAAGAGCATATAATGAAATTGAAAACTCATTGATTTCTAGAGAAAAAGTTATATTGCTCGTAACTCTCTCACACTCTTTCCCCCCATTCTTGCTGTAATAGAGATCTTCTAGAACTTCCAAGAGATGATTTCTGTGACCTGACAGAGCCTGGGGTCTGAATTTTTAATATTCTCTTATAATCAGAGCCAGTAAATAGCAGTATCTTTAGTTTAATTCTGTTAAAGGCTATGGAACAAAGCTAATCTGTTTTGATGTTTATTCTGACCACATATGAGTTTTTCCACTGCTCTGAGTCAGATTTTTTTAGTCAGATTTCTTTTTAAAGATAAAGCTACATTATTAGTTAAAAGATAAAAAGATCACTTTTTCTCTAAAGTAAAACAGGCAACTTAATTTAGTTACTATTAGAGGATTCCCTTTGCATTTCTTGAAACATCCATTAAGACTCTCTAAACTATTTTTAAGACCCAGCAAACTTCAGAGAAAAATACTGCATTTAACACTTAGTGCCCTCATAGGTGCAATGTTAAGTAAAGGGTAACACCTGGGACATTTTAACAGTTGAGTTGTGATATTTCTTTTATGAGTCATATTTTCTCTTTTGTCTCAAATTCCCCTTCTGTGAAACAGAGTGTGACCAGAAATTGAATTCATTTGGTATTTGGCACATTTTGAAGAAAAGTTGTTTTATCATCTGTTAGAGATCACATTGTATCCCCCCTTTTCCCCAAATACATCTTCGAACCCTAACTCCTATACCTGTGGATGTAATCCCACTTGGGAATAGAATGTTCTTTCTTCTTATGTTAATGAGCTCATGTAGCATGAGGTGCATCTTAAACTTAATCACCTTTTAAATATGAAAAGAGCAGATTAGTTACAGTGAAAGCAGCACATCCTGGGGCAGACAGATGCACATGTGAGAATCATGAAGAGATGGAGGAACTGGGAGCAGAGTATCTGAGACAGGATCTTTCTGGTAGATGCAGAAAGAGACTTCACCTCTAGCAAGTGCTCTGAATACAGACTTCTAGCCTCCTAAACAGTAAGAAAAGTAACTTCTGTTCCATTAGAACCACGTACTCAAGGTATTTCTGTACCAGTAGCAATAAGAACTAAGACAACAACTTAGCCTAAAATTTTATATACTATCTATCTAGTCCAAAGGTTCTCAAATCTGCTTTAGGGAGCTATTAAAAAGAAAATATTCCAGAAGTATAACTAGTAAGGTGTGTATAGTGTTGAAAAAGAGAAGAAGGATGGGAGAAGAAAAAGGGGAAGAGTGAAAATCACTAGATAGTAGAGTTTACTGGGTATATTGGTGAGTGGAGTGAAGAAATTGGAAAGATTCAATGGGCACCAGAAAAGACAGGTTAATAATAAGCATTGATCAATAGTAATTAATGATATAAAATACAATGTATGTTAATTGTATGAAACACAATGTAAATGAAAGATTGTATAAAGCAATGAATGTACATGAATGAAACACAATGTAATGAGTTAATGTCGAAAACTCAATTTTAAAAAGAAACAACAATAAAAAAGAAAAGCTTTGCATAGATGATACATTGTGAGTACACTACATTTTCTAAAAGGAACCATTTTCTAGTGTAAACTGTCCTCAGAATGGCCTGAAGATGGTAAATTGTCTGACATGAAAATATTTCAAATGATATCAACCAGCAGACTAGATTTTGAAAATATATTCCTATGTTGGGATTATGCTTGGGAAATTTTTAAGAACTCATTTGATTCGGATTTTTTCATTCTATAATTGTAAGACAGATTTGGAAGCAGGAGTGGTATCCATTTCCTAAACTATGACGATAGTTATAGAAAGGCTTCAGGTCTTTTGCTCGTAGGGTCGTTATGAGTCGTGCTTGACTCGACAACAATCAGCAACAACAATAGTTGTAAGGATAAGGTCTAACTAAACACTGCGTAGTTGACTTGATCCATGGGAACTATTCACCCCTAACTTGACCATACTTATGGAGACTCTTTTATTAAGACATAAATGGGATGAAGATAACAGACAAGCCATTCTGGGAAAAGGGAAACCCATCAACAATGGTGCCAATGGAGTTCCAACAAAGCTCAGTGACTGTCTTCAAAGGAGATTCTAAGTCATAATATAGGTGGGGCTGCCACAGCGGGCAAAAGAAAAAAATGGAAACGTGTACAATTTTAAATCAAAAGCTTAGGAGACTGGCTCAGACATTCTAGCTATTACTTGGCTACAGCATTGTCATGATAGAGCTCTGACTGACAAGAATTGTTAGTATACACCCCACGCAAGGAATTGCTACTCCCCAACCTGGTATCTCTGCTATGATTACAGTTGCAGTTTCTGTGAGGGCAAAACCACGTGGCAAGTATGGGTCAGGAAGAAACCCAACTGCATCTGAAACTATATAAAAATTAGAGTGGAGTCAAGTTTCTGTTACAGACCTCAGCCTTCCACAGATCAAGTGCTTCAGATACTGTGCATGAATACACGCTCCAAACAAATGCCTTGGTTGATCTTTTCTCTTTTGTGTGTGTGATATTTTCATTGTTTACTTCTGCTTTCTGAGTCTATCTTTCTCAATGTCAACAGCTTTTGAAATAATGGTAGAGTCAAAACAGTTGTTTATTAAATGAAAACAATATCATTGCTGCCTAGATGCCACACCAACCAACTACTGTGATTCCAGGTGCTCTTGTAATGCTCAAGTAGTGCTATGGTTAAGGCATTTCACTTTTAACCAGAGGGACAGTGATTTAAACCTATTAGTCAATCTACAGGAGAAAGAGAATGCTTTCTGTAAAGACTAGTAGCCTTGGAAACTCAATGTGCTAGTTCTGTTGTGTTCTTCAGGATCTCTCTGAGTTGGAATTGACTCAATGGCTGTGAAGCGTTTTGTTTTGCTTTGCATCTTATTCTAACTTATGGTGACCCTGTATATGTCTAAGTACAACCAGACCCCAAAGCATTCTGATGACCACAGTATTTCAGAAGCAAGGTCACTAGACTTCTCTTGCTCCCAAGATGCCTCTGGGAAGATCCAAACTGCCAACCTGGCTGTGAGTAGGTGAGCATGCCTCCTAAGGTTCCACCTGTGGATACCACACCAAGAGTTCAAATTTAACTAATAGAAAGCAGCTTAGATATCAGGGTGGTTTAAAGCTCCCCAGGAGATTCTATTGTGTAGCAAAGGTTGGGAACGAGGGTACATTCCCCTGAGATAACAATAAACAGCCTCTGGCAAATAGGCTACTTCCTGGACTGGCTCAGTAAAATGCTATAAAAACCAGAGTCCAGGAACTCAACAGACTCTCTTTCTTTGAATTTTGCCGCCAATAAACCACAAGGAAGAAGTCAGGATATTGAGGGCTGAACCCTATACACGCAAGGGCGAGCCTTGGTCAGATCTGAAAACCAATATAAGAAATGGTGACCTCGGAAGTGGATAAACTGGAAACCTGACCTCAGGTTTCTGTCTTGCCAAGGTGGGGAAAGTACATTGACGTCGCAGCTCTGGTGAAGCCTGGGAACTGGGGAACCTTTTGTTCACAAAGTAAACAGTCTTCTTTCACCTCAATATAATTCCTTCGATTTGCTAAAAGCAGTGGACTTTAGAAATGTAATTGGGCATTACACTGAACTGCTCATTCAAGAAAGGGCAGAAAAAAGACATACAAACAGGAGAAGCAAGGAGAGGTCACCACTTGTTCAGCTGGGCTAAGAAGAGAGGTGTGGACAATGGGTAGTTCCAGGGAGGGTTTTTTATTTCCATAAAATCCTAATACTATGTTCTACAACCCTCCTCCTTTATCCCTCATCTAAAATTTTAAATTCCACGTTTTTCACTAATACATGTGGTAGTTCAAGGAGAAAATCATTTTAGAGGCAGTTGAAGAAGAGGAGAGGCAGCCAGAGTAAGACTCGTATGTGAAGAAAGTGGCTTATAGTTTTTTCTGGGAGTGGGGGGGGTGGGGTGGAGATTGTCTCTATCTCTACCAAATAAGCATGGAATAAATACTTACAAGTGACTTGCTTGAAGGAATACCAAGTGATTAGTCTGTTTATGTACACAGATGTCTCCGTTCTGCACTAGGCAGAAAAATTACAAGAGGAGATGAAAGCAATTTACAGATTTAGCAGATTAATAAGCAGTATTTGTCAAACTTTAGCCTGCATTGGAATCACCAGAAAGGCTGACTGAAACACAGATTGCTGGACTCCACCCTTAGAGTTTCAGATTTAGTAGGTGAGGTTCATTTCCAAGTAGTTTCCAAGCGATGTTGATGCCACCAGCTTTGAGAACCACTGGTTTACAGCGTTCACATAGTAAATACGTCCTAGTATTAGAAATGCTAATAGATTCTTTGTCTTCTTCATATTGAGCTTCAAAGATTCTCACCACAGGACCAATTGGCAGCGTCAGGATGGATGATGAAGAGATTAAGATTGTTCACAGCTTTCGTTTGCTTGGCTCCACAGTCCACACTCTTGGCACCAGAAGCCATGAAATTAAAAGACATATTGTGGTGGGAAAGTCTGCTGTTAGGGACCTCTCCAAAGTACTTAAGAACAATGGTTTCTCTCTGGAGACTAAGTTGCGTCTGATATAGGACATGGTCTTTGCAATCACTTGTTATGCATCAGAGAGTTGGACAATGACTAGGGAGGATGGAAGGAGAACTGATGCCTTTGAGCTGTGGTGCTGGAGAAGAGAATTGAATGTACCATGGACTGCCAAGAAAACAAACAGATTCATCCTGGAGAGGGTTAAACCAAGCTGCTCCTTGGAGGCAAGGATTCTGGGGCTTCGTCTGACATAGTTTGGACAAGTTGTAAGGAGAGACTGGTCCTTGGAGAGGGACATCATGCTTGGTAGGATGGAGGACAGCGCAGGAGGGGAAGGTGGATTGATTCAGTGACTGGGGTAATCAGCATAGGCGTGTCAGAGACAGTGGGATTGGCACAGGGCAGAGCAGAGTTTAGGGCTGTTGCACATAGGGTCGCTATGAGTTGCTGGTGACTTGATGGCACATAACAGCAACAACGACAACAATAGGTTCTTTGAAATAGTAACTAGTATTTTAAGTGGAGAAGGAAGTTTGGTGAGAAAGAAGAATCGGTGCCTCTGAGTTGTGATACTGGAGATGAATATCGAATATACTCATCATTGACCACCAAGAGAACACACAGATCTATCCCAGGAAGGTGAAACCAAGCTTCCCCTTGGAGGCAAAGATCTTGAAATTCTGTCTCATATACTTTGGGCCATGTTGCTGGGGGGACCAGTCCTTGGAGAAGGACATCATGTTTGGAAGGGTGGAGGGACAGTGCAGGAGAGGAAGACTGCCGATGAGATGGATTAACACAGTGACTGGAGTAATGGAGGTAGATATGTCAAAGACAGTAAGATTGTTTCAGGATAGGACAGAGTTCAGAGCCTTTGTACATAGAGTCGCTGTGAGTCACAGGCAACTTGATGGCACATAGCAACAACAACTGGTCCTTTTAGTTAAAACCAAACATACATGATAGTTATATGAATTAGGAAAATGCTGCATTAAAGGAGTGAAGACATTTCTTTTGAGAGATTGGCACATAAGCAACTCACTGTCTCTACCTACTTGCCTTTTCTATTCCAGGAAATTCTTGTTCAAAACAATGAAATTACAAGTAATTTTTATGTTAAAAAACTTTCTGAATATCCATATACCTGGATACAAGATTATTTCGTTTACATCATCAGAGTGAAAACTAATTTCCCAGGAAAACAGATCCTTCATAAAACTGTTTACCTTTTTAAGACTCACCTATAAACCTATTACCTTGTCATTCCCTTTTATCCTCAGTTATTATGTCACAAAGGTGACCAATCTTGATGAAAATAACCATCTCAATGAAGTCTCTGATAGCCTTATACACATCCTTCTTTTGCTCTTAACCCTTCTGAGACACTACTAAGATTTGTTCTTCTAATTTCTGTTACTGAGATGAACACTAAACTAGATTTGGGGTTGTCTACTGGTTATTTGCTGATGCTTTGGGGAAGTCAGCCTTAGGGTCAAAATAAGGCTAACATCCAGCAGTATATAAAGAGAGACCGGGCAAAGAAGTGTTAGGATGGGTAACAGCAGGACAGAACCAGAGGGAGCTCATACTGGGAGCCAAGGAGGAGCAAGTGTCAAGCAAAGTGGCTCAGATTGGGCCTGACTCAATCAAAACATGGACTTAACTTCAATTGGCAGCACCATGAGAGATGGGCAAGAGACTGAGGTTCTTAATAACTAGAACTTGCTCGGCTCCACAATCAACACTATTGGCACCAGCAGTCGGGAAATAAAAAAGATTACTTACACTTGGAAAATCTGCTGTCAGAGACCTCTCCAGAATACTGAGAAGCAACGATGTCAGTCTAGACACTAAGGTATGCCAGATCCAGGCCATGGTCTGTGCAGTTACTTGCTATGCACCTGAGAGCTGGACTAAGAATGACAAAAGAAGAATCAATGCCTTTGAGTTGTGATGCTGAAGAAGAGTCTTGAACATACCATGGACCAACAAGAAAACAAATATGTCTGTCTTGGAGAGGGTCAAACCAAGTTTCTCCTTGGAGGTTAACATTTCGAAGCTCTGTTTCATATACTTTGGGTATTTGGCCAGGAGGGACCAGTCCTTGGAGAAGGACATCATGCTTGGAAGGGTGGAAGGACAGTGGTAAGACCCTGGATGGGATGGATTGACACAATAACTAGGGCAATGGAGGTAGGTGTGTGGGAGATTGGCTCAAGACTGGGCAGATTTCAGAGTTGTACATAGGGTCGCTATGAGCCACAGACAACTTGCTGGCACATAACAACAGCAACAATCAGAACCAGGGACATTGGACATAGATCTTGATATGTGCAGTAGAAGCTATGCCCAGTAGTGTTGTAAAGAACAGATTGAACTTCCCATCAAGTCATCCCACTGACCATCCACCACATCATCCCACTGACCACCCCACTACATCATCCCATTGGCCTAGACTCAGACTTCAAAACATCAAAATGAGGAACCAACCGGCTTTATTAATACATGACTCACATGACCTTTATCCCTTCACTTTCAGGGAGTCCTTCGCCTCTATTCCTTCACCTTTCTCAGAAAGTCTCTCTCTGAGACAAATCTTTTCCAATAAATGTGTCTTTTCTTTCACTTTCATCCCACCTCCTCTACTTTCCTCTCAATAGTGTTCTCTAAAGAAGGCTTAGCCCACACTCAGATTCTTTCAAACAGGGCATAACCAGGTCAAAACAAGGGGATTTTTCAACAGTCAGAACTTCCGTTGTCTCCCACCAGTTCAATTCTTTGTCCAGGCATGGGAGACCAAGCTGGGGCATTCACCACATGGTCAACATTCAACCTTGAGTTCTGACACTGGATTGGTAGACTCCCTTTGTAGTCTTTCAGCCAGTAATGAATTTTATAACTTTTAGCTCCTTATCCACCAATATAAAAATGTATTCTGTTTCTAGGTCCCACGGAGCGGCCATTTTCACTTCATGATGATGGATGTTTCCCTGGTCCATAGAGTTTCTATCCCTCAATAAACTTCATCTGCTTTTATCTAAGCTGACTTCATAATGTTGCTTCATGACACTGACAACAACGGAGAGGTATAGGAATTGTATTGGCAGATTAGAAACTGAAGGATAGAGTATGTTGGTGGTTCAGTGGTAGAACTCTTGCTTTCCGTGCAGGAAACCAGAGTTCAGTTCTAGGTCGGTCTACCTCCTTCCTCCACCACCACCTGTGTCAGTGAAGGCATATGTGTTGCTCTATGTTGAACAGGTTTCAGTGGATCTTTTAGACGACAACTGACAATGAAGAAAGGCCTATTTGCTAAAATTAACCAATGAGAACTCTGGGTCACAATGGCCAGCTCTGCAACCCATTTCCTTCCTTTGTGCTTGGCCTCACCATGACCTGGGGGTTGGTGAACCACGAGCTAACAATTAAAAGAAACCAAAAGACTTATTGTCACAATCATTGGCTGTTCTGAGTTCATACAGCATCCTGTCTGGCAAATGAAAAGTAAAATTAGACCAGACAATAGACATTTTAAATTTTTATTGCCTTCATTTTCATTGGACATTTAAAATTTTGATTGTGCACTCTCTTTTTGTTTTGTTTTGGGTTTTTGTTGTTGTGTTACCATCTAGTCGGATTCGACTGGCACAGGAGATTGTCCCTCCTTTTCCAGCATCTGGTGGATTTGAACCAAATGCCTTCCGTATTGCAGCACAGCTTCTTGCCACTAGGCCATGAGAGCTCCCAATTGTACACTATTTTTATGCTGAGTGTAATATATACTTATTTTGTTGTTATTGCTAAGAATATACACAGCAAAATAGATATCAACGTCAAACAATTAAAACAAGCTTGGAAGCAGGAGTGGCATCCACTTCCGTAAATAGCTTGCCTCGGGAAACTCTATGAACCTGGAGGAAGGATAAAAGTCACTCAAGTGTTGAGGACTTTCAGTCATAGGGTCGCTATGAGTCACCTACGACTCAATGGCATTTAACAACAACAACAGCAACAACATAGTGGAGGGGAGAAACAACAACAAACCAACCAAAACCCAAAACTACAATTAACACCTTGGTATGAGCAGTCAAGAAATAAGAAGACACATTGCAATGGGAAAATCTGCAGAGTTAGGGACCTTTGCAAATTATTGAGGAGTAGTGATATCAGTTTGAGGATGAAGGTGTGTCTGATTCAGGCCATAGTCTTTCCCATTACTAGCTATGCCTCTGAGACCTGGACAGTGAATAAGGATGATAGAAAAAGAATTGCCTTTGAGCTGTGGTGGAAAAGACAATTGAACATTCCCTGTATAGCCAAGAAAACAAAACAGATAAGTCTTAGAGTGGTTGCAGCCAGCGTACTCTTTGGAAGCAAGAACAACGAGGCTTCACCTAACATACTTGGGACATGCTGTTAGGAGGGGCTATTTCTGGGAGAGGGACATGATGCTTGGAACGGTGGAGGTCGGTGAAGGAGAGGAAGATTCTCAGCCAGGTGGATTGACAAGGTGACTGTTGCAATAGGCTCTTGTGTGTCAGGAAGTGTGAAGACGGTGCAGGACAGGACAGGTTTCAGATCTTTTGTTCATAGGGTTGCTATGAGTTGTACTAAAGTAGATGGCACCTAACAACAACAACAGCAAGAACAATAACAACAATGTGGCAATGATTGCAATTCTTGGGCTGTGTGATGCTGTTCTCCTTTCTTTTCTCAACTGGTTCTCCCTCAGTAGCATAAATTCACTGCCCCATAAGGTTTCTGTTTCATTTTTTTCTCATTGCTGCCGTCAGTGTGATTCCATTGACATTTTTGTTTTGTGTATAAAGCTCAAGACAAACATTCTTTTAAGCTAAACTTTTGTATGGTTTTAAGAAGACTTTTTTGGACACTTTTGGCTTCACAGTTAAAGATTATTATATTCAGGCAATAGTTGAGGGGCTAATCTAGCCTCCATGGTTCATAAAATCTGGATTCCATGAGAATGGTACACAACAGAGTTTAAAAATATTTACCATCTGTCCTAATAGTTCTTTTCATATGCCATCATTGTTAATCTTTCATCTCCTCCCTCTGGCTCCTGGTAATCACTAATAAACTTTGTTCTATATACCTTTTTTTATAATCTACAAAGTGAGATTATACAACATTTTTCTTTTTTATGATTGCCTTATTTCATTCAACATGATTTCATGTCTCCTGGTGAGTGAGTAGTACTCCATTGTGTTTGTATGTGCCACATTTTTGTTTACTTATCTGTTGCTGGGCATTTCGGTTGTTTCTACCTTTTGAGTTAGTATGAATAATTCTTTAGGAAACATTGATGCACTCCATTTGAGTCTCTGCTTTCAAGTCCTTGAGTATATACCTAGGAGTAAAATTGTAGGCTCACATGGTAGCTTTCAATTTCATTTTCTGAGAAATTGCCATGTGTTTTGCACAATAACTGTACTGTTTGTATTCTCACCCACAATGTGGAACAGGAATAAAATGACACCTCATTTGGTTTTGATTTGTGTCTCTCTGTGGCTAATGATGCTTTGCATGTGTTCGGTAGCCATTTGAATGTTCACATTAGTGACATATCTGTTAACATCCTTTGAACATCTTGTGATATTTTTGGGGGGTCAATGTTTTATAAATATTTTTTGTTCTTTTGTTTTTGTAAGATACGTAATTTCTGAAGCTATTCTTCCAGTTGATAGTTTGTTTTTTCACTTATTTTGTTAAACCTTTTGGTGAAAAAAAGTTTTACATTTTTTATGAGCTTCAGTTTGTTTATTTTGTCTTTTGCTGGTCATTCTTTTGTTGTTATATTAGATATCTACTGTTTAAAATTAGCTTGATAGCACTGCTGCATTTTTCCTTCACTGTGAAAAGAACAAGGGCCACATGGGGGAGGCCATATATGTATTTTATCAACTTCACAAGGGGAACTGTCCCCATCCACAGGAGCAATAATACAATACCAATTACTATGTCCTGTACTTTCCTGTACTTTTTTTACTCATCTTGACACCAATCTCACTGCTTTGCTGGATCTATAATTTGATGCAATAGCTCACAAACCATACAGAACCATATTGGGAAAGTCAGAAGATTGTAACCCAGATTAATAACAAAATATAGTCAGCAAAGCTCCTGAAATGTACACACAAGTCCCTCAGCCTCAAGCCTTCTGACTTTAGGCCAGAGTTAATAAGTTCTCAATCCTGAGAATATCGGCTCTTCCCACTCAAGGTCCCATATCACATCAGGTTTCCAGTTCTGCCATGGGTGTTGCTGCTGTAGGTGTGGCTGGAACAAGAATAACATCCTACAGTCTCTTGCTTCTTGTTCATTGGGACCAGAAATTCTGTATGCTTCTCTCTTCTGGCTTGCTCAATTCAATGGTGAGACTAGCCAATTCCCTTGTAGGTTGTTGAGACTAACCAATCCCCTTGTGGAATAGTAGATAGCCATTCTCCTTGTGAATAGGCTAACATACTCTATTTGCATATTCTCACCCACCCACATAACAAAATCAGACAATGGCTAGGAAAAATCATAATGAAAGAGAAATAATGCTATAGAATAAGAGCCTTCTAAGAATGCTATAGTTAAACTGTACATTTATAGGTCCTTAAATATTTTAATATGATTTTTTGTGTTTGTATGATATGAAGCCTTACTTTTTTGTTTTATATGTACAAATCCAAATTTTCCCATACAATTTATTAAAGAGATGGGTTGTGTGTTTTTTTTTTCTTTCATCAATTGCCTTAGTTTCCTTGTAAAACTTAGTTGACCAGAGATGTGTGAGTTTATTTATGTACTCTCAATTCTATTCCCTTGGTCTGTGTGTCTATTTTTATACCAGTATCAGGCTATTTTGGTTATTGTATTTGTATAATATGTTTTAAAACCAATAAGTTTAATTCCTCCTATTTTGTTCTCTTTTAACATTACTTTAATGATCCAAGCTCTCTAGTCATTCCATATCAAGTTGAGGAGTTTTGAGTTTTTATCTCTGTAAAGAAGACTTTGGAATTTTGATTGTGATAGCATTGAATCCATAGATCACTTTGGTATTGTTAACACTATTATCTTCCAATCCATGAATGAGGCATGTCTTTCCATTTCAGTATTTTTAAATTTTATTCATTAATATCTTGTAAATTTAGTTGTATAAACCCTTTATGGTCCTGGTTAAATTTTCTCTAGGAATTTAATTCTCTTAGATGCTTTAGTAAGTGGGAATATTTCCCTTCCAGATTTCTCTTTACCAGTATTTAGAGACCTTCCAGATTTCTCTTTGCTACTAACTAGACTAGCTAGAGGCAGAACTGTGGATTCTTGGCCCATGAAGCAAGAAAGCTGAATTCTTCCTAGGTTTTTGCTTGTTGATTTTATGCCTTTTGTTTAAATACTCTATTAGCTCTAAAATGTCCTTGTGGATGTCTTGGGACTTAACTGTATTCAGGATGATATTATTCACAAACAGAGATAATTTAACTTTTCTCCAAATATGGATAGTTTTATTTCTTTTTATTGTCTTATAACTAACACTGGCTAGTACTTCTAATACAATATTTAATGTAAGTGGTGAAAGCAGGCATCTTTGCTTTGTTCCTGATTTTGAGGAGAAGTCTCCTAATCTTTCTTCACTAAGTAAAATGTTAGGTTTCATATTTTCAAATAAACTCTGAATCATATTGAGTAATACCTCCTTTAGTCCAATCATATTTAAAGTTTTCATCAAAATACAACCTAAAATGCACAACCTAAAGAGGATAAAATTGATGCATGAGCCCTTCTAAAGATTAAATTTCTATGCACATCAAAAACTTTTTCCAACAGTGTGGAAACAACTGGGAACATCATTTGGTAATACTATCTCACACAAGAGTCTCATAACAAAACTTTACAGAATACTCCTGGGCCTCCACAAGAAAAAGACTGATAACTCAATCACAAAATGGGCAAAAGACATGGAAAGAATTTTCACAGAGGAAAATATTCGAATGGCAAACAGACACATGAAGAAATGCTCCAAATCACTGGCAATAAGAGAGATGCAAATCAAAGCCACAATGAAGTACCATCTCACACCAGTAAGAGTGACAAAAGTTTAACAGGGCAGCAAATAATAGATGTTGGAGAAGATGTGGCAAGAAAGGTACTCTTATATATTTTTGGTCGGATTGTAAAATGGTGCAACCATTCTGGAAGGCAGTTCACACTTCCTTAAAAAGCTGAACATAGAAATTCCATATGACCCAGCCATTCTACTACTTGAAATATACCCTGAGAATATGAGAACTGAGGCAACACTGAGATTTGTACACCAATGTTCATAGCAGCATTATTCACCATCGCAAGAACATGGAAACAGCCCAAATGTCCTATCACAAACAAATGGATTGAGAAATTATGGTACATTCACACAATGGAATACCATGCAGCACGCAGGAGCAATAACTTTGTAAATTATTACCTAACTTGGGAAAGACTGGAGAGTATTATGCTGACTGAACTAACCTAGTCCCACAAGGAGAAATATTGTATAGCACTGTTATTGTAGAATTAGTATAAGGATCCGGGATTGGTGGAAGAGGCTGGAAGCAGAGTGATGTGGATGTACAGTGCGAAGAGGGGATTAATCATTGGGTTTTACAATTTGATGGAGGGCGGGTGTGAGAGAAATGGAAAGAATTTGTTCTACTTTGTATTAGAATTTTATAAATAAACCTTAAGTGTGTCCCACTCGAATTTCAAAACCATCTCAGGAACAGGTTTGAGGCCTTGAGCACCAACGAGTGTAGACCAAATGAGCTCTGGGAGCATATCAAGAAAATCGTCCACAAAGAATGCAAAAGATCATTACAAAGGCTGAAGAAGAAGAAAAGATCAAGATGGATATCACATGAGGATCTGAATATTGCATTAGAGCGCTGAGATGCCAAAGCTAAAGGAAGAAATCAAAGAGCTGAACAGAAAATTTCAAAAGGCAGCTCGGGAGGACAAAGCAAGATACTATAATGAAATGTGCAGAGAGCTGGAGTCAGAAAATCAAAAGGGCCGAACTTGCTCAGCATTTCTTAAGCTGAAGGAGTTGAAAAACAAATTCAAACCATGGGTGGCAATACTTAAAGATAATTTGGGTAGAATGTTAAATGATCCAGGGAGTATCAAC
>NW_006399858.1:7459511-7460373 GCF_000299155.1 Elephantulus edwardii
ATTTGTCCTGGAAAGGGTTAAACCGGGTGGCTCCTTGGAGACAAGGATTCTGAAGCTCCGTCTAACATGCTTTGGACATGTTGTGAGGAGAGATCGGTCCTTAGAGAGGGACATCATGCTTGGGAGATTGGAGGGACAGCACAGGAGAGGAAGACCCTCTATGAGGTGGATTGATTCAGTGACTGGGATAATTGGGATGGAAGTGTCAGAGACAGTGCGATTGGCACAGGGCAGAGCGGAGTTTAGCGACATAGGGTCGCTATGAGTCGCAAGCGACTTGACGGCACACAACAACAACAAACAACAATGTGAAACTTATACTTGGACCAAGAGGCAGTCATCAGAACAGAGCAGGGAGACACTGGATGGTTCAAAATAAAAAAGGGGTTCAGTCAGGGATGTATTCTGTCTCCAAACCTTTTCAATCTGTATGCAGAACACATCATCTGAGACTCTGGGCTGTATGAGGAGGAATGTGGCATCAGGATTGATGGAAGAATCATCAACAACCTGCATTATGCAGATGACACAATCCTGCTTGCTGAAACTGAGGAGAATCTGAAGTGCTTGCTGCACCAAATCAAGGACTGCAGTCTTCAATATGGATTGAAGCTTAATATCAAGAAAACAAAGATTCTCACCACTGGGCCAATTGGCAGCATCACTATGGATGGTGAAGAGATTCAGATAGTTAACAGTTTTAGTTTGCTTGGCTCCACAATCAACACTCTTGGTAACAGCAGCCAGGAAATCAGGAGATGAATTGCACTGGAAAAGTCAGCTGTGAGTGACCTCTGAAGAGTACTGAAGAACAACGACGTCAGTCTGGAGACTAAAGTGCACCTGATCCAGGCTATAGTCT
>NW_006399858.1:7462929-7463922 GCF_000299155.1 Elephantulus edwardii
ATATATCTGCTTGGATGTCAGCAGAGCTCCCTTATATTTTTTTATTGTAATACATTTTTATATGTAAATTTTCATTTTCTTCATCCCAAAGGTATTATATGTTTCTTTTAGAAAATACAAATAAGAGAAAATAAAAACTATCTACAATTATGATACTAAAACATTATGGATTGAATTATGTCCACAAAAAGATATATTGAGATTCTGTGAAACCATTAATTACTTGGTGAGGTTTCCTAGTCATCCTTTGAACTCTCACCAAATGAATGTGGTGTGGTTGTTGGGTGCCATCAAGTCAGGATCAACCTATACCTGACCCTTCAGAGCAGAAGTTTTTAGCGGCAGTAAATCACATGGGAGAAGAGTGCCCAACCTACTGTGGACCATCTGGTGAATTCATTTGCAGTGCAGCTTCTCACCACTAGGCCACCAGAGCTCCCTGGGCAGGATTATACAAAGGTAAGGTGTTTGTGACCCACTTAGGGACTTGGATAACTTGCTAAGTATGTAAACAACAGATACAGGGCACCTTGGTGGCATGCAAATAAGGTTATTAAACATTAAAATGAGGGTTAGGCAGTTTTACCACCATTAGGCTTAAAATGAGCCACTTCAGAGGCAAAAAGAGGAGAATCTCACTACTGTTAATAGAGTAGAGCCAGGAGTGAAGCATGTCCTTTGGACCTGACATTCCTGCACTAAAATTCCTTGGTTTAGAATATGAGAATTATAACATCAGAGACAGTGCAAAATGATGAGACAATGCAAAGCATCAGCAAAAAGACAGTGACGAAAGAAGCATCAGAAACAGGAGAGCAGCTAGAGGCAGAGCTGTGGCTTCCTGGCCCATGAAGCAAGAAAGCTGAGTTCCTTTAGGGTGGGCGGCCTACTTGTGAAGAGATTGCCTTTGGGGATCTGCTGGAGAGCTAAGTTTGCTGACCTACACAGTTAGTGCGGAGTAGCTTTGGGCCCAAGTTTTGGGTTTTTTTTTTT
>NW_006399858.1:7464022-7514649 GCF_000299155.1 Elephantulus edwardii
TTTTTAGTGGAGTGTGGTGTTTGAGGACATTTAAGTGGAAAGAGCTCAAGAGCTTTATAACACTTGTTCAACAAGGACATATGCCAAGGATAGGAGGCCAAAAGCCCAGGAACAGAGAGCGGAGAAGGCAGGGAGATTACAGCATCTGACCTCTATTAATTTCACAAATGGGAACAGTCGTTATCATCAATATCCACAACACCAAATTAAGTTCCATAAAGTCAGGCATACACCTACATTTACTAATTCCAACACAGTCATACTGCTCTAGTACTGAATCCAAACTCTATTGTAATGATCACACAGATTTCACAGAACCATACTCAAAGTTAAAGGATTTCTTAGGGAAATTAACAGATTATAATTAAAGTTTGCAACAGGATACCATTTCTAGGTCCATACACCTTCTTAGGCATGCTCACAGGCCCTTTGACTTTCAGTCTCATGATTTAGGTCAGAATACAAAGTTCTCTTAGCCCTGCCAATTATGGTGTCTCTCCTTGGTCCTCCAGCAAGTTTGGGCAGAAGTCCCTGCCTCTAGCTCCATGCACAGAGGCTCCAAGTCAGTTCTGTCACATGTCAGTTTCTGGTTCTCCCCTGAAGCTCCTGTCGCTCTATTTGCATATTCCCACCCACCCACATAGGTCACAGTCTGACTGGTGCAAGAATCTCTGGTCACAAGGGACAAGCATTGCATTTGCTGTTTCTTCTTCCTTGCTGGTAGTGAAATTCTCCCCTTCTCTGCTAAATATGATCTGCTAAACTTGGTGAAATGGGGAAAACGGAATCATTCTATAACAATTATTTTATATACACCCTATTTCAGGTTCCAATCCAGTTATCTAGTGCAAATTAAACCTAATAGCTAGAAAAATTCATTTTGAACAGTAAGTGCATGATAACACACCAGGAGAGGCTTACCTTCAGGCACAGTTGAACAATGAAGCTGTCCTATTGAGAACTGTGCACTGAGTGTTCCTAATTCTGAATTGTAGCTTGTTGCTTCCCTAATAACTTGATAATCATAAGTGTTATTTAAGTTCTAATGTAGTTATATTATTGGGGAATATTATTGAATATTAGGGAATATTATTGAACCCAATAGAGAAGTAGAGAGTACTCTGGGAAGGACAGTTAGAGCAGAAGAGGAAAATAAGCTTTCCTCCAACACTCATCACCCCTTTAGCAGTGGTTTAATACTGTCTCTGTCTCTCTATCTCACATACACACAGAATCCTGAAAAAGTACATCTGATTGTTGGTTTTAGTTGTGAGTATACTGATTTCATTTTTACTGTTTTCTGAGAGGGAGTAAATGAATCATATTTTCCTACACACTAATTTGTAATTTTTGACCTTTTCATTTTGGATAGCATAAAAGAAAGAGATTTTTAGATTTGCATCACTCATGTTTATATTACTCGGATTGTTCTGCAGCTTACACGTACTTTATTTTATATGTCCTCTTTAGCACAGATGCTGCCTGGCAACAATAACTGTCGAATATTGATCTGATTCTGAAGTCCTATGTCCAACAACCAAGTCATAGAAAATTCCATGCTGTCAATTCTGAGTTTCACTCACCTACTAGCAAAACGCCTTTATTATGCACACATAGTATTGACATCTTAAAAGCAGAGTAGACCCTAAAAATAAAGTTTGTTGTCTTCTTCATTTATATTTTTATTCCCTATCAGCCTGGACTAGATACTTTATCTGGTTCTCTCTCCCCTTTTGTAACTCTATTATGCATGACCCCTTTTGTGTTATACTTATATGCTTGTCTCTGAGATGAAGATAGAAGGTTGCCACTTATATCAAAAGGTCTCTTATCTAAGAAGCCAGAAACCCAGATGTATGGACATTGCCATTTTTTATCACCTTGATATAAGTGAAACTTCAATAGTGTACCTTCATATAAATCTTTCACTAAAATGTAGCCTTCAAGAGTTTTGAGTTTAGTTAGCTGCCTTGGGGGCTGTCTTATCTACCTTTTTCCTTTTCTACAGAATTCCTGGAAAAAACTATCTTTTCTTGACTTTTAGTAACCAACGTTGTTGTTGTTAGGTGCCATTGAGTCGAATATGACTCACAGTGATCCTGTGAACAAAAGATCTGAACCCTGTTTTATCCTGCACAATCCTCACACTTCCTGACACACAAAAGCCAATTGCACTAGTCACCTTGTCAATCTACCTGGTTGAGGGTCTTCCACTCCCTCACTGACTCTACACCCTTCCCAACATCATGTCCCTCTCCAAGGAATAGTACCTCCTAGCAGTATGCCCAAAGTATGTTAGGTGAAGCCAAACATACTAAATTAAAGGTGGGTGATTTTAATCTATAGCCCTCAGGCCTGGTTTTAATTGTTTTTGGTCAAACACTCTCCTAAGTAATATATCACTGGTCTGTCCATTTGCTGTACAGAGGTAACTTGTGGTTGCTGTAAAGCTAAACACTGTAACACTGTTGTATCCAATGCAATAATGGTTACCCATGGCGGACCATTTTTGGTGGAGCTTCCCGATTAAAACAAGATTGGAAGCAGGATTGGCTTCCATTTCTGAAATAGCTTGCCTCTGGAAACTCTACAAATGTGGAGAAATAATGAAAGTTTTACAAGTGTTCAGGTCTTTCATTCATAGGGTACTATGAGTTGTCTATGACTTGATGGCACTTAACAACAACAACACAGAGAAATCTCTGTTGGCCTAGTGGATAGAAAGTTATGCTACCAAGCCAAAAGTGGGTGATTTTATTATTCGGTCCTCAAACCCGATTTTAATTGTTTTTGGTCAAACATTCTTCTAATTGGTTTAGAACTGGTCTGTCCATTTGCTGTACAGAGGTAATTTGTGGTTGCTGTGATGCTAAACACTGTGACACTGATGTGTCCAATGTGATAATGATTACCCATGGTGGACAGTGTTTGGTGGAGCTTCCTGATAAAAACAAGCTTGGAAGCAGGAATGGCATCCATTTCTGAAATAGCTTGCCCCCGGAAACTCTATGAATGTGAAAAAATGACGGAAGTTATACAAGTATTTAGGTCTTTCATTCATAGGGCCGCTAAGAGTCATTGTCTACGACTCGACAGCACTTAACAACAACAACAACTCATAGAGGAACTAATGTAAACAGGACAACTGCTCCAACAGCTTTCATAACAGAAATTAATAGAAACCAAGGCCAGAAACAGAAACAAAGATATGCAGAGAGCCTGGTTCAGGTGGGGTCTGTCACACAGCATGGATGTCTGAAAGGAGACCCACTTCTATTCCCAAGGGACCCCTCTCATTCTTTCTGAAAACATCTCTTAGGAAAATTTCAAACAGGAACATCAATGATGTCACTTGGTGAGCTCAGCTACTTGTTTATTCCTCTGCTGAGGTTTAGCCTTTACTCTCTGCTACCACTATCATGAAACCATGCTAGATGAAAGTGAGGAGGGCTTCAAGCACTTGCTGCAGAAGATCAAAGACTACAGCCTTCAACATGGATTGCATCTCAATGTCAAGAAAACCAAAATTCTCACCACTAGACCAATAGGCAACATCATGATAGATGAAGAAAAAAATGGAAACTGTAAGACTTCATCTTACTTGGATCCACAATCAGTACACTTGGTCCCAATAGTCAGGAGATTAAGAGACATATTGCACTGGGAAAGTCTGCAGTTCTGGACCTTTCCAAATTGGTGAGGAGCAATGATGTTAGTTTGAGCACTAAAGTGCACCTTATACAGGCCTTGGTCTTTTTAATAACTTGCTATATTTCTGAAAGCTGGATAGTAAATAAGGATGACAGAAGAACTGATGCCTTTGAACTGTGGTGCTGGAAAAGAGTGCTACTGAACATCTCATCCACTGTCAAAAGAACAAACAGGTATATCTTGAAGAAAGTGCAGCCAGAGTGATCCTTGGGTCAAGATGATAAAACTTTGTCCAACATACTTTGGTAATGTTGCCTAGGAGGAGCTGTTTATTGGAGAGAGAGTTCATGCTTGGGAAGGTGGAGGGTTGGTGAGAGGAAGAAAGACCCTTGACCAGGTGGACTGATACAGTGACTGCCCCAATGGGCTCAAGTATGTCGGAGATTGTGAGGATGATACCGGATAGGACAGGGTTTAGATCTGTCGTTCATAGCATCACGGAGTCCCGCTCAATCTGGTAACGCCTAATAACAACAACCAACTGTGGCAAGGAAACCCTGGTGGCCTGGTAGGGACGGAGTTGTGCTGCCACCCAATAGCAGGCCATTCAAATTCTCCAGCCACTGTGCAAGAAAAAGAAGAGTAGTCTTCTCCTGTGTGATTTACTGCCTCTGAAAACCCAGTGGAAGGTCAGCTCTGCATCAGACTAGACAGCAATGAGTGAGTTACCACTGTCAGAGTTATAGACTCTGCCTTCGTCCTGATTGCATGATTGCCTCCCTGGCTAGGGTTTTTATCAGTTTCGGGGCTGGCCCACTAGGCAGGCTACACAGAGGTGACAATTACATGGCAGGGCCTCTCCAGCAACTCAGGTATGTCAGACTGGGCAGGATCCACCAGTCCACTAAATGTCAGCTACCAGGCGGGGTTTTAGAACCAGGACCACAAAGCCAAATCGGAAGGTGATTCCACATCCACAGACGGAAGGACACCCATTGTCAACATTCTGATGACTTATTCCTTGTTGTGGAAAGAATATGGTGCTGCAGAAGAGAAAAATGAGCTCTCTCCCGAAATCTGAGTATATCTTTTTCTCCTGTGTGGGTGCTAACCACAAGCTGGGAGGATCGAGTCTCCCTTAAGGCATCGTCTTATCTATCTAGTACTGGGACAGAGATGATGCAAGCGGGCGCTTTGCTCGCTTGCAGTTTGGGCGTCTTGCAGTTCAATTTCAGACTCACTGGCTCCAGGGGAAACTTCTTGTCTGTCTTTTTTTCCTAGGAGTTTCTCCCCACAGGACCACGAATCCAAGAGCAAACAAGGCCCTCTCCTGTCTTTTCTTCCTTGGGGTACAGAGCTTCCCACTCATCTGTAAGATAAATTGGACCACAGGCCATGCACGGCACAAGGTCTGTGACCTAAGTACATGACATCCCACCTTCGTGCCCTTAGGTCTGACTGACTGATTACATCAAAGGGAACGGCTGCTTACTTACAAAACACGGTCTAACAAGGTTGATGTGTGTTTTAAGAGAACACAATTAAATCTATGGCAGACCCTGAGGAAGAATGACCTGACGAATGACCTCCCAAAACATCGTCGTGGGAAACCGCATGGAGCACATTCTACCTGGATAGACGTCGTGGCGCTATGAGTTGGAATCAATGACTTCTGGTTGGCTTCTCCTGCTACTATTATCACACAAACATATCATCTGAGATGGGAATGAAGTCTGAATTCTTCCATTATATCATTTCAGTTCTCTTCTCCTTCTTTCCCCTCTTGTTCTCCTTCTTAGCCACCTTTAAAGGAACATAATAGTTAAAGCTACTCAATTCAACACATTGCCATTGAGGAGAACTCCCCCCCAGTGGGTTTTTTAAAATTTTTTCCAGTGGGTTCCTTGTTGTTGTAGTTGTTAGGTGCCGTCAAGTTGAGTAAAACTCATAACTATCTTATGAACAACAGATCTGAACCCTGTCCTGTTCTGTGCCATCCTCATCATCTCTGACACACTCAAGACCATTGCTGTAGTCACTGTGTCAACCCACCTGGTTGAGAGTCCTCCTCTCCTTTGCCGTCCCTCCGCCTTCCTAATCATGACATCCCTCTCCAAGGAATAACCTCTCCTGGCAACATGCCCAAAGTGTGTGAGACAAAGCTTCGTTATCAGCATTCTGGCTGAACATTCTTGAAGACACATCTGTATGTTCTTTTGGCAGTCCATGGGGTATTCAGCATGCTTTTCCAACACCACAGTTCAAAAGCATCAATAATATGTCATCCTTAGTCATTGTCCAGTTCTCGGATGCATTGCAAGTGACAGTAAAGACCATGACCTGAATTAAGTGCACCTTAGTCCTCAAAGTGGCATCATTACTTCTCAATAACTTGGAGAGGTCCCTAACTGCAGACTTTCTCAGTGCAATATGTCTTCTGATCTCCTGACTGCTGGTACTAAGTGTATAGATTGTGAATCCAATTAAGATGAAGTTGCGGATAGTCTCAATCCTTTCTCCATCCATCTTGATGTTGCCTATCAGTCCAGTGGGAAGGATTTTGGTTTTCTTGATGTTAAGATGCAACCTATATTGAAGGCTGCAGTGTTTCACCTACAGGAAGTTCTTCAAGTCCTCCTCACTTTAAGCAAGCGTAACCCAGCTTATTGATGAGTCTTCCTTGAATCTTTATGCTTCATTCTTCTTCATAAAGTCTAGCTTCTCAAATAATTTGCTCAGCATATAGATTAAATAGTTATGGAGAAAGACACAGCCTTTCTCGGGAATGGAAACAAACATAAATTGCTGATTCTCCAGCTAATTTTCAGGTGGGTGTAATTCTCATGGTAAGAGATTTCCTGTCTTTTTCCCAAATTGCTGCTGGTAGATTTAAACTAGCTTTGGATTAGCAGAGAGGCACCCAACTGTTAAAAGTCAGAATCAAGCAGAGTCAGGCAGAACTAAGAAGAGGAAGGTTGGAAAAAATGTTGAGACAAATACAGATGAGACAGAAGCTCCTATCTGGTAAAACATAACAGTCATCAAAACCAGGAAACAATATCAAACATGGTGCCTCAGTCCTGACATGTAGTAAAAGCTGCTCCTCCCTGGCCCCCTACACTTAGCAACCTAATTAAATTAGTGTTTTAGGTGTATAAGTAATGTCAATAACAATGAACCAGAACTGCCGATCAAACTTTGACCTGTCTGCTACATGATCCCATTGGCCAGACTCAAGCCCCCAAGGCACATCCAAATTAGGAAGCAGCTCACATAGACTTTCTACCCCAAGGTTCTCACCACTGGGACAATTGATAGTATCATGATAGTTGGAGAAGAGTTGGAGGTTGCTAACAGTTGTAGCTTGTGCAGGTCCACAATCAATACTCTTGGCACCAGAAGTCAGGAAATAAAAAGACAAGTTGCTTTGAGAAAGTCTGCTTTCAGGGACTTCTCCAGAGTGCTAAGGAACAATAATGTCAGTCTAGAGACTAAGGTGTGCCTGATCCAAGCTGTGATCTTCTCAATTACTTGTTATGCATTTGAGAACTGAACAGTCTCTAACGATGACAGAAGAAAGGTCAATATCTTTGAGTTGTGTTGCTGGAGAAGAGTATTGAACCATGGACTGCCAAGAGAATGAGCAAGTCTGTCCCGGAGAGGATGACACTCCAGCTCACATACTTTGGGCATGTTTTTAGGAGGAACAAGTCTTTGGAGTTGGACATCATGCCTGGAAGAGTGGAGGGACAGTACAGGAGAGGAAGACCGTAGATGAGATGGATGGATGCAGTAACTGGGCTGATGAGGATACGTGTACTGGATACTGTGAGACTGGCTCAGAAGAAGGCAGGAGTCAGAGCTATTGCACTTAGGGTTGCTATGAGTCGCAGTTGACCTGATAGCATAATCTACAACATGACTGAGTAACAGGTAACGGTCATGCTTGTCAAGAATCAAACTGAAGTGCACAGAATTGTGAATATATTTTTAGTGAAAATATTCAGAGGTACCTTGATGGTGCAGTGGCTAAGCAAAAGCTAGAGGTTTAAACCCCTCCAGCAATCCCAAAGACCAATTAATAGACACCTGTGAAACCCTATGGGGCAGTTCCATTCTGTCACATTCAGTCTCTACGACTTGGAATTGACTTGACACACAACAGCAACACAGAATTCTCTTATTCAAATACATTGCCAGATGAAGGGCGCATAGTTTCTTTTTCATTTTAATTTTTTTATATTGGTTTGCATACAATAGTTGTGTACATTTTGTTCCATACAATTATTCCCATGCATTGTGTTTTATAAAATTAATCACCATTGAGTCGCATACTTTCTTTTTTTGTTTCCCTAGGGGTGTAGAACCTTCATATTCACTTTCAGGGGCATGGCATAGCCCCTAAAAGGCGACAAGGTCCATGTGCTGCTGTGTGCATCACTATTTAAACCGCTGCTACAACAAACTGCGGCTCTTGAGTCTGGGTGCCAGCAACATACTTTCTTAACCTCGATTTTCCATTTGCATTTCTAATATGCAGCAGCAAAGAAGGTAACCTTTTCACGTTTTCTTTTTTCCCACTTTGGAAAAATGTGGTATTGTGCCACCTCGTGGATACATGAGGAATTGAAGTCTTGTAGGCACTTGGTGGGAACATCACATTTTTTTTTATTTCCCTCCTCTTGCAATCATACAAGCAATAATTGCTCAGTAAAACAAACAAAATAAAAAACCAAAATAAAACCAACCCAAACAACAACAAGAGAACCATAAAAAATAGACCACCACAAAATAGCAGTGGCTACTCAAATGTGTGGACTGTCGAGTCTCTTGGACTCATAGCAACCCTATGTACAACAGCCCTAAACTCTGCTCTGTCCTGTGCCAATCGCAATTACCCCAGTCACTGAATCAATCCACCTCATAGAGGGCCTTCCCCTTCTGCGATGTCCCTCCACCCTCCCAAGCATGATGTCCTTCTCCAAGGACCAGTCTCTCCTTACAACATGTCCAAAGTATGTTAGACAGAGACTCAGAATCCAGGTTGAATCTGTTTGTTTTCTTGGCAGTCCATGGTACATTCAATACTCTTCTCCAGCACCACAGCTCAAAGGCATCAATTCTTCTTCTATCCTCCTTGGTCATTGTCTAACTCTCCGATGCATAACAAATGATTGCAAAGACCATGGCCTGTATCAGACACACCTTAGTCTCCAGAGAGACACCATTGCTCTTCAGTACTTTGGAGAGGTCCCTAACAGCAGACTTTCCCATCGCAATGTGTGGACTACATGACAAAAATATTACTCATTCTGCTCCTAATTTGAGCTGTTCCCTTTTGAAGCAGCACAAGGAATGAAGCACAGCCACCAAGTTTCCTAGGAAACATCTCTCTCAGGCCCGGGGTTGGCCTCCAGATCTGGTGTGATGCGGAATCTAATCTCGCAGGTTATCAGGAGAGATGAATCCCTGGAGAAGAATATCAGATAAATGCCTGCCATGAGTCTGTCCCAATTAATGGCAAATTTCCATTGTGTTTCTGGGGCATAAATCTTAACCATAGGAGACTGACCATCTTTCCCCTGCGAAGTCTATGGGGGATCCGAATGCCTGAACTGTGCATGAAAAGTGAGGAGCACAACACACAAACCATGCATTCTGACACCAGAGATCTTTAGACAAAAAAATGATTACACAATAAGAGCCTCAACAAAATTAATTGACACAGTGGCCGCCAACATTAGGTTCAAACATAGCAAATATTATAAGAATGGTGCAAGACCTGCAAGATTTCATCCCATCATATGCAAGATGTATGAGTCAGAACCAATTCCGTGGCCCCTTCCAACAACAACAACACTTCCCAGAGGTGATCTTCCTACAGTTGTTGATGATGTTAGATGCCATCAAATAGATTAAGACTTGTAGCGACACTTTGAGCAATAGTACTGAACTTTGAGTTATCCTGTGCCATCACCAGATAGGATATGAGCGAGGTCATTGTTAAAGTCACTGTGTCAAAGCATCTTGAGGAGGGTCTTCCTCTCTTTTAGGGACCCTCTACCTTTCTCAGCATGGTGTCCTTTTCCACGGACTGGTGCCTCCTGACAACATGCCCAAAGTGTGTGACATGACGTTTCACCTGCTGAATAAAAAGGTATTACTGGTGTCTTCCCTCAGAGGTATTATTAATGTCTCCTGGTGGAACAGTGATTAAAGATTGAGGTTGCAAGCCAAAAGAGGGGTGATTTGACCCCAACTCTTTGGCAGAAAGATGAGGCATTCGACTTCCAGAGAGATCAACAGCCTTGAAAACCCTATAAGGCAGTTCTACTCTGTCCAATAGGGTTGCTATGAGTTGGAATTAATTCAACGGCAAGGGGCTTGTTTATTTTTAATTTTAGTAGAATTTTAATTCTATTAAATTATATTATCGTTTTAAATTTTAATAGAATATAATAGAAGACTGTGACAATAATGGCAATGCAATTGTCCTAGCCGTGCATGCCTTCCGTGCTTTATATGCCTTACTGTATAATCCAGGGCTGTGAAGAAGAATCTAATTCATGGCGCCCCCATGTGTTACAGAGCAGATCTGCTGTAGGATTTTTGTTTATGTTTTGCGAGGTTTCTTGGCAGCAGATAGAAAGGTGTTTTTTCTGTGGTATCACTTGATGCCTTTGAGTTTTGGTGTTGGAGAAGAGTATTGAGTATCCCACAGATAATGAAAAGAACAGAGCAGATAGGTTTTGGGACAAGTGCAGCCAGAGTGTTCCTTAGAGGCAGGGTTGGAGAGACTTCCTCTCCAACCAACTACTTTGAGCATGCTGCTAGGAGAAGATATTTCTTGAAAAGGGATATAATGCTTGTAAAAGTGGAGGGAGAGTTGGCAAAAGAGAGGAAGACCCTCAACAAGATGGATTGACACAGTGAGTGCAGCAATGGCTTGAGTGTGTCAGAGATGATGAGGAAGGCACGAGATAGGGCACGGTTCAGAGCTGTTCATATGGTTGCTGTGAGTCAGACTTAACTTGATGACAACCAAAAACAACGCAATACAACACTAGGTGTATTCTGACCACCAGCCTCTGTGTTAATCAAACTTAACTCATTGCCTTCAGGAAACTGACTCTTGACTGACCATTCGGCGGGCTTTTGATCCTGGAAATCACTTGGGAAGAGATTGGTCATTGTTCTTCCTTGGATGATGGATTTGAAACACCAGAGAAGCACTGCCTTTGAATTAGCACAGAAGCACCTATGGACTACACCACCAGAGCTAACGTCACACACAAGGACCTTTGACTAGTTCTTTCTACAAACATCATTAAACACTTGCCATGAAACAAGTATTATTCTCATGTTGTTATGTACTGTCTAGTCAGCCATAACTCATTGCAGACCTGGGTTCAATAGATCGAAACCCTGACTGACGCAGTGCCATCCTTACAGTCACCACTATGTTCACTGTGAAGTCACTGTGTCAGTCTACCTTGCTGAGGACCTTCCTCTCATTTTCTGATCCTTCAACTTTCCCAGCCTGATGTCCTTTTCAAGGACTAGTCATCCTGACAACATGCACAAAGTATAAAGTGAGACAAAGTTTCAATAGCCTTAACTTTGAGAAGCACCATGGTAGAACTTCTTCCAAACAGATTTGTTTGGGTGTTTTCAGTCCATAGAAATTAACACTTATTTAATAATATTTTAAAAGACAGACATGTCCTTTTCTGTCTGGAAGGATTGTTGAAAAAAAGACTTCTTATCAGGCTAGAGCCCTGTTCTCTTAGCCCGGAGGGATAATATTTTTTAATTGAGATTTTAATGAAAGTTTATAAAGAACTTGGATTTTCAATCGTTCATTGTTCTCTCCCCCCACCCCATCACTTTTTTCTTTCGGAACTGGCTAACTCTGAGAAGAAGGGGAATCCCAGAACACTTGATTATTCTTATATGAAACCTGTACTTGAACTAGAAGGCAGTTGTCAGAACAGAGCAAGGAAAGACTTCATGGTTCAAAATCAGAAAAGGTGTACCCCAGGGATGCATCATCTCTCCATACCTATCAATCTATATGTGGAACAGCTCATCTGGGAAATTGGGTCTATGAAGAGGAATGTGGCATCAGGATTGGAGGAAGACACATTAACAACCTGTGTTACCCAGATGACACAATACTACTTGATGAAACTGAGGACCTGAGGCATTTACTGCCAAGATCAAAAACTGCAGCCTTCAGTATGGATTGAAGCTCAACATCAAGAAAACAAAGATTCTCACCATGTGGCCAATTGGTAGCATCATGATAGAGGGAGAAGAGATTGAGATTGTTAACAGCTTCAGCTTGCTTGGCTCTACCATCAACACTCTTGGTATCAGCAGTCAGGAAACCAAAAGATGAATTGTATTGGAAAAATCTGCTGTCAGAGGTCTCTCCAGAATACTGAAGAGCAATGATGTCAGTCTAGAGACTAAGTTGCACCTGATCCAAGCTATGACCTTTGTAATTACTTGCTATGCCTGAAAGACCTGGACAATGAGTAGGAATGATAAAAGGAGAATTGATGTCTTTGAGCTGTGGTGCTGGAGAAGGGTATTGAAGTG
This sequence comes from Elephantulus edwardii, assembly GCF_000299155.1. Lineage (NCBI taxonomy): Eukaryota > Metazoa > Chordata > Mammalia > Macroscelidea > Macroscelididae > Elephantulus > Elephantulus edwardii. The sequence continues at coordinate 7,476,278 of NW_006399858.1, forward strand.
GCCTGCTAAGAGAACAAACAGGCCTGTCCTGGAGAGGGTGAAACCAGGCTGCTCTTTGGAGGCAAGGATTTTGAAGCTCCACTTGACATCCTTTGGGCATGTTGGTAGGAGGGACCAGTCCTTGGAGAGGGACATCATGCTTGGAAAGGAGGGAGCAAACAGTGCAAAAGAGGAAGACCTTGCTTGGGATGGATTGTTAATGACTGGAGTAACAGGAGTATGTGTTTTGGAGACCATGAAATTGGCTCAAGATAGAGTAGGGTTCAGAGCTGTTGTACATAGGGTCGATATGAGTTGCAAATGACTTGACAGCACATAATATCAACAACAAAATATCAGGGAGCTCTGGTGGCAAAGTTCTTAGGAAGCTGTGCTCCTAAACCAAAGGCAGTGTCTCTCTGTTGGTGTGAATCCACCAGCAGCTCCATGGGACAAAGATGAGCAATCCCCTGCCGTGTGATGTAGAGCCTTGCAAAGCCTAATGAAAGGTCAGCTATGAGTCTGTCCTGTCTCAAAGGCAATGAGTTTCAGTTTGAATTTTTTACTTTATACCAAAGATGTCATTTTAAGGAAATTATTGTGATTGTTGTTGTTAGAAGAGTCAACTATGACTCATAGAAACTGTATGAACAACTGCTCTGAATTCTGCCTTATTCTGTGCCATCGTCATCATTTCCAATATATTTGAGCCCATTGCTATGTTTACTATGTGAGTTCATCTCATTGAGAGTCTTCATCTCTTCTTCTCCTGACACATCTTACCAAGGATGATGCTCCTTCCCAAAGATTAGCTCCTCCTTACAAGTATGTGAGATGAAGTTTTACCATCTTTGCCTATAAGGTTACACTTCCTCCAAGACATATTTGACAGCCCATGGAATATTCAGTGTGCTTCTACAACACCACATCTCAAAGGTATCAATTATTCTACTGTCATCATTATTCATTGTTTAGTTCTCAGATGCATAGTAAGTGATTAAAAAGACCATGGATTAGATCAAGTGTACCTTAGTTATTAAACTAATATCATTGCTTTTTAGAACTTTGGAAAGGTCCTTTACAGTAGATTTTCCCAATGCAATGCATCTTTTGATTTTTTTAGCTGCTGGTACCAAGGGTGTTGATTGGAAAACTTCAACTGTTTTGAACTTTTAACTGAATTACTGTTAGGCTTGCTTTAAAACACAGAGGGTTGGGGTTTTTTTATTTTCCTATGTTGTTTCCCTCTTTATATGATGTGCTGAATAGTCTTTTCCCCTGAGATAGTTCATGGCAAAGACCAGCATTCAACTGACGCAAAAGCACAGGTGTCCCTTCATCATAATGTTCCCGGACTGACATGGTTCTGCCACCTGCTGCCAGGAAAACCTATCTTGGAAACAGGGGATGGAGTGGGAAAAGCAGCAGTTTTATTACATATGTTTGCCAAGCCCTTTTCTTCCGTTTTGGACTTCCATTGGCTCGACTCTGTATGATGGCACTCATGTTTTGATTGAGGGTCTGTGTAGATTGTTTCACTGTATAAGCCTCTTGTTTAGAGCCATTAAGACCTCCAGGAGGACACTTACATCTAAGGCCAAGTCCTTGTCTCCATTTTGGAAACTGGGTGAAGTGACTGGATGCTGTAAGATGGGCTCTCTTGTTTCGGTTGAGGGTCATTGTCGAATGTTTGGGTTTTTTGTTTTGGTTTGGTTTGCTTTTGAGGGGTTCTTTCTTTTATTATTATTAAAGCTTCTTTTTAGAGACAACAAAGCCTTCTGGAGGACGCTTATTTTTAATAAGTCAGATCCGAGGGATTGTTTTTAAATCCCTTGATACTATACTTTGAAGGAACATTCTTCTAAGTCATACATCACTCTTCTGTCAATTTGCTGTGCTGAGGTAATCTGGGTTTGCTGTGATATTCAACCTTTTACCATTGGGGTCTCAAAAGCCATAATGGCAGCCCATGGTAGACAGTGTTCCTAGTAGGTGGAGTTCCTAGTTTTGAGACAGGTTGGGAAGCAGGAGTGGCATCCACTTCCTAAACCACATGCCTCTGGAAACTCTGTGAACTTGGAGACATGATAGTTATAGGAAGATCTCAGGTCTTTTGTTCTTGGAGTTTCTATGAGTTGTACACAACTTAACGGAAATCAATAACAACAACAACATAAAACCTATACCTAAATCAAGAAACTCTTATCCAAACAGAGCAGGGGACTATATAATGGATTAAAATCAAGGAAAATGTGAATGAATACTGTATCCTTTCCTCAAGTGTTTTCAGTATATATTCTGAACAAATCATTCAAGAGGTTAGATTATATGAAGAAAAAAGTGGCGTCAGAATTGGAGGAGATTGAGGACGCACCAGAATGCTCCTAGATGGGCGTTTATGGGTGGTGAGAACCAATGAGAATGTTTGATTATGGAGGAATGTAGAATAATGGAGCTAATGAAGTTTAAAACTTGCCTTAGTTCTTAAATTTTATTTGGCTTAGGCCTAGTTTCAATTGTTTTTGGTCAAACATTCTTCTAAGTGGTATAGCACTGGTCTGTACATATGCTGTACAGAGGTAACTCATGGTTGCTGTGAAGCAGAACATTATGACACTGATGTGTCAAATGTGATAATGGTTATCCATGGTGGACAGTGTTTGGTGGAGCCCCTCGATTAAAACAAGCTTGAAAGCAGGAGTGGCATCCATTTATTAAATAGTTTGCCTCCAGAAACCCTATGAACTTGGAGAAATGAAGAAAGTGATACAACTGTTCAGGTGTTTCCTTCATAGTGTCGTTATGAGTCATATATGACACAACAGGACTTAACAACCACATATAAAACAGATTTCACCATGCAACATGGTTTTTTTTTTTATTTTTTGATTGAAAACCAACAGATTTATCCTGGAAAGGATCTACCCAGACTGCTCCTTGGAGACAAGGATTCTAAGGCTCCGTCTAACATACTTTGGACATGTTGCAAGGAGGGACAGGTCCTTGGAGAGGGACATCATGCTTGGTAGGGTGGAGGGACAGTGCAGAAAGGCAAGGCCCCCTATGAAGCAGATTGATTCAGTGACTGGGGTAATCAGGATGGGTGTATCAGAGATGGTGTGATTGGCACAGGATAGAGCAGAGTTTAGGGATGTTTTACATAGGGTCTCTATGAGTCTCAAGTGACTCGATGGCACATAACAACAACTACTATGGATTGAGAAGCCAATGAAAGGGAAGAAATATTACAGTAAAAGAGCTGAAGGTTCCCAAAGACAGTTTGAGAAGACAAAGCAAAGTATTATAATGGAATGTGCAGAGACCTGGAGATAGAGACTAAAAAGGGAAGGACTCACTTGGCATTTCTCAATTTGAAAGAACTGGAAAACTAATAGAAGCCTTGAGTGTAATACTGAGACATGCTATGAGCAAAATCTTGAATGATCCAAGAAGTATCAATAGAAGATGGACGGAAAAACAATGTGTTCAAACTTTGCAAATAAATCAGTATAATTTTTTTTTAAAAAAGAGAAGATGGATGGAATATATAGAATCACTGCACCAGAAAGAATTGGTTGACACAGGAACACTGAAATATTCCTGAAGGAATATTCCTGAAGGAAGTAGGCTTTTGAAGCTCCATCTCACATACTCTGGTCACATGGCCAGGAGAAACCTTTCCTTGGAGAAGGACATCATGCTCAGAAGGGTGGAGGGACAGCACAGGAGAGGAAGACTCTGGATGAGATGGATTAGTATAGTAACTGGGACAATGCAGATTGGTGTGTCAGAATTAGTGAGGCTGGCTCAGGACATGGCAGGGTTCAGAGCTGCTGGTCACTATGGCTTGCAGGCTACTCAATGGCATATAACAACACCACCACCACCATAATAACAAAGCCAATGGTAATGAAGGATGATGTTCAAGCTGCACTGAAGGCATTGGCCAAAAATCAAGGCCCCAGAAATCATTAGGATACCAATTGACATGTTTCAACTAACAGTGCAGCCCTGAATGTGCCAGTCTATGCCAGAAAAATTGGAGGACTTGGAGGACAGCTGCCTGGAGCTATCCATATTTGTTTCTATTCCCAAAACACATGATCCAACACAATGAGAAAATTATTGAACAATATCATTAATATCACGTGCCTGGAGCTATCCATATTTGTTTCTATTCCCAAAACACATGATCCAACACAATGAGAAAATTATTGAACAATATCATTAATATCACGTGCAAGCAAAATATTGCTGATTAGAATAACAGCTCCCCCCCATTGCGAAAAGTACATTGACAGAGAACTGTTCAAGCATTGTATGGAAGAGGCTGTGGCACCAGAGATATTAATGCTGGTATCAGATGGATTTAGGCCGAAAACAGAGTAGCAGAAAGATGTCTATTTGTGCTCCATTGACTATGCAAAGACAATTGACTATGTAGATCATAGCAAACTATGGCCAACATTGAGAAGAATCAGAATCTCAGAAGACTTAATTATGCTCATAATGAAACCCATACCTAGACCAAGGAGCTATTATCTGACAGAACAAGGAAACATTGAATGGTTTAAAATCAAGAAAGGTGTGCATCAAGACTGTATCTTTTCTCCATACCTATGCAATCTGTATGCTCTGCAAATCATTCTAGAAGCTGAACTTTATGAACATTCTTATGTGGCATTGGTATTAGAGAAAAACCCATCAACAACTTTCATTATGCAGATGACACAGCCTTGCTTGATGAAAATGAGGACAACTTAAAATGTTTGCTACCGAAGATCCAAGACTACAGTCTTGAATATGGATTACATCTCGACATCAATAGACATCATGACAGATGGAGAAAAGATTAAAATTGTCAACAATTTCATCTTATTTGGATCAATAATCATCATCACCCTTGGTACTGTCATTGTTATTATGTACCATCAAGTTGACTACACCTTATAGCACAATAGCTCTGCACTCTGCCCTATCCTGAGCCAATCTCACTGTTCCTGACACACATACCCTCATTACTTCAATTACTGTATCAATTCATGTCCTCCTCTGCTCCGCTGTCCCTCAACCCTTCCAAGCATGGTATTCTTCTTCAAGGACAACATGCCCAAAGTATGTCAGACAGAACCTTGAAATTCTTGCCTCCAAGGAGCAGCTTAGTTTTACACTTTCCAGGACATACCTGTTAGTTCTATTGGCAGTCCCTGATATGTTAAAAACACTTCTCCAGCACTGAAACTCAAAGGAATCAATTCTTCTTCTGTCATCCTTGGTCATTGTCCAGGTCTTTTATGCACAGCAAGTAAATATGAAGACTATGGCCTGAATCAGGCGCACTTTAGTCTCTAGACTAACATCATTGCTTTTCAGTATGCTGGAGAGGTCCCTGACAACAGATTTTCCCAGTGCAATTCTTCTTTTGATTTTCTGACTACTAGTGCCAAGAGTGTTGATTGTCGACCAGAGCAAGCTGAAATTGTTAACAATCTCAATCCCTTCTCCATTTATCATAATGCTGCCAATTGGCCCGGGGGTAAGAATGTTTTCTTGATACTAAGTATCAATCCATATTGAAGATTATAGTCCTCTATCTTCTGCAGCAAATGTTCAGGCCCTCCTCAGTTTCAGTAAGTCAAAAGATGTCTTATATTGGGAAAGTCTGCTGTCCAGGACCTCTTCACAGTACTGAAGAGTCAGGATATCAGTTTAAAGACTAAAGTGCACCTCATTCAGATCCTGCACAGTCTTTTCAGTCATTTGCTTTGTATTGGAGAGCTGGACAATGACAGAAGAATCAATGCCTTTCAGTTATAGTGTTGGAAAAGAGTAGTACTGAATATCTCATGGACTACTGAAAGAATAGATATGTTTTGGAGAAAGTGCAGCCAGCGTGTTCTTTAGAGGCAAAGGTTGCCTACCTTCATTTCACATACTTTGGGCATGTTTTAGAAGGGTCTATTCCTTGGAAAGAGACAGCATCTTTGGAAAGGTGGGGGGGTCTGCAAAAGAAAGGAAGACCCTTAATAAGATGGATTGACATAGTGATTGTGGAAATGGGCTCAAGTATGTCAGATGTCATGAGAATGACACAGGATAGGACAAGGTTATGATTTGTTATTCATAAGGTCTCTCACTATAAGTTGTGCTCAAGTTTACAGCAACTAATAACAACAGCAGCAATATTATAGTATCACTTATTAGTACAGTGGTGAGGATTTTTGTGTCCTTGATGCTGAGATGTAATCTACATTAAGGGCTGTAGTCTTCAAGTCCTCTTCACGTTCAGCAAACAAGATTGTGTCATCTGAATAATGTTACAGGTTGTTGATGACTCTTCCTACTATGCTGATGTCATATTCTTCTTCATATAATCAAGCTTCTCCAATGATTTGCTCAGAATACAGATTGAGTTGTTTCTGGTGTTATATACCATCAAGTCAGAACTGACTACTCATAGCAGGGCCTCCAGCAGGTTTCAGAGACAGTAAATAACATGGGAGGAGATTGCCCAGCTTTTTCCTGAGGAGCAGCTGGTGAATTTGAATTGCACAGCTTTGGGTTGACAACGTAATTCTTTACCAGTCAGCCACCAGCGTTCCCTGCAGTTTGAACAGGTATGGAGAAAGGACACAACACTGACACCTTCCTTGACTTTAACTTATGCAATGTTCCTTCCCTTGCTCTATTTGAAAAATTGTTACTTGGTCTATGTGTAAGTTTATATGAGCACAATTAAGTGTTCTGGTATGCCCATTCTTCTCAATATTAGCCATAATTTGTTAATGATACACAATAGCCCATGCCTTTGCACAGTCAATAAAACAGAAATAAACATCTTTCTGACATTCTCTGCTTTCAACCAATTCCATCTGATACCAGCAATGGTAGCCCTTGTTCCAGGGCCTCTTCTGAATCCACCTTGAATTTCTGGCAATTCCTTATCAGTGTACTATGACAAACAGTTTAACAATAATCTTGAGCAAGATGTTATTTGCATGTCATATTCATGATATTGTTCAATAATCTCCAGTCTGCCAGATCACCTTTTTTGGAATGGGAACAAATATGAATCTCTTCCATTCAGTTGGCCATATAGCTGTCTTTGAAATTTCTTGGCATATACTAGTGATCACATTAAGAGTGGCACCTGTTGAAATATGTCATTATGTCAATTCTTGAGGCCTTTTTTTCCCTAATGCCTTTAAACTTTAAAGTTTAAAAGTGTGATTAAACTGCCTTCATTACTACTGGTTCCTGATCCTATGCTGCTTTCTGAAATGTTTCCTTGTCAAACAATTTATTTTTAAGAGAAAAAACACATTTTTAATTTACAGTAACAGAGTGTCAGCTAAGGGTTGGTTCCAACTCAACAGTAAACAACAGCATCATCATCATATAGGATAGTTCTTTTCCCTGGAATGAACCATATAACCTATAAGTCCATCCACCCATCCTTCTACCCATGCATATGCACAGAGGGATATGTGAAATTATATTGATCAAATGTTTGTGATAGTTATTTCTGGGTGTCAAGATTTAAAATAATTGTGCTTTCTTCATTGTACTTGACTTCTATTGTTTGGAATTTTTCATAAGGAAGTACATTGTTTTCTCAAAGGAACAACATTGCTGAACTTTTCACTTGCATGGGCACAGTGGTCACTGGATGGGATACATCCTATGTCACTGCACCCATGGAGAACATTGCAAGCTAGCATAGCTCAGCCACCCATGCCATCCGGGGTGAGTAGTGAAGCTAGCAGAACTAGGAGAGGGTTTGTTGGTAACATTTGGACATCATTTAAATGTTTAGACCCCTAGCCTGCACTGTGTGCCTTTGAAGTACCTTTATTCCCTAATATTTTATTTTTCATATACATATACATACGGTTTTCATATTTATTGTTGTTGATTGCCATCAAGTTGAGAACAACTCATAGCAACCCTAGGAACAAAAGAACTGAAGCATTTTTAGAACTATTGTTGGTTCTCAAAGTTCATAGTTTGCAGAGACATGTTGTTTAGAAAGTGGATGCCACTCTTGTTTCCAATTCATATATGTATCATATATGTGTGTGCGTGTGTATATATTTATATATATATTAATGTACATTGTGTTTCATGCGTTTCATTCATTGTGTTTTACATAATCTCTCATATACATTGTATTTTATGTAATTTTATATAATTAATTACTACTAGTCTATGCCCTAATAGTGGTGACTCAGTGATGGGGGTCAAAGGGATAGTTGTGTCAGAGGCAATGAAATTGGCTCAAGATAGAGCAGGGTTCAGAGCTATTGCACATAGGGTCACTATGAGTCCCAGATGACTCCACGGCACATGACAACAACAACAAGAAAAATATTTTCAATTTTCATTACCCAACCACACATTGACTCTTTCCTATTCCTTCATCCCCCTGCCCCGCCGACCCACTGACCTCAGCTATCCTAGTGATTTCCTCCCCCTTCTCTACCTCCTTCTCCCTTTCCATCTCTCCTTTTGAATATTTATATACATCTTGCTCAGTTATCCTTCTTTTACAATAATGGTCATATGTTAATTTGTGCCCTTATGACACTTAGTTCACTCAGCATAATGCTCTCTAAAATTTCTCATGGTATACAGTATTTTTCGAAATTGTCATTCCTTAGTATTGTACAGTACTCCATTGTGTGAATGTACCACAATTTATCGATTCATTTGTTTGATGACTTTTGAGTTCTGGTGCTGGAGAAGAGTATTGAATATACCATAGACTGTTAGGAAAACAAACAGCTTCGACCTGGACAGGGTGAAACCAGGCTGCTCCTGTGGAATCAAGGATTCTGAAACTCTGTCTAACATACTTTGGGCATGTGGCAAGGAGTGACCAGTCCTTGGAGAGGGACATCATACTTGGGAGGGTAGAGGGACAGAGCAAGAGAGGAAGACACTGAATGAGACGTATTGACTCAGTGACTAGGGTAATGGTGGTGGGCATATCAGAGACAATGAGGTTGGCTCAGGACAGAGCAGGTTTCAGGGCTGTTTTAAGTAGAGTCACTATGAGTCACAAGCAACTTGAGGGAACTTAATAACAACAACAACAATTCCAGTGCATGTTTCAGAGTCCCTCTATTCTGGTTTTTCCTTTCTCCCCTGCTTTTGCAATGACTTTCTTCTTTCTTCATGGGGACATCATAATCTGTAGGAGAATTGTCAATTATTTCATTTTACTTGCATCCACAGTCAACAGCCAAGGTAGTTGCTGTCGTTAGGTGCTGTCTGGAGACTCCAACTCACAGTGACCCTATAAACCACAAATAGGAAACTTTCTTATCCTACACCATTCTCATTATCTCTGTCATGTTAAAATTAAGAAGTGAGTGCATTAGGGATGCATCCTGTCTCCATACTTTTTCAATCTATACGCAGAACAAATCATTCAGGAGGCTGGAATTTATGAGAAGGAATGTGGCATCAGGATTGGAGGAAGACTCATCAACAACCTATGTTACGCAGATCATACAACCTTGCTTGCTGAAACTGAGACTGATCTGAAGTGGTTAAGGTCAAGGATTGTAGTCTTTAATATGGATTGAAGTTCAACATCAAGAAGACAAAGATTCTCACCAGTTGGATAACTGGCAGCACCATGATGGATGGAGAAGAGATTGAGGTTGTTAACAATTACAGCTTGCTCAGCTCCACAGTCAACACTCTTGGCACCAGCAGTCAGGAAAACAGAAGACAATTGCATTAGGTAAATCTGCTGTCAGGGACCTCTCCAGAGTACTGGGAAATAATGATGTCAGCTTAGAGACTATGGTGTGTCTGATCCAGTCCACATCCCTTTACAATCTTTTGTTCCCTCTCTTATCTCAGCATTCTTTCCTCATTTTTTTGCTTCCTTTTGTTCTGATTCAAGATTCAGTCTCTTCTGATAACCATCTTTGTTGTGTTTTTTCCCTTCCCTGTCACTGTCATGATACTTTGCTTTTTTCAAGGATGTCCTTGGTGTCATCTCATAACTTGTCTGGTCATTAATTAGTGTTTCACTATATCAGCTCTGTTATTGAGATGGTTTTTAAATTTAGTTGGGATACCCTCAAGGTTATATTTTATCTCATGTGGACCTACATTGATTTTCTTCAACTTCAATTTGAATGTGCATATGAGTAGCTGATGGTCTGTTTCATAGTCAGCTCCTGGTCTAGTTTTGACTGCTAATAATGAACTTCTTCAACATCTCTTTTCGCAGATGTAGTTAATCTGAGTCCTATGTAGTCCATCAGGTGAAGTCCATGTAGATAGCCTCAATTTATGTCTCTTTTTAATGTAAAATCATTCATTTTACCAAATTTTATCATACAATCCCAGCCTCGTTTTTGTCATCAAGTCCATGTTTTCCAATTACCACTCCTTCTTCTTTGTTTCTAACTTTCACATTTCAGTTATCAATTTTTTTAGTGCATCTCGATTGCATATTTGATCAATCTCAGACTGCAGAAGTTGGCATAAATTCACAATTTCTTCATCTTTGGTTTTTGTGGTTGGTGCCTATATTTGAATAATGGTTGTATTAATAGGACATCCTTGTATGTGTGTGGATAATATTCCATCACTGACAGCATTGTACTTCAGGATAGATCTTGAAATGCTCTTTTTTAATTATGAAAGTCATTCTGTTGTTTTTATGTGCTGTCGAATCACCTTCAACTCATAGTGGCCCTGCGTATGATAGTTCTGAAGCCTGTCCTGTCCTGAGCCAGTCTCACTGCCTCTGATACACCTCCACCATTGCCCTAGTGACAGTATCAATCCATCTCATTCAGAGTCTTCCTCTCCTGTGCTGTCCCTTCACCCTTCCAACTATGATGTCCTTCTCTAAGGATTAGTCTCTCCTGGTAATATGCCCAAAGAAAGTCAGAGAGAGCTTCAAAATCCTAGCCTTCAAGGAGAAACTTGGTTTCACTCTCTCCAATACAGACCTATTTGTTTTCTCGGCAGTCCAGGGTATGTTCAATACTCTTCTCCAGCAGCAAAACTGACAGGCATCCATTCTTTTTCTGTCATTCTTAGTCATTATCCAGCTCTCTAATGTGTAGCAAGTAATTGCAAAGACCATGGCCTAGATCAGGTACTCCTTGATCTCTAGACTGACATTGTTGCTTCTCATTACTCTGGAACGGTCCCAGACAGCATATTTACCTAATGCAATTAATCTTTTTGTTTTTTGGTTGCTGGTGCCAAAAATGTTGATTGTGGAGCTGTAACTGTTAATAACCTCAATCTCTTCTCCATCCATCAAGATGCTGCCAATTGGCCGAGTAGTGAGAATCTTTGTTCTTGATGTTGAGCTTCAATCCATACTACAGTAATTGACCTTTTGCAGCAAGTGCTTCAGGTCCTCCTCACTTTCAGCAAGTAAGGTTGTTTCATCTGCATAAACTTAGGTTGTCGATGGGTCCTCCTCCAATCCTGATGCCACATTCCACCTCATAAAGCCCTGCTTACCAAATGATCTGTTCTGCATGTAGACTGAAACGGTATGAATGCCATAGTAGTCCCCTTCAACTTGTTATTTTTGGAATTGTAGATCATTCAGTTGTCTAATCCAAAGTGGCCAGTGTCAGCCTATATCAGCTCACTTGTGCTCATCCTTATGTGTTCCACTCCATTATTGACAAGTTCCAGTTCTCCTAGTTTCATGCTACCTACATTCTATATTCCAATTATTTTTGGGTGCATGTAGGTATTTCTCCTCATTTTGAGTCTTGCCACATCAGCAAATGAAGGCCTTTCACTGGGTGACAGCATTATTCCATCCGAGTTATTTCAGTAAACTCTACTTGAGGAGGTAGCTCTTCCCTTGTTGCATTTTGAGTTCTTTCCAACCAGAGAGAGTCATCTTCCAGCACTATATATCCAACAATGTTCTTCCATTATCCATAGTTTTTGAAGGCCTATTGTTTCAGAAGTAGATGACCAGTTCTGCTTCTTAGTCTGGGAGCTCTGCTGAAACCTGTCCACCATGCATGATCCCTGCTAGTATTTGACATACTGGTGGCAAGAGCTTCCAGCATCAAAGCAACACACCTACCACCACAGTATGGCAAAGTCACAGACGAGTGGTGGCCCATGGTATTAGCAGTCATGTAATCAAATGATGGGTTACACTGGGGAAATCTGCCACCAAGGATCTCTCCAAAGTGCCAAAGAGCAATGTAGTGTCAGTTTAAAGGCTAAAGCGTGACTGATCCAAGCCATGGTATTTTTCAGAGCTCTGGTGGCCTGTTGACAAGAAGCTGAACTGCTATCCCAAAGGCACACTTTTGAATCCACCAGCTGCTCCACTGAAGAAGGATGGGCAATCCCTCTTGTGCAATTAGATGCCTCTGAAAATCTGCTTGGAGGATTAGCTCTGGGTTGGTTCTGACTCTAAGGTACACAACAACAATGCAAGTGAAAGCTGGACAGTGAGTAAGGAAGACAAAAAAGGAACTGATGCCTTTGAATTGTGGTGTTGGACATGAATACTGAATATCCCATGGACCGCCGAAAGAACAAGTCTGTCTGTCTTATAAATAGTACAAATAGGGTGCTTCTTAGAGGCAAAGATATTAAAACTTTGAGTATGCTGTCAGGAGCTGGCAGTGCTTAGGAAAAGACATCATGCTGGAAAAGGCCAAATGTCAGAGAAAAAGATGACTCCTCTCAAAAAGACAGACACAAGTAAGTGTCACAATGGGCTTCAGCATATCAGGTAAGTGAGAATGACACAGCTTAGGACAAGGTTCAGATCTGTTGCCCCTAGGGTCATCACATGTCATAGCTGACTTGATGGCACCTAGCAAGAAGAAAAACAATTTGGCTTATATTTTTATTATATCAAGTTGGTTTTAGATTGGAGATGCAATCTGTGTTGTTGCTCTACTAACTCAAAGGCTGTGTGCCACTCTTTCTGTTAAGAGTTTAAAAGCTCATGAATTTACTTTAAAAAATTTAGAGGTTAAACTTTTTCCCAGCCCTGTTCTGTTTCGGTGGCATAGCATGTTATAGGTCTTCTCAGTTGGATTCCAAGACGGGTAGTCTCCTCCCTTAAAGATTTCTATCCTCAGAAACTGACGAGTCACAATGATGGCAGTGGATCTTGGTCTGGTTCTGTTCTGAGTTCTAGGTGGCAACAGTTCAGATCTCCACTACTGCTTCCAGACCGGAAATTGTGAACCTGCCTAGAGCTCTGTGCTTTGAAATTCCCACCAATGCATTTCCAAAAGGTTACATTGGCCCAGAACTTGAACAAATTCCACTGGAAAAGGAGCAGGCTAAATTTGTAGCGAGCTGTGCCCCTAACCCAAATGCTCCGGCAGTTTGAACACCAATGACTGGGGACAAAGATAAGCCATTTTATCTGATGCCTAGGAAATTACCAGAGGCCAACAATTTGAAACTACTCCACGCCATGCGTTTTCAATTGCTTTCTATGCAAAAGAGGGACAATGACTAGGGATGACTGAATAATCCATACCTTTGAATTGTGGTGTTGGAGAATATTGAATATCCTATGGACTGTCAAAAAAAAAAAACCAAGCCTGTGTTGTAGGAAGTACAAGCAGGAAGATGCAAGGATGGTGAATCTTCGCCTCATAGACTTTGGGCAGGTGGTCAGGAGAGTTGGAAAAGTCATGGTGCAGGGAAAGGTGGAGTGTTAAATAAAGAGTAGATGTCGTCCAACAAGATGGACTGACACTTCGCTGCAGCAAGGGGCCTGTGCATGTTTGGGATGTCGCAGTTCAGATGTTGTTTGTAGAGTCGCTTTGAGTCCTAGCCTGAGCTCAAAACAGCCATACCCCGCCCCCCCCCCCCCCCCCCCCCCCCCCCTTGCTAAGAAACTAGTTCTATCCTAGCCTCAAGGAGGGAGACGCCCAGAAAAGGGGTTATGCAAGGTCTTTCCTCTTCAAAGGCTGCGTGCTTCCAGGAGATACTGGAGTTAGAACGGTTAAGGTAAAAGCCTGATCGCCTAAAGCTTAACTGATCTAACTTCAAATCTTGGATTGGGTTTTCAGGAAAAGTACTTATGGAGAAATGATCTTTGAGCCGGATGTTACAAGAGGGGAAAATATTAACCATCAACCTTGCGGTTGCCTAGGAGCTTAAGAACGCTTTGGTATCAAGACTGTAATGAAAACAAGGATGGGGAAATGAAGCACTGCGGCTGCGAGGAGACAGTCTTTGGACCTCCCTCACCCCCACTAGGGATTTCCGCCGCGGTCCCCACACCAGGGTAGGGGCCGAAGGTCGGCTGAGGCGACGCACGGCCACGACCCGGTGCTCCGGTTCGAGCCTTCGGCTGGGGGGCTGGCCCACGCCTGGGGCGGGGCTACGGAGGTCGCGTAGCCTGAGTTCATTGGCCCTTCGGTGTGCTCCGCCCCGTGACGCTACCGTGAGCTCAGGGTCCACCCCACGCTGGTCGCCCGGCGGCCGGAGTTACTTCCGCCGCCGCCGCCGCTGCTGGGGGGACGGAGATTCTATTTGAGTAGTTCCCCCGCTCCTTCTGCTGGGTCGGCTGTGCGAGGACCGACCCCACCAACCCGAGGTCCGCCGACACGCCGGGCGAGCTCCGTCCGTGTCCTCGGCTGGTCCCCAGGGTGCAGGCATTGCCTCGACGGCTTCGTCGGACGCGCAGCCCGAGCCGCGAACCGGCGGCGTCATGAGGCACCTGCCGTACTTCTGCCGCGGCGAGGTGGTGCGGGGCTTCGGCCGAGGCTCCAAGCAGCTGGGCATCCCCACGGGTGAGCGGCGCTGCGTGCCCGGGTGGTGGGGGAGCGGGTGGTCCGGGGTCCCGGCTTGGTTCTGTTGTGGCGCCGCCTTCCCCACCCCGTGTCCCGGTCCCCTGGATCCGAGGCTGGGGTCGGTGTGCGGGGCTGCTGGTCCCTGCCTCGCCTGTGAGCTCGCTGCCCACCAGCGGTAGCGGGAGGGTGGAGGGAGCTGTGCCCGAGACTCAGGGTTCCTCGCTCCTTTTTGCCCACCCCAGAGAGAGGTGCCAAGCATAACAAGCATTTTACGGATTGGGATATGTAATGTGCTTGACAGGTTTTATTATTACATGGAATTCACGTGCTAATTCACATAAATTGCCTTGCAGAAGAGACAAGGGTGTCTCTTTTTTTGGTCTCTTCATTAGTTTTAGTAATGAAGCAATGAAAATATGCTTAATTCTCCCTTGGAAATAAAAATGCCTCAAGAGTTAGGATTCCTGTTTCAGAAGAACCTGGTAACATGGATTACAGGCTTGCACCTTGAGGTTATTTTGGGGGAAAGCAAAATATATACTACGGTTGCCCTTTTACCTGTTAAGTCAGTCAGGGGCTCAGGCATGTACTTATTAAATGATCTTTTTAAATGATACGTAACTTAAGCACAGCACACGTCTAAAGCCCAGCCGTTCTCATCTTACCCCCCAAAAATTAAACTCTTTGTTGTCCAGTTGCAACTAGTCACATGTGACCCACCAGCAGGTTTCCAGAGGCTGGAAATCACAGGAGAGATTACCCATCTTTTTCTCAAAGGAACAGCTGGTAAACTCGAACCCTTTACCTAGGCCACTTAACCCTGACTGTGGGGTTTTTTATTTGGTTGGGGTTTTTTTGTGGTGGGTTTTTTTTGTTTTTTAAATTTAGGTTTGGCAGACACTATAGTCAATGTACTTTGTTAACTTGTCAATTTGAAGAGAATTAAGTTGTATCTAGAAAAATGGGATGGGTGATCTGTTTAGTGACAGCTTTTTATTTGAGTTTTAGAAATAACATAATAAGTTCAAGAAGTGGTGATATTGAAGGAAATAGTCCAAGCTTTACTGAAGACATTGGCAAAAAACCTGAATCCTGAAAACCTAGATACAAAAATTGACAGCATACTAAATTGACATATCTCAACAACAACAATAAAATGCAGTTCTGGAGGTGTTCATCTATGTCAATTTATTTTACAAACCAACTGGGATATAGCCAGATTTGTACCCATGTGTGCCAATATGTCTTTGGACATGTTATCAGAAGGGACCAGTTTCTTGAAGAGGCCATCGTGGTTGGTACAGTACAGCATTACCTAAACCTTCAAGGAGATAGATTGACACAGTGGTTGCAATAATGGACTCACATACAGAAACTATTGTGAGGATGGTAGGAGGCAGGGCAGTGCTTCATTCTGTTGTACTTAGTATTACTATGTATTGCAATCGAATTGGCTGGACCTAGTAAATAGCAGTAGTTATGTTAGAAAACAAAGAAAAATCTCTTAACTATTTGTTTTTGTTCTTTAGCTAACTTTCCTGAACATGTGGTAGATAATCTTCCCACTGATGTATCCACTGGTATTTATTATGGCTGGGCCAGTGTTGGATGTGGAGCTGTCCATAAGATGGTGGTGAGCATAGGCTGGAATCCTTACTACAAGAATACCAAAAAGTCCATGGTAAGAATTATGTTTCCCTCTGCATTCTAAAATGAGGTCAATTTGGGGCACAGCAGGAGTTCTAGTGGCACAGTGATTAAAGTGCTTGGCTAATAACCAGATGGTCAGTGATTCACATCCCCCAGCCACTCTAGAATAAAGAAAAATGTTGTGGCAGTTTGTTCTCCTGAAGTTTGCCTTAGAAACCCTATACGGCAGGCAGTTCTGACCTGTATCATCACTCTGAGTTGGAGTCCATAATAGACTTGGGGTTTTTACTCTTAGGTGCACATAGATTTATTCTGTGGTGTTTATAATGTAGTTCATATTTAGAAGCTTATTTTGTAAAATTGTACTTTCTAGTTAATGTAATTTATTCACCATTAGTTATTTGGTAACCCTTTAAGGATGTGTTTACTGCAAAGATGTGGTTTTCTGATAAAATGGCAAGGCTTTGTTCACATGCAGTATTTCTTGGTTGGTTTGGGCTCATTTGCTTTGTTTTATCTTAATAGAGCCTTGAGGGTATAATCTTTTGCCTTATTTTCCTGCTCTCCGCTACACCTACAAAGTGGAAGTGTTTTTAGCTACTGCTTTTTTTAGTTGTTAAGTGCTATCAAGTTGCCTACAACTCATAGCTACCCCATGTACAGCTCCTATGAAGCCTCCCCTGTCCTGAGCCAGCCTCACTGGTTACGACCCAACTACCCCTGTTGCCCCAGTTACTACATCTGTCTTATACAGGGTCTTCCTCTTTTACAGTATCCCTCCACCCTTCCAAGCATGATGTCCTTCTCCAAGGGTCAGTCCCTCCTGGTTTTGTGCCCTAATTATGTGAGAAAGAGCTTAAAAATCTTAGTCTCCAAGGAGAGACTTGGGTTTATTCTCTCCAACACAGACCTGTTTGTTTTCTTGGCAGTCCGTGGTTTGTTCAAGACTTCTCCAGCACCACAACTCAAAGGCATCGATTCTTCTTCTGTTATCCTTAGTCATTGCCCACTTCTGTGATACATAGCAAGTAATTGTGAAGATCATGGCCTGGGTCAGGCGCACCTTGGTCTCTAGCCTGACATCATTGCTTTTCAGTACTCTGGAGAGGTCCCTGACAGCAGATTTTCCCAGTGTAATTTGTCTTTTGATTTCCTGACTTCTGGTGCCAAGAGTGTTGATTGTGGAGCTGAGTAAGCTGTAATTGTAAACAACCTCAATCTTTTCTCCATCTATCATGGTGCTACCAATTGACCCAGGGATGAGAATCTTTGTCATCTTCATATTGAGCTTCAATCCATATTGAAGACCTTCAATACATCAGTCTTTGACCTTTGGCAGCAAGCACTTCAAGTCCTCTCCAGTTTCAGCAAGAAATGTTGTGTCATCGACATAACATAGGTTGATGATGAGTCTTCCTCCTGATGCCACACTCCTCCTCATAAAGCTTTACTTCCCAAATAATTTGTTCTGCACGTAGATTGAAAAGGTATGGGGACAGGATGCATCCCTGACACACACTTCTTTCCTGATTTTGAACCATACAGTGTTTCCTTGCTCCATTCTGAGAACTACTTCCTGATCCAAGTATAGTTTTCGCATAAGCACAGTCAAGTGTTCTGGGGATTCCCATTTTCCTCAAGATTAGCCACAATTTGTTGTGGTCCACATAGTCAAATGCCTTTGCATAGTCAGACACAGATAGACATTTCTCTGTTACTCTTGTTAGTACACGCCATAATGTGCTTAGGATATGAGTTCCAACTGTCACTCCTTCAGCCAAACAAATTTTGTTTATGTTGCCTAGAGACTGGGGGGGGGAAGAAAAAAAAAAGCACTTAGACATTTATCTTCATGTTACTCTCTTTTAAGAGTTCATAGACAAAATGAAAAATGTTAGCGCAAAGTGCTGGTAGAAGCAATATGAAAAGGAAAAGAATTAATAATACTTTTTTTTTTTGGATGGGAAAGAAAAAGTTAATAGAATGGGGTTCATATTTCAGATTTTTCTTTTTGCCCTTATTTTCCAGCAACAGATGTTTATGAAATGCCTGTTCAAGCTTTTGCCCTTTATCAAAGAGTGAGTTGTCTGACTTACTGATTTAGAAACATCTTTAGTGTATTTTACATCCAGTTCCTTTGCTGGAACTATATATTTTCTCTCTGTATCATAATTTCTATTATTTTTTTAAATTCTGAATTTTTCTTTTGGAAGAGCAAAAATTCTTAATTTTTGCAATCTAGTTGACAACTCCTATCGACCTTATGAATAGCAGGTGTGATGGACTAACTGCATTCTCAGCCCTCACCTCAGACAAGGTGACTAGAAACTTGGGGCTCCCCACCATCTCATATTTGATGATTTGCTGGAAAGACTCAGAACTTAATGAAAAATAATAAAATGTGTAGTCACATATATTACGGGGAAAGAGTGAGGTGAGAATTAGCCATAAGAAGAGATGCCTAGTTTGATGTGTCGTAGACCTACCGATGCCAAGTCTCCATCCCTAGCGATTGTTACCTTTCTGGAAGATCACTGGAGTGCTTACTGAGATTGATCTGCTGCTTGCTCACCAGCCCTTCCTCTTCCCTGAGCTGAGCTGATAGCACTGCTATCATGTGACTCTTGAGCCCAATCCTCTAGGCCCCCTTCAGTTAATCTTTCCCATGTGAACAGCCTCCACATTAGGCTTAGTGGCCCAACCCACACTGCCCTTGAAGGGAAACTCACAGTGACCATGGAGGATAGAGTAATATTGTCCCAGAGGGTTTCCATAGCCATAAATCATAAAGCAGACTTTCTTGTCTCATGAGTTCAAATTGCAAGCCAGTTAGTCAGGAGCCAGTTGATTTAACACTGTGCCACCAGAGGCTCTAGATCTGTCTGTAGATGAGGTCAAATTTCTTGTTTTATAAACTCAACACCAAATAACTTGGTGTGAATTGACTGACTCCTGTGTTACAGACTAGAACTGCTGCAGAGGGTCTTCTTCCTGCGTAGGGCTGTAATCTGTAGGCACAGATTGCCATGCTTTTCTTCTGTGACACAGCTGCTTGGATTTGAACTGCCAGTCTTTAGATTAGGAATCAAGTGCAGGCCATTTGTGTCTCTTATAAATGTCACAGTCTTAGAATTGTTGTGTACATTCATGTTGGAACTGACCCACAGCTGACCCTCTGGCGGGTTTTTAGAGGCAGTTAATCCCATGGGAAGAGATTGCCCATCTTTCTGCAAAGAGCTGGTGGATTCAGACCACGTGCTTTCAGGGTGCTTCAGCTGCTTGCAGCCAGCTTCTTGCCTCTAGGCCACCTGAGCTCCTTATAATAGCATCATATCTTATAATAGGGTCAGAATGGTAATGAGTATTGATATTTGATGATATGGGTCATCTAGTCTTGTTTTCTAGATGTACTTGAATAGTTCTAAGGTTTTGAAATTTTCAGGATTCACAATGGTCACTGATGTTGTTATTTTGATACTTGATGAAAACAGATAAAGATGGTGGCTCACTTATGTGGTGTTGAATAGTGTTGCTCTCCGCGGTAATCCTCCCTCATCATAGTTTTAGGATTCTGATACAGGAGATTGAATTACTGGCAGGGCTCTGGAGACCCATATGCAGAATTACAAAATCAGCTGCCATGTTTGGGCATAGCACAGTTGCTTGTTACCTGTTCTTCTTGTGAGCTGTCCAGTCAAATATGATTCATAGCAACCCTATGAACAACAAATCTGAACCCTGACCTATCTTGTGTTACCAAATCAGATCACAGTGATCAAGGGCATCAGATTTGGTGTTGTATAGTACATATCTCTCTATATATCGTGTTTACTGAACCATTTTAAACTAGTTGAAGGTCTTGGGTAGTTCTGGTCTTCCAACATTTTCATATAAATTTTATAT
This sequence comes from Elephantulus edwardii, assembly GCF_000299155.1. Taxonomy (NCBI): domain Eukaryota; kingdom Metazoa; phylum Chordata; class Mammalia; order Macroscelidea; family Macroscelididae; genus Elephantulus; species Elephantulus edwardii. Next base: position 7,496,593 of record NW_006399858.1, read on the forward strand.
TTGTGAGTTTCAATGTTTAAGAACCTGGTAGCATTTTGATTGGGTGATCACTGAATCTTTTGATAGATTTGGAAAGAAGAAACATCTTTACAGAGCTTGTGGGTTATACAGTTAAAGTGTTCAACTAACTGAAAGGTTTACCATTCAAACCCACCCATAGACCTCTTGGAAGATGGGCCTGGAGGTCAGCTTTGTAAAGGTCACAGTCCCAAGGACCAGTAGTAAAACCAAGGACTATTACTTAATCAGAGAAAAGCTTATAAGAACTCTAGAAGGCCTAATCCACAATATGAACAGTCTTCCGAACATCTTGAAAATCCTGCAACCAGGAGAGAATAAAATAGATGAACGGGACCTTCTAAGAATCAAATCCCTATGCACATCAAAAAACTTCTCCAACAGGGTAAAAAGAAAAGCCACGGTGAAGAAGATTTATTAAGGTAATAAAGACAGAGGCATAGCTAGTGAAAGGTAGACCACATGAGTTAAAGAGAAAAAGAAAAGCGGTAAAGGAGGCCTGGAGAGAAGAGGGAAAGGGGTGAAGCCAAGCCTTACAACAAGCTGTTAGCAGAAAAGGAGAGTAAGAGAAAACTTAAGGTTGTTTTTTTCTCCCATCTACCCCCATCTTTTCAACTTTTTTCCCCCTTGTAACTCTTCTTGACTATAGGAAACTCATATCATACATACCTTCAAAGAGGACTTCTATGGGGAAATTCTCAATGTGGCCATTGTTGGCTACCTGAGACCAGAAAGGAACTTCGATTCTTTGGGTAAGTTCTCATTCAAGTCTTCCTCAATATTACTACTGTGCCTATTAACTGCCTCTACTTCTATCAATAATGATGACAGGACAGAATTTGAATATTTAATATGTGCCAAGCCTTGTTTTTAATTGCTTTACATAAATTAGGGAGCTCTGGTGGTTCAATCTAGGGAATCAAGCTAACCCTACAGTGGCCCCTCTCTACCTGTTCAAATATGCCAACCACACTGTAGGAGAAACATGCGCAGTCACCTCCCATTCCGTTTACAGCCTCTGAAAACCTGCTGGAGGGTCAGCTGTGAGTTGCTTTCGACTTGGCAGAAATGAGTTAACTGGATTAGTCTTTAGAACAAATACATGATATAGGAACTGTTTTGTCCTATCAGGTAGATGAGGAAATTCGCATAGAGAAGTAATTTACCCAACACCAGTATGTGATGGAGTCCAGGTAGCTACCTTCAGAGCCTATAGTTTGTGTTGCTTTCGCCTTACGTAGTGCTGCTTTGCTCCAGCAGTAAGTGGAATCTTTACTTTTTTTCATGTTTTAAGTAACAAGAATGAATACTCTGGTAAATAATATATACTTTGGAAATACTTTAAAGTATGCCAGAAAATGTTTGAAATAAATGCTTTCACTTGTCAGTATAGTGGTGGTGGTGTTATGTGCCATCAAGGTGACTGATTCAGAGTGACCCTGTGAACAATGGATCTGAACGCTGCCCTATCTTGTGCCATCCTAACCATCCCTAACGATCTTAAGCCCGCTATTAAGTCACTTGTCAGTCCATCTTGTTGAGAGTCTTCAGCTCCATCACTGACCCTCTACCTTTCCAAGGACTGACAACATGCCCAAAGTATATGTGATGGAGTTTCACTGTCCTTGCCTCCAGGGAACACTGGTTACACTTCCTCCAAGACAGACATGTTGGTTCTTTTGACAGTTCATGAGATACTCAGTATACTTCTTCAACACCACAGCTCAAAGGCATCAAGTCTTCCTCTGTCATCCTTAGTCATTGTCTTAACTTAGAGGAGCATAGTAGTCAGTTTAGAAGACTATGGTTTGGATTAGACACACACTTTAGTCTATAAAGTGATTTTGTCTTTGGTATTCTTGAGAGGTCCCTGGCAGCAGGTTTTCCCAATGCAACATATCTTTTGATTTCTACCTTGGAGGATGATTGTGAATCTAAGAAAAGTTAAATCATTGACAACTTTAATCTTTTCTTCATCTGTCATGATGTTGCCTATTCAGAGTCTATTGTAAAGGTTTTAACATTTTTTTAAAGCAAATTTAAATGCAGAGATGGATAGATAGGGCTATTAGTTTATGTCTTCCAATTTTGTTAATTATGAGAAAAAAAATTAGGCACTTTTTTGTGTGTACCACTGACTTTTATGTAAATATGGAAGGGGTGGGGGAAAAAAGACTTTTTGGAATCAATACTCATGGTAACAGCAGTCAAAATCAAGATCTGTTGCATTGGGAAATCTGCTGTTTTTAGACCTTTTAAATGCTCAGTAGCAGAGATACAAGTTTAAATACTAAGGTTTCATCGAGTTAACTGTGACTCAGAGTAACCATATGAACAATGGATCTGAACTGTGCCCTATCTTGTGCCATCCTAATCATCTCTCACCTAATCTCAGCCAAAATATGATGTTTTCTGTTAATTCATACACATCTGAAAGTTAAGCAGTGAATAAGGAAATCAGTGAAAATCGACGCTTTTGAATCGTGGTGTTGGAGAAGAGTACTGCTTATATGGCCAAAGAACGAACACATCTGTGTTGGAGGAGATGCAGCCAGCCTGCACAGGGTACTCCTTGGTGGCAAGTATGGTGAAACCTCGTCTCACAGACTTTGAGTATGTTTTCAGGAGGGCCCCATCCTTGGAAAGAAGACATCATGAGGAGAAAGGTAAAGGGTCACTGCTAAAGAGAAGAAACCTTCAGTGAAATGCGATTAACATGGCAGCGGCTGCAGCAGTGGACTTGAGAGGGGCAGAAAGAATGAGGATGGTACAGGATAGAGCAAAGTTTCCATCTTTTATTTATAGGGTGGCTCTTAGTTAAAATCAGTTAGAAGTTGCCTAACAACAACCTCATGCCGGAACCGGAGCATCCTATTGTTTTAACTCATAGTTGACCCTCTAGTGGGTTTTCAGAGTCTGTAAATCACATGGGAAGAGATGGAACAGCTAGAGGATTTGAACTACATGCCCTTGAGATTGCAGCACAGCTCCTTACCACTAGACCACCAAAGAGCTCCAGATAGATAGATAGATATCTTCAAAGTACTGACCTTTTGATAGCAGCTGAATGCCATACTAGAGTTCCTTATTATATATAGTCCCTAAAAGGGATTTATTTATAATAGAAAGTTGGACTTAATTATACTCACTCTAATCATCCTCATAAGATTTTCACTTTTGACTGTCATTTAATATTTTTCTTAAGGCTGTTGACTCAGTTGTGTCACTTTGTATATTCTTTCTGCAGAGTCACTTATTTCCGCAATTCAAGGAGATATTGAGGAAGCTAAGAAACGACTAGATTTGCCAGAACATGTCAAAATCAGAGAAGATAATTTCTTCCAGGTTTCTAAAAGCAAGATACTGAATGGTCACTGTTGAAAATCATCGTATTTTTCATTCTTCTTACTGTCTTCTAGTATTAAACTGTTCATAACTATGTCGTGTCATCATGGCTGCATTTTACAAATCAAACGTTTTCCTGTAGCTGTGAATTAGTTTAAATACCATCTAGTTCTTGTATTGCACTTAAGCTGTTAAACCCATCATGCCACAGTACTAAAAAGATTAATAAAAAATGAAGGTTCTCTTCCAAGTATTATGTTAAAGAGAGCTTTTTAATCTTTAAAAAATGCACCACCAGTAAAATCTTATGTTTTTACGAGGGAAATAAAATATTAGTTAGTTGTAACAAAGGCGAGACCCCTGTTTGAGATGTTGTTGTTATTATGTGCCATTGATAAGAAAAAGAATTCCATCATATACCAGCATATATATACTTCTGTGTTGTCCAAGCATGCTTCATAATGGAAGGCATACTTTAAAACAGGTTTAATAGGTTTTTTTTAATAAATCTAAAGGAGAAAATTCATCCTTTATGTTCTTGACATACTGTGTTTTTGCAAATTTTGTTATAGACATGGAAACTTGTAAATTACATTTTAATTAGTTGTTTCCTTCATGAGTTCCAGTCATTGTATTCTTTCCATTTTTCTGGTAAAATTCAGTCAGTAAGAGTTATCAGCTCTCTATTCCTACTGTGTACTTATTTATTTTTTTAAGGTAAAGAAAACTTAATACTTTTTAAATTTGCAAGGTCTCATTCTTGTTTTTGGATAACATGTATCTCTTCTTTTTTAAGAGTAGCTATCCAGCATTTGTTTTTCTTTTAAGCAATTGTTGGGAAGAGCTTTTTGTTGATTTTTAATATCTTACAACTGTACTTTATAAGAGATTGTATTTTTCTCTTACATTTCATCCATTTTCAATATGAAAAGTATTTATTTTTAATGCAGTTCTATGGTCTTGAGCAAAGCTAAACATTGAGCATATACAACTATAATAATGTAATTTAATACCAGTTTAAATTGTGCCTGTAGCTTGGAGAAGGCGTAAATAATAATTGATTCAGTCAAATAATTATTCTGTGCATTTCTTTTCTCCTAATACATGATTTTGGCCCCTTTAGACTTGTATTTCCATTGGTAGAACTTTGACTCTTTGGATATTTAATAAATTAAGATTATAGATTGCTTTAACCCCTGAAATAGTACATTGCATTGTTCACTTTGTTGTTGTTATATGCCGTAGAGTCACTTGAGAGTCATAGAGGCTCCATGAACAACTCTGAACCCTGCTCTATCCTGAACCAACCTTACTGTCTCTGACACACCTACCCCCATTACTCCAGACACTGAGTCAATCCATCTCATCAAGGCTCTTCCCCTCCTGCTCTGTCCCTCCACCTTTCTGAGCATAATGTCCCTCTCCAAGGACTGGCCCCTGCTTGCAACATGCCCAAAGTGTATCAGATGTAGTTTAGCACCAGATTTAAGCAGTAGGAACACTATATAGAAAGAAATTTCAAAAATGGTGACTCATTTTAAATTGGCATTAATGAATTAGAATTTCCTTTAATAAAACTACCAACTATACAGAAGTGTCTTAATGTTGATGTTTGAGAAAGGGAGAATTCAGTTAAATTGTTATTTATGAATTTGTGGTAGAGTGGTTTATATGGCTTTTGTTGTTAAGATTTTTAGAAAATGTAATTTTATGTTAGAAATTCAATACTTGAAAGAAAGAAGCCTCAATTTTAAGTACATTTAGGAAGCAAAGTTTAAAACAAATATATAAATGAAATATTTTTTTTAATTTGATAGCTTGTTGCTAATTAAGCTGTCCTAAGTATGGAAGTTCTATGCTTTATATTGTCATATTGCAATTTATTAAATACCTAATGCTTTTGAAAATCCTGATGTATCATGAAGGAGTTAGTTAGTAGCATTACGTTTGGATTATATCAATTTTTTATAAGTATTTATTGTAAGAAATCACAGTAGAAAACGTTTTGATCAGTCTGAATATTTTCATGCATTGAAATAAAATTTGATTAAGCAGTATTTTTTTGGCTTTTTTAAATTAAATCTTTCCGTTTATATAAAGTCTCTTAATTTGAGATTTTGTTTTTCATTCTTAATTTTAAGAATTTTAGTATTTTTGAGAATATATGCAGCAAAACATACACCTGTTCAGCAGTTTCTGTATTACTTAGTGACATTGATTACGTTCTTTCTGCTGTCCTGCCACTCTCTCCCTCCTTTTCTGTGACATTGCTGCCACATTACTCATTGTCTTCTAAAGTTCCTATCTTTCCAGTTGCTGTTGTCAGTTTGATCTCATGTAGATCTTAAAAGCATAATGCCCAAGCTTGACCTTTAATTTAAATACCCCACAAGACCCCTCAAACTGATTGCCATGGAGTTGAAAACAACTCTTAGCTGAGACTCTTCAACGGATATTTTAAGGCTGTAAATAGGAAGAGATTGCCCACATTTCACCTAAGATGCTGCTAGTGGATTCAGATCACCAGAGAGGCATACCTTTTGGGTTTGTAGCAAAACTATGGCCTAGACAACCAATTAAACTGTTCTTTAGTTTTAAAAGACTTAAGGCATATTTGTGGTTTAAAGATTATCTAAGGGCTTCAAGGGTCCGTCTAATACATAGCTTCAGATAGTCAAGAGTCTGTGATGATTTGAAATTCTGTTCTACATGTTCCCCATTTTGATTTGGATTCTTAAAATTGATCACTGGCACCATCTCTAGTTCTTCTGGTCTCATGGCAATGAGCTGTTCATTCAATATCCTTTTCCTCACTTTCCTTCTGTTGTTCAAGGTGAATAGATATCAGATGACTGCTTGCAAACCCATGCACTGTCAATGAACTGGATGGTGGAAGAGACACAGTGTTGTTTGGATATTTTATTGGAATGTCCCAGGAAACACCAGAAAAGTCCAAATGTGGCCTTTATTTTTAAGCCTAGGAAATAATGACTGGTAATAACATTACTTTGACTATTGCCATGTGGTGTCCGCAACCTTGAAAATTTCTGTCCATTGCTTTAGCCCCTTTTGGGATTATAGTCTCAAGCTACCCTAACTGTGGACTCATGGTCTTGCAAATCATCAACTGCGGTGGTACCAGTATAAGAGAGCACTTTCCACACTGTGAAAATGGTGGTAGAGGGTAAAGAGACTGGCACTGCTGTGAAGAAACTGTGGTAAGGTATGACCAGAGGAAACCTGGAGATAAAGGCACAGTTAAAGGTTTTGCTTGCTTGATGATTGAAGAAAAAGCTGGCTCATAACTGCTCTGAGATAAAGTTTTCTGGATGATTGGGGAAACCAGAGGTGCATTTGTGCTGCTGAACTGAACCTTGACTCACTAACTGAAGAGTTTTGCATTGTTAATCTGGCTTGGGACCACTGGACTAAACCTGGATTTGCATTGTGTGATATTCTTTGTCTTCTCTGCTCCCTAACCTGTTTCCTTGATAAACCCCAAATTGTGAGTAAAGTCTATGAGTCAAGTTACAATGATCATTGGCCCCAGTGTTTGGTATAAATAAGTGCAGGAACACATGGCGTGGCTTGTATGACCATGTAGCTGTTTGTTTCGTGCTGTGCTGAAACTGAGGAGAACCTGAATCACTTGCTGCAGAAGGTTAAGGACTGTAGTCTTCAATATGGATTGAAGTTCAACTCAGGAAAACAAAGATTCTCACCACTGGGCCAATTGGCAGCATCATGACTGACAGACGGAGATGAGATTGAAATGGTTAAAAGTTAAAGCTTGCTTGGCTCCAAAATCAACACTCTTGGCACCAGCAGTCAGGAAATCAAAAGATGAATTGCGTTAGGTAAGTCTTCTGTCAGGGACCTTTCCATAGTACTGAGAAGCAACAGTGTCAGTCTAGAGACAAGGGTGCACCTGACCCAGGCAATGGTCTTCACAAGACTTGCTATGTATCAGAGAGCTGGATAATGACTAAGGATGATAGAAGAAGAATTTTGATGCCTTTGAGTTGTGATGCTGAGGAAGAGTATTGAACATGCCATGGACTGCCAAGAAAACAAATAGGTCTGTCTTGGAGAGGGTGGAACCAAGTTTATCCTTGGAGGCTAGAAGTTTGAAGTTTGGTCTCACAAACTTTGGGCATGTGGCCAGGAGGGACGATACTTGGAGAAGGACATCATGCTCTGAAGAGTGGAAAGACAGCACAGGAGAGGAAGACCCTGGATGATATGTACTGATACAGTAACTAGGGTATTAGGGATAGTTGTATTGGAGTCGGTGAAACTGGTTCAGGACAGAGCAGGCTTCAGAGCTGTTGTACATAGGGTCACTATGAGTCACAAGCAACTTGACGGCACACAACAACAAGTTGGGAAGAGTTCCACTTTATGAAGCAGGTAGAGGAGAAATTCAGCCTCTATCATGTTAGCGCTGTTCCTTACGTAGCCATGTTTCATTTAGTTGTCATGGCCATTCTCTCAATCCATCAGGTTTTTCCCTTGCTTTTGCTGGCTGTCCACATTGTCAAACACTATGTCCTTCTCTAGCAAACAACCCCTCATTATGTGTTCATAGTGGATGAGTCAACATTTCACACAATATTTTGTGTTCTATAGGGGTCACACTGCTGATTTTTGGAAGTTGATTACCAGGTCTTTTTTTGTTTTTTCTAAATTCTTTTTTTTTTTTAATTTAAATTTGTTATTAATTTCAGTAAAAATTTACAGAGGCTTTGGAGTTCCACTCATTCATTGTTGCACATTTTTCCCCTCCTAAGGCTCCCCCCCAGAACAATACCCTCTTGGAAAAGGAAAAGAAAAATTCTTTCATTGTTTTACAAACCCTCCCCCAGGTCCACTCCACCATGTAGCCATTGCTCTAGACTCCTGTCATGACAGAAATACCTAATCACATCTCTTTTAAACAGTTTTCTCCCTCCTCTGTTTCAGTGCAGTATGCATTATTGAACCCATCTTACTCAGTTTCTCCCCAACCCCAATGTTAGTCCCGTTCTACAACAGTGGCACCATGCAATATTTGTCCTTTTGTGTCTGGGATATTTCACTCAGCATGATGTTCTCCAGAGTCAACCATTTTGAATAATATTGCATGAGTTCCTTGTTTTTCAGTGCCACATAGTATTACATTGTGTGAATATACCACAGCTCTATCCATTCGTTCATTGATGGGCACTTAGGTTGTTTCCAACTCCTTGCTATTGTGTACAAAGCTGCAATAAACATGGGTGTGCATATATCTGCTTGGATGTCAGTTATGGTCTCTTCGGGGTATATTCCCAGTAGTGGAATTGCTAGGTCAAATAGTATCTCTATTTGCAATTTTTTGAGAAAGCGCCATAGATTACCAGGTCTTTCAACCTAGGCTTCCTCAGCCTGGGAGCTCTGATGATAACCTCACCATGGGAGATCCTGCCTTGCTAGTATTTGATATATTGGTGTCATACTTTCAGTATCAGCAACATGCAAACCATCAAAGTAGAAAAATCGACAGTGAAGTCAAATAGTGTATTTTCATGATAATACATTTATGAGAGGAATGAGAAGATGGAAAAGTGCAAGAACAGCAATGAAAACTAGTGTGAGAAAGAAATGCTCAGAGTTTGTTAATGTAAAACATGTCTGGTCTGAAAACATAAGAATCAGCTGTGTAATCCTCTACAATTAGATAATTGAAAGGATTGAATCAGTTAATTCTAACAAGTGGGAAATGTGAGGATGAAAATAATCTCTTAGTGTAGTTTATAAAATAATTTCTGCTTTTAACTGCATGTAAGCATATCTTAATGAAAACAAAGATTAACTTTTAATGAAACCACATTAAAGATAGGGTTGCACACCCAGTAATGGTTGTACTGTCAGGAAGTTGTATACCCAGAAAAATTAAATTGGTAAATGTTATTTATAGCAATGATAAAAAAGAAAAAGCTGCTGAGACTATGGTCATATAGCCAAGCACCTCATGGGGTCTGGTTCTGTGATTTGGAGGTGTAGGGTCATTTCACTGAGTCATAAACATTTGAAGCAGCTGTTCAAGGCATTTCCGTATCCTGCCAATTCCTGGAACTTTGTTTCTTTGCCAATACCTTCAGTGTAATTGGCACTTCTTTCATTAGTACTTTTACCTCTTGATCATATGCTGCTTCCTGAAATGGTTGAGCATCAACCAATTCTTTTTTAAAATTTAAATTGTGATTTTAACGAAAGTTTACAGAAAAGTTGGTTTTTCATTCATTCATTGTTGCACATTTTCCTCCTTCCCCCTCTGTTCCCCCTCACCCAGTTCACTTTTTTTACAAAATATTCATTCATTGTTGAACAATTTCCTTCCTCCCCCTCACCCAGTCCTCTTTGCAATGCATCTCTTATTCTCGACCATTGTCTTACATTTAATGCCTAATCATATATTCCTTTTAGACATTTCTCATCCTCATCTGTTCCAATACAGTGTTCATTATCCTCTCTTTTCCTATTCTCCTCCCAACCTCCCATGTCAGTCTTGGTTCATAACGGTGGTGTTATGCAGTATTTGTCCTTTTGAGACCAAGACAGGGATGACTTGATGCTCTCTTACTATTCTGTCCATAGAATCCACTATTTCAACTCAATGCCTAAATTTTCCCTTCAGTTCTTTCATCTTGGGAAATGCTGGTCATAACGCTTCTCTTTGGTTTTATGTCTTCATTAGAATCCCTTACTTTCTCAAGCTATACTTAAAAATCTCTTCTTCAGCTGTTTTACTTCATCATTTTTTTCTATTTTTTTTTAATTTTAATGAAAGTTTACAGAGACTTAGGGTTTCCAGTCATTCATTGTTGCTTTCCTATTCACTTTTAAGAAAAAGTTTCAGTGTCTCTTTCGACATCTTGTTTTGGTCTTTTCTTTCTTTCCCACCGTTTTAATGATTTTTGCTTACTCCATCCATCAAGTCCTTGATGTCATTGTTATGTCTTCACACTGGATGTAAGGCCAAGGACTCGAGAAAGGGACCAGAGAAAGAAAGGAAGCTAAAGCAGCTTTATTATGGGGTCTTCCAGGTGTGATTCCTTGGTCTGCAGAGAGAGAAACAGGCAGAGGGACAGAACAGGGAAATACCGTGCCCTGATGTGTCAAATGCGATAATGATTACCCATGGTGGATGGTGTTTGGTGGTTCTCCCCAGTTTAAACAAGCTTGGAGGGAGGAGTGGCATCAGCTTCCATAAAGAGCTTCCGTCTGGAAACCCTATGAATCTGGAGAAAGAATGAAAGTCACACTCGTAAGTGTCTAGGACTTTGGTTCATAGGGTTGTTATGAGTCCTCTAGGACTCAATGGCACTTAACAACAACAACAAAGTGGATTAAGGCAGGTTTTAAAGTAAGGGTCTTTAGGGACAGAAGCAAAGGACATTCCATTGTGGTTTAGCCAGGTGGGTCATCTTCTTGGGTGGGAAAAAAGGGGCACTCCATGGTAGTTGAGGCTGTTCACTCCCTTTATTGACATGTTGATACTCCTGGAATCCTTTGTTCTCCCTTTGACCTTGGTTCAGCCCTGACAGTCATCTCACAACTCCTCTGGTCTTTGGTCACTTAATGTTCAATACATCTCTGTTGAAAATTCTGAATAGAGTACATGTAAATATACTAAATTTGTAAGACAGCCACCTGCCCAAAGAAGGTGATTGCCAGAGTGGTGAAATTATCAAACAATATCACATGCAAATAAAAGCTTACTGAAGATTGTTAAAAAATTATGGGAACAGTCTATCAATAGAGAACTGCTAGAAACTCAAGAAGGATACAGAAGAGGCTGTGGCATGAGGGATAACATTGCTGATGTCAAATGAATCTTGACTGAAAGCAGAGAATGCTAGAAAGATGTTTCCTTTTGTTTTATTGATCGTGCAAAGGCATTTGTAGACCACAACAAAGTATACAGATAATCTTGAGAAGAGAGAATCTCACTATCAAAAAGGAAAAAGCAGAGAACACACCGTGTACCTGCCCTGAAGCCTCATGACTGAAAGCTGAGGGACCTGAGAGCTACTTGGGAAGCTGTCCAGACTGAGGAATTGTATCCTGCTTCCAGTCTGAATTGTATCCTGTTAACGTCCCTAACAATCCTGACAGCTGAGCCACAAGGAGAGAGTATGAAACAGAGAAAAATGTACCATGGTGCCACCAAGAGAGAAGAGCCTGGAGCAGAGCATGTCCTTTGGATCCAGGCTCCCTGCACTGTGAGTCTCCTCGATCCAAGGGAAGATTGATGTCAAGACTGATGGACACAGAAAGGCTTCCCCTGTGGCTCACACCATGAATGTGAATGTCTAGCTTCTTAAATAGTGAGAAAATAAATTGATTTGTTAAAAACAAAGGAAAAAAATATTGAGACTAGGACTCTCAGAACACTTAATTGTTCCCATATGAAACCTATGCCCAAACCAAGAAGCAAATGTCTGAACAGAACAAGGGAACATTGCATGATTTTAAGATGTGCACCAGGATTGTATCCCTTCTCCATACCTATTCAAGTCTGTAGGCAGAGCAAACAATTCCAGAAGAAGACTTGAAGCACTTCCTGGAAAAAAAAGAAAAAAAAAACAAACAAAAACTACAGCCTTCGTATGCATTTGATTACATCTTGTAGTCTGGGTGTGTATAAACTCATCATTATGAGATAGATCCATTTTCTCTTTTCACCAAGTTTAAACTGGACAAGCTGAGAAGCAAAAAAGGGAATCTCACTCCCAGCAAGAAAGAGAAAGCAGCATATAATGCATGGCTTCCAGGGTGAGATTCCTGCACCAGCTTGACAAGGCTATACACAAAAGCAGCAGTAACAGGAACCTCTGGAGAATCAGAAACAGACATGAGACAGAGCTGATTTGGGACTGCTGCCCCGCGGTGCCAGGGTCAGGGACCTTCACCCAAGCTTTCTAAAGGACTCCTTAGAGTCCTTAGAGAGGAAACTCCTTAATAGACAAAACTAAGAGTTTTGTAACACTGACCAGTGACCCATATGTACATCTTCATGATTCTCACCCTTTCTGCACATCTTAGCATCAAGACAACAAAGTTCTTCAGTGGACCAATAGGTAACATCATGACATATAGAGAAAAGATCGAAGTTGTCAAAGATGTACTTTCACAATCAAGTCTCCTGGTAGCAGCAGTCAAGAACATCTGCTCTCAAGAAGTGAGGGTGTAAGTTAAAGGACTAAGGTGTGCCGGTTCCAGGCCATGGTATTTTCAGTTGCTTCCCGTGAGTCTCAGTGTTGGACGATGAATAAAGAAGACTGAAGAAGAGTTAATGCTTTTGAATTGTCATGTTGGCAAATGATGGTGGATTCCCATGGACTGACTGCCTGAACCGTTAACAAGTCAGCACTGGAGGAAGGGCTACGATGGTGCTTCTTAAAGGCAAGGATGGTAATACTTCATCTTGTGTACTTCGGGCATCTTGTCAGGAGCGGCTAGTTGTTGATAAAGACAACATGCTGGGGAAAAATAAGAATGAAAAGAGAGGAAGAGCCTTGGGAGATGGTTTGGCCCCATGACTGCTGCAATGTGCTTGAGCATGGTGGGGATCATGATGAGGGCACTGGGTGCCACGAGGTTCTGCTGTGTTGTCCATATGGTGGCTGTGAGCCATAGTGGACATCTGTCAAAAAGCAGTCTGATAGAGTGTATTAGAATATACTCCAAGTTGTGCTTTGTCTCTCACAAATATTGCTTTAATTGTCTTCAGATTCACCTTTATTTTAAGAAATTGATAGTCTGTTCCCCAGTTGCCATGTGAGCTGGTTCTGAATCTTAATATTGAGCTGCTTACTAGTCTCTTTCCACAGCTGTAATCAGTGTGATTACTGAGCCTGCTGTTTAGTGAGGTCCGTGTTTATATTACTGTTTGCTGTTGAAAAAGAAACTGCAAAATTTTCAGTCTCTTAATCTTTGACTTTAGTGGTTGGCCCTAAATATGAATATTAGTCACATTACTAAGTTTTCATATAGATGTTGTCCTATCCCTAACATCTTTGTATTTCAGAATATGTCCTGAAATACTCCTTTTGATAGTGAATGTGACACTATTCCTCTTCAATTGTTTTTAATTCCCAGCACAGTGGATTATATGATTGTCTGATTCAGTGACTAATACTAGTGAATATTAGCTCACCAATACGTACGATAAAATTTTTTATGTATTCTAATTCCTCGTTTGCAGCTTCCAATTTTCATAGATTCATTCTCTGTACATCCCCATTCTAACTATTAGTGGTGGTTCCAGTTTTTTTTTTTGTTTTTAATTTTGAGCTATGCCACATCCTCAAATGAATGCCCAACAGCAAATGAAAATCCTGAAAGCTTTACTCCACTTAGGATCATTAAGTCAGCTGCACTTTGATAAGACATCTGTTCCCAGCTCTCTGTAGATAGGTCTTTTAGCACTGTATCAAATAATGTTCTAGTGCTGCACACAGGCCTCGTTTGTAAGCTATTTGTAACTTTTCTTTTTGAAACTATATTGTTGTTGCTTTTGAGTCAGAACCAACCCATAGCTTCCCCCTCCAAAGGTTATTCAGAGACAATAAATGCACAGGTGCCGATCGCCCATCCTTCCTCTGTGAAGCAGCAGGTAGATTTGAACTGTGTGCTTTTGGGGTTGCAGTATGGCTTCTTACCACAAGGCCACCAGAACTCCACAGTATGAGTTCTCTGTATTACAGAGGACAGTGGGAGTTCAGAGCTTCTAAAGAGCGTAGGGAAGGTATAGAGGAGGAGTCCACACAGTAAAGAGCTTCTAGCACTCACTGTCCCCAGCAGAACCTCCTCTTAGGAAGGGCTATAAAGTCAATACTCAACAACTCTACTCGTTCCTGTCAAGTTGGCTGGCTCATAGTTGACTCGGTAGTGAGTTTTAAGAGGCTGCAAATCACAAGGCCTGAGATTGCTCATCTTGCCTTGCTTGTGGTTTTGCACCCACCAGAGAGGCCCCGCTTTGGATGAGGAGTGAGTCTTCCTATGGCCTGTGTCACCAAGAGCTCCAATAAAGCTCCAGGAAAGTCCACCAACACTGCCAAACAGTGTTTTTATATTTGTCACATCCTGGACCCTTTGTAGCTTAAACCTGAGATTTTATTCTTCTGTTTCTCTTTATATTTTGAATAAGGCTTCTCTGTTCTGGGACACTAGAGAGTGTTTGAGTTTACAAAGGTAACTGAGCAAATAAGAAGGATCTTCCTTTTCTCTCTTGTGTTTTTGCCCAATGAACCTATATACTTGAATTTTCTTAAGAAATACAAGTATTGCACAACATTGTGCTCTAATCCTTTGGTGTTTTTCCAAAACAAATAGAAGCCTCATTTCGGTTAGGAATTGATCCCTTTAGAATTCCAGGTTAATCTCAGGATCACTTTTAAGTCTCTCTGAGCCTTCAAAATATTTTTAGATTGCTTACAGATTTGAGAGTATAAAATTTATTAAAACTTCCCTATCGAGCGTATAACATCTTTTTTCTTCATAGGATCACTAACAACGACAACAACATCTAGTACATAAGGAGGCTGTTATGCACAGTGCATAACATGAAGTCCATGATTTGAAACCATCAGCCATTGTAACAGGCAACAGCAGCCTCCTACTGTAATAGTTTACCACCTGGGAAATGCAAGGATGGTCACTGTGACATGGTTTCAACTTGACCGTGGTGGGTTTTAGTTCGGGTTTAGTGTCCAATCAATGCGTATTTACCATCACATGAAGATTTTGTTCTGTCTTCACTCAAAATATATTTCCCCAGCACACACAAAAAAGCCAATGGTAATGTTTTGAGAACCCCACCGATCTTCAAGAGCAGGCCTTTACCTGGCCCTTGCCCTGAATCTTTTCTTTGTATGTGGATTAGATTTGAGTACTTGCACGAGGTTTTCTTTTGAAGAATTAAGGAATTAGCTCAAGTTCAATGTGTTTTTGAAAGTCTTTTTTTCCTCATTCTTTTTTAGATAGTCTTGCAAAGATGTAGCCTATGTCCTGGACAAAGTACAACCCAGGTGCTTTCTTAGAGGCAAGGATGTTGAAACTTGGTCTCACTTCCTTTGGGCATATTGTTAGGAAGGGCCGTTGCTTGGAAAAAGACAACATGCTTGGAAAGGTGGAGGGTCAGAGAACGAGAGGAAGACCCTCAACAAGATGGATTGACACAGTGATGGTAACAGTGGGCTCACGTCTGTCAGCGGTGATGCGGTTCAGAGTGGTTGTTCATAGGGTCATTGTCAGTAATAGTTGACATGATGACACCTAACAACAGGGAGCTCTGGTGGCCTAGTAAGAAACAGGTTGCAATCCCAACAGCATGTGGTGCAGTTAAAATCACCAGTAACTGCGAGAGAAAGACTGGCTGTCTCCTCCCTTGCGATTAAACTGCCTCTGAAAACCTACTGGAGAGTCAGCTATGGGTCGGTTTCAACTCAGTGGTACACAATAATGATATATGCTGTAGTAACAGTTTATGTTAAGGATATACCTTTTGTAATAATTTTAAGACAAACATAAATAAAATAAATGTATGTTGAACATTTAAAAAACTGGGAGATCCCTCTATCTTACTACACAGATTCAAGATCTGAGGGGTCCCAGTCTCCTCTTGGTCTGCAGACACAGAAATGCTGGTGGCTACAGTAAGGTCTTTCTTT
Source organism: Elephantulus edwardii (assembly GCF_000299155.1). Lineage (NCBI taxonomy): Eukaryota > Metazoa > Chordata > Mammalia > Macroscelidea > Macroscelididae > Elephantulus > Elephantulus edwardii. The sequence continues at coordinate 7,512,654 of NW_006399858.1, forward strand.
GATGTCCTTTTGTTGACGTCACTTCTGTTATGGATTAGGGAGCCCCGGGGGCCTTGTCTGCAGGGGCCTGTGCTGAGACCCAGAGGTCATGCCTCTCTGGGGTTCAATCCACCAGCAACTTTGAGAGAGGAAGATGAGCAGTCTCCTCCTGTTGATTGACAGCCTCCCAAAAACCTGCTGGAGAGTCAGCTGGGAGTCCTTTCAAACTTGAGGACAAAGATCTATTTGTGTGTGTGTGTTTCAATTATGCATTGAATTGTGTACCCCAAAAGATATATTGGAATCTTCGTGGATCGAAAGACGCCCTGCTAACCCAAAGGTGGTCTTTCTCTGGCGGTTCGAATCCACCAGCAGCTTGTCAGGGAAAATGATGAACAGGCTCCTCCCGTGCCATTTACAGCCTCAGAAAACTGGCTGGAGGGTTAGCTGAGTCGGTTGCAGCTCATCAACAGTGAGTCTTTTAGAGTCTACCCGGGGAAGGAGCCCTGGTGGTGCAAGAGTGAAGTGTTCAGGTGCTAACTGAAAGGTTGGTGGTGTGAACCCACCCAGAAGCTGCACAGGGCCAAGGCCTGGGCTGGCTGCTCCATGAAGATTGAAAAGCAAGCCTGTTGCCATCAGGTGGATTGGGCATCACAGCAAGCCTCCGTGTGCTTCTTCATGGAAGTGGACTGCCACAGAAGCACGTCAGTTAGCACTGAGCTTTAACCAGTAAGACGCTAGGGGTCCTTCTGCAAAACTTACAGTCTCGAAAACTCTGTGGGGCAGTTCTAGTTCATCACGTAAGATTGCCATGTGTCTGAGGGACCCCACATCCTCAACAACAACATACCTATGCACACAATCTTATTTGAGAAAAGGGTCTTTTTTTGGTCATCTCATTTGGGAATGAAATCTTTTTTGTCATGCTCATGAGGCCATATCAGTGTTGGCTGTGTCGTAACTCTAACCACTTGTGCATTATAAGGAGCAGCCTAGTAAGCAAACCTATTTTAAAAAAATTAAATAATGTGCAAGAAGCTGCACTGCAATCCCAGAGGTACACGGTTCAAATCCACCAGATGCTCTGCTGGACAAGGAGGGACAATCTCCTGTACCAGTCAGATCCGATTTAATGGTACACACACACAAAAAATACAATTTTAAAAAACGGGGAAAAAAATAAATAAGGAGCAGCCTAAATATGACTTATTCACTGCCACTGAGAAGGTTTCAGAGTGACAGCCCTCCTTCCCCATTGTGTTTCAGAGGCTGTGAATTGCAGCTGGAGGAGATGCCCATCTTTGTCCCGAGGAGCAGATGCTCAGATGTAGCCTGTGGATTGACAGTTCACCTTGCTGCTGAGGGCTGTCATCCAGTGGAGTCTGACTTTGGGGAAATGTTGACCTTCCACTGAGTGTCCATGGTGGTAAATCTTTATTGGCAGAGACTGTCCTTTTATTGGAGGTGTGTCTGGTGGACTTGAACTGCTCATCTTTCACTTACCTGGTTGACTGGTCCAGGGGGACTCCTTAGATGTGGCAACAAGCAAGCCAAACAGGAGGAGATTGATGCCACCCTTTGTGAAAACTGTCAGGGGACCTAAGCATTTGGGGAGAGATACTCCCCAGAGGTACAGGCAGGGAAAACTTTCTTAGTGTCAGCCCTGAATTAAAAACTGACAAAAATCCATTTACCTATCATAAAGCCTCCTATTTATGGTATTTCTGTTACTGCAACACTAGACAACTACTAAATTCCTCACAGTAAGTCTGAGACATCTAGTTCTAGGCATTCTTGTTACCACATTTCAGATAAAGAAATGAAAAAATCATATCTAACTTCAGACCAAGAGGCAGTCTCGTCAGAACAGAGCAGGGTAACACTGCATGGTTCAAAATTGGGAAGGGTGTACGCCAGGAATGCATCCTGTCTCCATACCTTTTCAACATGTATGCAGAGCAGATTATCCGAGAGGCTGGGCTCTATGAGGAGAATTGTGGCATCAGGATTGGTGGAA
>NW_006399858.1:7516139-7530047 GCF_000299155.1 Elephantulus edwardii
GCGGTTGGCGCAGGATAGAGCAGGGTTTAGGGCTGTTGTGCATAGGGTCTCTGTGAGTCACAAATGACTTGACGGCACATAACAACAACAAACAACAACTTCAGATCAGCATAAACTGTCTAACTGGGAAATTTCAGGGCTTGCCTGGAAGCCAGATGTTCAGCCTGTTTAAACAAGGAAACACTCTGGATTCAAGTAGGAGTTGTAGGCTTAGCTGCCATGCCCTGGAGTTGTGTGGTCAGAGCCTGGTGACCCAGGGAGCTGTAATTGATGGGCCAAGTGAGGGCCACCCCCAGGCTCACCTGTTAGCAGCTTTCTAGGACACAGCAACTGGCCCTTTGTTTACTTCTTGCCTCTCCTGTTTGGCGTGTTCCATGCACAAGGATGAGAGCAGACTTTTAACAGAGGCAAGAAAATAGCAGAATATTTGGAAACATTGGCACCATAAACAGCTTGACACACTACAGGCAGGAACAAAGTCCCTTATTGAGAAGGATTCAGGAGGCATGTCGTCTGGCTCACAGACTGGGCCCGAGAGACCAATTAATGTTGGGGAGAAGAGTGCCAGCGAAGCCAACACCTTTATTCCACTTGGACACCCATCTTTTGTTCCCTGTAGAGTTCTCTTGAAGGTCTTGACCTCAAATTCTCACTGTTAACTCCAAATTCCATGGCTTTGCTCATTCTTGTCAATTCCCTCCCTTTATGCTCAACTCATCCATTGGGAGTGTTAGTGGCCCAGTGGTAAGAAGCTGTTCCAGTTGCCCTTTGGAAGAAGGGTGGGCAGTCTCAACACAAGTGATTTACTGCCTGTGAAAACCAGCTGGAGGGTCGGCTATGGGTCGGTTCCAACCCGATAGTTGTTATGTGCCATCAAGTCACCTTCAACTCATAGTGACCCTATGTACAACAGTTCTAAATCCTGCTCTATCCCTTGCCAATTTTACTGTCTCTGACACTCCCATCTCCATTACCCCAGTGACTGAATCAATGCATCTAATTGAGAGTCTTCCTCTCCTGCGCTGTCCCTCCACCCTCCCAAGCATGACGTCCCTCTCCAATGACTGATCCCACCTAGCAACATGTCCAAAGTAGTCAGATGGAGCTTCAGAATCCTTGCCTCCAAGGAGCAGCCTTCCTTCACCCTCTCCAGGATGAACTTGTTTGTTCTCTTAAAGAGTCCATGGTATATTCAATACTCTTTTCCAGCACCACAGCTCCAAAGCATCAGCTGTCCTTCTATCATCTCTAGTCATTGTCCAACACTCTGATGTATAGCAAGTAATTGCAAAGACCATGGCCTGTATCAGATGCACCTTAGTCTCCAGATTGACATCATTGCTCTTTAGTACTTTGGAGAGACGTCTGAGAGCAGACTTTCCCAATGCAATTCGTCTTTTAATTTCCTGGCTGCTGATACCAAGAGTGTTGATTGTAAAGCCAAGCAAATTGAATATGTCAACAATCTCAATCTCCTCATCATCTATCATGATGCTGCCAATTAGCCCAGTGATAATTATCAAATTCAGTAGTGCTCAACAATAATAGCAGTCTTTGGCAATTCAATGGGATTCTTTTTCTTTTTTCCTCTTCATAATATTACAGGAATGGGCTAGTAGTAAAATTTTTGTAATAAGTGCTGAATTCCCTATATTCCAATACTATTTTGTTATTAATTGCCATCAAGTTGATTTTGACTCCTGAAAAGCTCTGTGTAGAGAGTGGAACAAGTCTATAGGGTTTTCAAGGCTATGACCTTTGGGTAGGAGATAGCCAGATTTGTCTTTTGAGGCATCTGTGGGTGAGTTTACAACCCCCATCCTTTCAGATAGTAACTGGGTCCACACCAATGACAACACTTAAGGACTCTCTTCTAATACTACGCACTTCCATCAAGTCAATTGCAATTCAGAGTGACCCTCCATTGAAAGCTCAACATCTTTACAAGAGGATTCTAGTACTCTTTCTGACTACGACTCATAGCAACTTTATGAACAATGAATGTGAACCCTGCCCTATCTTGTGCCATCCTCACCATCTGACATCTACTCAAACCTATTGCTACAGCTGCTGTGTCAATCTTGTCGAGGGTTTTCCTTTCTTACACTGACTCTCCGTTTTCCAAGCATGATATCCTTCTCCAAGGACTGTTGTTATTGTTATGTGCCATCTAGTCGACCATGACCCATAGCAACCCTCTGAACAATGACTGACTATTGCCCTATCTTGAACCAATCTCATTGTTTCTGAGACATTTTCACATTTTCTCCCATTCCTATAATCACTGTGTCAGTCCATCTCATCCAGGGCCTTCCTCTCCTGTGCTGACCCACTACCCTTCCAAACTACCCTTCTCCAAGGACTGGTCCCTCTCGGCCACATGCCCAAAGTAGGTGAGACAAAGGTTCAAAATCCTAGCCTCCAAGGAGCAAACTCCTTTCACTCTCTCCAAGACAGACCCATTTGTTCTCTTCACAGTCCATGGTATGTTCAGTACTCTTCTTCAGCACCACAACTGAAAGACATCAATTCTTCTTCTGTCATCCTTATTCATTGTCTACCTCTCAGATGCATAGGAAATTATTGAAAAGATCATGGCCTGGATCAAGTGCACTTTAGTCTCTAGACTGACATCATTGTAAAGCACTCTGAAGAGCTCTTTGACAGCAGATTTTCCCAGTGCACCCATCTTTAAATTTCTTGACTGCTGATGCCAAGAGGTTTGATTTTGGATCCAAACAAGACAAAATCGCTGACAACCTCAATCCTTTCTCCATCTATCATTATACTGTAAATTGGCCTGTGGGAAACCAAATATCAAATTTAATATTAATAATAAACCAAATGCTATATCAGGATATGTTGTTGTTGTTGTTGTTATGTGCCATCGAGTCGCTTGTGACTCATAGTGACCCTATATACAACAGCCCTAAACCCTGCTCTATCCTGTGCCAATCACATTGCCTCTGACACACCCATCCCGATTACCCCATCACTGAATCAATCCACCTCATAGAGGGTGTCTTCCCCTCTTGCGCCATCCCTCCACTCTCCCAAGCATGATGTCCCTCTCCAAGGACCTGTCCCTCCTTACAACATGTCCAAAGTATGTCAAGATTTAAGGGAGGCGTAATACAAGCTGGAGTTCACTCCGAGGCACTAAGGCATTTCTTTTTTTTTTTTTTTCAGAATACCAAACTATATTTACTGTTTACAGTAGTAAAGGACAACAAATAATGTACAAATTGGTGAATAAACACAACAGAGCCAACAAACATCCCACCCCTGCCCACTCAGCAAACTACAAAGGTAGCAAACATTTTTAGCAAGATTTCAAACAAGCAAGAATGATGGATCATGTGACACTGCCAGATGACTACAAAAAGCAGAGAATGGCTATCAAGCAGCAACAAACCCTACTGAAGAACAACAGACAGACGATGAGACTTTTTAATTGATATAGATCCCAAAATAGTTCACAGAACTGAAATCACCATACTAATGCATAAATTCAATACATATTTGGAAAGCAGCAGAGCAAAAATCTGTGAGAATAACAAAGTCATCTTTCCATGGGTTTCATTTGTTACATTTCAGAGCTCTTGTACACAACAACATAACTGCAAATTCAGCAATCTTACTTTTAATATAAAGACTGTAATTACTCATCAGAAGCAAATACTAAAAGAAATTGGAGGCCACAATACTAGTCTCAAATGGAAATTGTGGCATTATTTCTCCTATATGAAAAAAGTTGGAGAAGCCAATTGAGTTAATGTAGTTGTCATCTCCTACTGAGCAGTGGTGGCAGGGACCCTGGGCCGGAGCCCCGTGGGGACACACTCAAGGGCAGGGATCATGAGGCCATTCTAGTGAAGAGCTCTGCTATTTCCCTTGTTTGCCTTTTATGCAGCAACTCAACAGATTCCATTTGATTTTACCATTTTCTGACAATGCTTAAATTTGCAATATTAAACAAAAATTTCATAAACTGTACCTTCAACAAATAGCAAGTGAAATTTTTTTCTTTCATCCCCACCAGGCACCCAAAACATATGTCCAGAAGAAGCACCCACTGCAGTATACATGAGCTACCTACATGATTAGATGAAGCAGTGGGGAGAAGATCACAACATTTGGCGGGGGCAAAGTCTCCAAATGAAGACTGAAAATGAACAGCCCACAGTTGGAGAAAAGTGTTCTGCGAGGAAGAAAAAATAAAAACATAACAAGCCCCAAAAAACCTTGCAATTCATTTAACCTAAACAAAGATAGCAATTTGTATTGGCCCAGTTTCAACTGTAGATTAATCCCTGCAGAAATAGTGTTGAGTTGCACTTGAAGTACATCAAGGAGAGAGGAAAGTAATTTGGTGATCATCCTCGGGTTTCCGAAGACACCTGTGGTGGCGTGTTCACGTTTACTACTGGATCACAAATGCAAGGACAGGTGACACAGATGTGAAATGGTCCCCACTAAGGCATTTCTTAAGAGTCAACTTCTTCGTTTGTATTTACTGAATCCCTCCCTCCTGAGATTAGCATAAGGTAAACAAAAGAGAAGAACTCCACCTTGTCTGCAAAACTTCCCCAGGATCCTTTGTTTTTATTTTCTACTCCTTGTGATTATCCTTTGTTTAATTGCCTGGTGAGTCTCTATAAATACACAAAGAGGCATGGCTTGGGTGCTTCAGTCATCAGGACAGCTGGCCCCCTGTCTTTACTCTCTCTTATCTCATTCTTGGTTGTCTGTCTCATTATTACTTTCTCCTTGGTCTGCAACATTGGCCTGGTGATCTTTTGTTTTCCTGATGTTGAGATGCAATCCATTTTGAAGACTACAATCTTTGACCTGTTGCAAATGCCTCAAGTCCTTCTCCATTTCTGTGAACAAAGTTGCGTTATCTGCATTAACACAGTTTATTGATACCACATTCTTTGTTGCATGGAGTCCAGTTTCTGAATGATCTGTTCCTGTGTGCAGATTGAAAAAGTATGAAAAAATGATACATCTCCGACACAATCCTATCTTAATTTGTAACCATGCAGTGTTTCCTTGTTCTGTTCAGACAAGAGCTTCTACATTTAGGTCTAGGTTTTGCATGAGCACAATCAGGTGTTCTAGAAATCCCATTCTTCTTAATGTTAGCCGTAATTTGTTGTGATTCACATAGTCAAATGCCTTTGCATAGACAATAAAACATGAATAGCTATTCTTCTGATACTCTTTACTTTCAGCCAAGATCCATCTGACATTGGTAATGATATTCCTAGTGCCATGATTTCTTCTAAATCCAGCTTGTATTTCAGGCAGTTCTCTGTCAATGTACTGTTCCACTCATTTTTGGATAATCTTTAGCAAGATTTTCCTTGCATGTGATGTTAGTGATATTCTCTGATAATTTCCACATTCTTTTTTGGGAATGGGAACAATACGAATTCAGTTGATATTTCACTTCCAATCAGTTGGCCAGGCAGCTGTCCTCCAGATTTCTTGGCACAGCCTGGGGAGCACATTCAGGCTACATACAAGGACTTATCCCAAGGACTAAGTCCTATACTATCAAGACGTACTAAGGAATTGTTAAACCTGCCTGTCACTCCATCACCGGCCTCCTGTGTATTAAGTAGTGAAGGTGAAGAGTGGAGGAAGAGTTCCCGAGGAGAGCACTATCAGTGCTTTGTATCTCAAGTGGGGCAATCTGAGTTTGCTTGCTTCCCCTTAAGTTAGGGGATGAACCATGGGCATTTCATGAGAAGGGGTTAGATTGCCAGCTTAGACAACAGAGTGAGAGAGGAAAGAGAAGCCTCTTCTCTAAATCTCAATGGATTGGAGGGAGGCGGAACTATTTTCCTAAGGACCAGATATGGTTGGATCTGTGTTGGCAAGAGGCTCCACACAGGGTGGCAGGCCATCTGGAGCATGAAGTGACCTAGAAGAGGGGCAAGGAGGGATTTCCCCGAAGTCCAACTCTGCTGGGCCTCATATGACTGAAGTTATCACATGAGGGAAGCATTGAGGGCCACAGGCATTGCAATTGAAGAGTCTCCAGGAAATGGGGCTAACAATAGTGACTTTGTTAGAGGGTTATTAGGACCATTCAAAGGATTACAATAATCCTCAAAGTGCTACAGAATGTTCTTAAAAGGTCCATACTCTCTAAATGTTAATCATTGTTTTTGCAGTGGTAACTATGTTCTTCAGGGTCACAGATAACACTGCAACTTTAACACAGTGAATTCTTCTCTAGATCATGCTGAAAAGCCCAGTTGAAGCTGGAGGCTGAGGGCAGTTATAGGGACACTGCCCTGTGGTGTGGCAATTGGTTTATTCAGGTCTCACTGTGGACCGCCAGAGAAGGACACCAGAGGAGAAGGACATGGGGGAGGCAGTGTTGTTGAGACATCTATGCTGAGGAGTCAGGCCAGGCAGTTCATCCCACTGACCGGCTGCTGTTACTTTGGAGTCAGGTCCTCATTTGCTCCTCTCACTCAGTGACTAGAGGAGGGAACAAGCTACCAAGGTAGCACAGTGCACAGCAATTTTGGGGTGGCTCTTAAAAGGGCCGATGCTGGCTTTGCTCAGGATAACCTCGGTGTAGGCCAAGGTCTTGTTGGAGAGCTAGGCTGAGCTGGTAGGCCAGGAGAAAAGGTGAGGGTGAAGAAGTGAAGATAAGATGCAAGGATAGATTTATTAAGGAAGGGACATCAAAGGACAGGACAGACCTCCTTCCAAGGAAAGAGAATAATGAGGGGGCAGTGTGGCACGAGGTGAGGTCTGTGTCTGAGGAGGACAGGCAAGTGCCTCTTGTGCAATTAACTGCCTCTGAAAACCCACTGGACAGTCATCTATGGGTCGGTTCTGACTCAATGGCATGCAACAACTCTAACATCTAGGTGTGTCTTGGGGCTGAAGTCTGGCCAGCAAGATGTCATTGTGGAGAGTTCAAAGTTTACTGAGTGGTTTTTATTCCAGTCTACTGTTCTCTGATGTCACTCATGCATCTAAAACACTAATTTCACACATGTCAGTCTCTGCTTCCTGGTTCTGATGGCTCGTGTAGGTTCTGCCTTCCCTATCCTCACCTTTCATAACACTACCTCTGGAGAACTTGAAGAAATTTAGCTTGTCCAACAACACACAACCTCGTAACATTCTGCAGAGGCTTCTCATGAAGATCTCTGTGCCCCTTGGGCCTCTAAGACCAACAGACTCCAGCTATTTGAGAACCTGAAGAAGTCTGGTGATGATGCCATTGTTTTAGTTTCTTACCAGGATGTGGAAGCCTTGGTTGGTACAGGCTACCAACATCATCTTATCTCCTTGGCCCATGTGGACAGACAGTTCTAAGAGGCATGTCAGAACCTGCAGGCACAGAGTCAAGAAGCTTTCTCTAACCTGGCATCTCTTAGTGGGTCAGCGTGAGCACCTAATGACCATGCTGGGCTCCCTTTTCCCAGCAGCTGTGTTTGAAGACAAGGAGGCAAATCCCTGTTCTGGCCTCTGGACACACCAGTCCCTGGAGCACATCATTAATCTGGGATAAGCACCTGTGACAGGATCACCTTCCAAAATGAAAGTTCTTTGTTTCACTGCCAACAATGACACAGCAAGAGGCCTGGCTTGTACCTCAAGCGAAGAATTTATTTAAAAACAAGCAAAAAAGTATCTTTCAAGAGGAGACTGTGGGCCCAAGATAACAGAAACAGTCTCGTCCGAGCTGATTGTGGGTGAGGTAGTTACACTATAGGAATCTCTGGTGGTGTAGTCCTGAGGGAGTTGTTGTCCAGATAGCCCAGGGGAGGCACCTCTCTGGTGGTTCAAATCCACCAGAAGCTCCATGGGAGAAAGATGGGCAATCGCCTCCTATGCTATTTAAAGCAAACAAAATCCTCTCCATTATGAGTTGCAGTCGACTCAATGGCACCTAACAACAACAACAATGGAGATGGAACTGACGCATAGCTGGCCCTTCAGTGGGTTTTCAGAGGCAGTAAACTGCACGGGAGGAGATTGTCCATCTTTACCCCGCAGAGCAGCTGGTGGATTTGAACCACATTCCTCTTGGTTGGCAACAATTCCCTACCCCTCAGAAAACCAGTGAAGGGTCTTCTTGGAGTTCCTAACTTTATGGCATAGAGTTGAGTTTGAGTTGCACTATGTGGCGTGGTAATAAGGAAAAGGGAAACAAAACTGTCTGGTTCTCCCCGGGATTTGCCAGTGGAGAGTAACCAGGTATGCACAGGTTTTTGTTAATGGTCAGGGCTAGAAGTTGTGAGCACACTCAAGTTGTGGTTTAAACTGGCTCAGGCCACAGCAGTCTCTGCAAAGTATCTTTAAGGAGGTAACATAGTGAGGTCTCACAGAGGCTGTAACAGCCAGTGTACTTGTACCTGGGTGTGGTCTGGCTTTATCCTTGAGAAAATGCTTCGTCATGGTCATGTCCACTGCATTTCACCATTTCCTTATTTCATTGTTCTCCAGCCTGTTTCACTCTGACTAGCCTTGACTCTGGCAAGACTGAGAAGAAATCCTTTCCTCCTCCCTAATACTGACCTTTCTAGAGGACAGGCTATGATTAGAGATCTTACCTGATTATGGCCATTGCTTTACTCCTTTGATTACTTAATTTACAATCCTTTCAACACTGCCAGGACTCACTTATGATCTAGCACAGGGGCTGCCAGCTCCTATATCTCCATGGATACACTTGCTTATTTTCTTGTAACTAAAAGTATAATAGAAAGCTTAGTTGGCCTAGAGACAAGAAGCTGTGCTGCAATCCCAAAGGCATGCAATCCCAAAGGGTTTGAGGCTACCAGCTGCTCTGCAGGAGAAGAATGGGCAGTCTCTTCCTGTGTGATTAACTGCCTCTGAAAACCTGCTGGAGGGTCAGCCATGGGTCAGTTCCAACTCGATGGTACACTACCATAACAACAACGGTATAACAGGGAGCTCCAGTGGTCCAGTGGTAAGGAGTTGTGCTGTCAACTCAAAGGCAGACAGTTCATGGTTCCATGGGAGAAAGATCAGGCATCTTCTCCCATGTGATTTATAGTCTCTGACAATCTGTCAGAGGGTCAGCTATGAGTTGGTTCTGATTCAACAGAAATGAGTGAGTTTTGAAACACACAATAAAGAGAAACTGGCCTTTGAGGTGGAGAAGAAAAGCCTAGTGATGTTCAGTTGAAGACAATAATTTCTATAAGCAAGTAAACCCCACAAATATTTATTGAGCAACGGTTGTGTGATAGGCCTTTTTCTATTTGTTGCCACTCTTACACCTCTTCATGGTCTTTTTAGTCTAATGGACTCAGAGCTGGCCCTTCAGCGGGTTTTTGGAGGTGATAAGTCTCTGGGGAGACTGTCCATCTTTTTCTGGTGGAGCAGCTGGTGTATTTGAACCATTAGGACGCACTTGCCTTTGGGTTAGCAGCACAGCTTCCTACAGACTAAATGAACCAAGGTAATGCTCTTGACTTTGAGGAATGTATACCCTCCAGAGCTCTGATGGCTCAGTCTTAAGGAGTTGTGCTGCCAACCCAATGGTACACAGTTTGAATCCACCTGCTGCTCTGTGGGAGAAATAAGGATAATCTCCTCCTGTATGATTTACTGCTTCTTAAACTCCATAGGGTCAGCTATGGATTGGTCCAGACTCCACAACCCACAATGATGACATAGTTCCCCAGAAGAGTGTACTTAACCTCCATCAACCGCTGTGGTGCTGGATACATTTTAAGCCTCTGTTGCCCTGGATGTGCTCACCAAGTTGTGTCAAGAAATCTGGAGAACAACCACTTGGCCAACTGACTGGAAGAGATCTATATTTGTTCCCATTCCAAAGAAAGGTGACCCAACTGAGTGTGGAAACTACAGAACAGTGTCATTGATTTCACATGCAAGCAAGATTCTGCTGAAGATCATCCAAAAATGATTAGAACAGCACATCAGCAGAGAACTGCCGGAAGTCCAGGCTGGGTTTAGAAGGGGTCGTGGTACTAGGGATATTGTTGCTGATGTTAGATGGATCTTGGCTGAAAGCAGAGAATACCAGAAGAATGTCTATCTGTGTTTCATTGATTATGCAAAGGCATTTGACTGTGTGGATCATAACAAACTGTGGCTGACTCTGAGATGAATGGGAATCCCAGAACATTTAATTGTGCTAATACGAAACCTATACTTGGACCAAGAGGCAGTCGTCAGAACAGAGCAGGGTAACACTGCATGGTTCAAAATGGGGAAGGGTGTACGCCAGGGATGCATCCTGTCTCCATACCTTTTCAACATGTATGCAGAGCAGATTATCCGAGAGGCTGGGCTCTATGAGGAGAATTGTGGCATCAGGATTGGTGGAAGATCTATTAACAATCTGCGTTATGCAGATGACACAACCCTGCTTGCTGAAACTGAGGAGGACCTCATGCACTTCCTGCGAAGGGACAAGGACTGCAGCCTTCAGTATGGACTGAGGCTCAATGTCAAGAAGACAAAGATTCTCGCCACTGGACCAATTGGCAGCATCAGGATGGATGACGAAGAGATTGAGAGTGTTCACAGCTTCAGTTTGCTCGGCTCCACAGTCAACACTCTTGGCACCAGCAGTCAGGAAATCAAAAAGCGTATCGCGATGGGAAAGTCTGCTGTTAGGGACCTCTCAAAGGTACTCAGGAGCAACAGTGTCTCTCTGGAGACTAAGGTGTGCCTGATACAGGCCATGGTCTTTGCAATCGCTTGTTATGCATCAGAGAGTTGGACAATGACTAGGGAGGACAGAAGGAGAGTGGATGCTTTTGAGCTGTGGTGCTGGAGAAGGGTACTGAATGTACCCTGGACTGTCAGGAAAACAAACAGATTTATCTTGGGGAGGATTAAACCAAGCTACTCCTTGGAGGCAAGGATTCTGGGGCTTCGTCTGACATACTTTGGACATGTTGCCAGGAGGGACAGGTCCTTGAAGAGGGACATCATGCTTGGGAGGGTTGAGAGACAACGCAGGAGGGGAAGACCCTCTATGAGATGGATTGATTCAGTGACTGGGGTAATCAGGATGGGTGTGTCAGAGGCGGTGCGGTTGGTGCAGGATAGAGCAGGGTTTAGGGCTGTTGTGCATAGGGTCGCTATGAGTCGGAAACGACTCGACGGCACATAACAACAACAACAACAAGCCAAATATGTGTTGAATGCTTTTCTGGGCAGGGAATGTGAGATCAAAATTGTGTCCTGGGAAGATTTTCAAAGGTTGAAAATAATGATGATGATGATGATGATGATGATAATAATAATAATAATAATAATTCCAAACTACCATTCAAAGGCATTGATTCTTCTATCATCCTGATTCATTGTTCAACTTCAGATGCACAGAAGGCAATTGAAAAATCCATGGCTTAGATCAGGAGCACTTCAGTTGTTAAACTAACATGCTTACTCTTTAGGACTTTAAAGGTTTTCTTGACAGCAAATTTTCCCAATGCAACATGTCTTTTGATTTCTTGATTACAACTACTTTAGGTGTTGATAGTGGATCCAAGTGAAACAAAGTATTGACAACTTCATCTTTTCTTCATCTGTCATGATGTTGCCTGTTGGCTCAATGGTGAGAACTTTGTTTTCTTGATGTTGGGATGTAACCCATAGTGAAGGCTCTATTCTTTGATCTTCTGTAGTAAGTACTCGAAATTTTCTTCACTTTCTTCAAGCAAGGTTTCATCATCTGCATAATGCAGGTTGTTATTAAGTCTTCTTCTGATTCTGATGCTACATTCTTCTTCATTCAGCCCAGCTTCTTGAAAAATTTGCTCAGCATGCATATTGAATAGGAACGGAGAAAGGCTACAACCCCTGGTGCACACTTTACTAATATTAAACCATGCAGTATTCCCTTGTTCTGTTCACATAAATGCACAGAAAACAGAGGATACCAGAAAGATGTTTACTGGTATTTTGTTGACCTGCAAAGACCTTTGACTGAATGGATCAAAACAAATTATGGGTTGTCTGGTGACCTAGTGGGAAGAAGCTATGCTGCAATCTCAATGGCATGAGAGTCAAGTCCACCAGCTACTCTGTGGGAGAAAGAGGGGCTGTCTCCTCCTGTGTGATTAACTGCCTCTGAAAACCTGCTGGCGGGTCAGCTATGGATGGTTCTGACTCAATGGTACACAACAATAACAATCATAACATTGAGGAAAATGGGAATCTTAGACACTTAATTTGCTCACATAAAACTTATACTAGACCAAGAAGGACTTGTTCAAACAGAGCAAGGGAACAGGACAATAAGGAAAATGATCCAGATATTTATTATATAGTTTTGAAGCAATTGTGAATATTAAGAGCTCAATATGTATTTTGGCCAACAGAGTCTTGTTGTTAAGTGCCGTCAAGTCGCAGGCGACTCATAGCGACCCTATGAACGAAAGTCCTGGACCCCTCCTGTATAATTTTCATCCTTTCTTCACGTTCATAGGGTTTCCAGAAGCAAGCTATTATGGAAGTGGATGCCACTTCTGCTTCCAAGTTTGTTTTAATCTGGGAGCTTCGCCAAACACTGTCTACCAGGGGTAACCATTCTTGCATTTAACTCATCAATGTCACAGTGTTTGGCTTCACAGCAACCACAAATTACCTCTGTACAGCAAGTGGACATGCTGGTGTTAACACGACCTAGAAGAATGTTTCACCAAAAAACAGTTAAAGGCAGCCCTCAGGCCGATAGGATTTTAAGCTAGGGCAGGCTCCACAGTTTGACCCCACCCATACTTATCCTTGCTCTAAGGGTCAGGGCCATCCATGCAGCTCTTGGAAAGCCAAAAAGGACAGTAACACACAACGCAAAAGACCCCAGAAACTTCCGTTGCCTGACTGCCACCAAGAGGAGCCGCCAGCCATGCTGCCCACTTAGCTGGCTGCCTTCCAGATTGGAGGGAGAAAATTCCAGTTCCAAGCCATGGAGAGAGAGCTGTTTTCTTGGCACATTCTGGAGATTCAGGCACAGCCATCTTTCCTGATTTCTCATACCTTAAGATTATGTTTCACTAAATCTTGCTGAAAGCTCCTTTGTCAGGATTATACCTTTGCCTGTCACTTCCTGATTTGGCATTTTATTTGTCCCTGTGTCTCTGTTACAGGTCAAGTTCAATACTGAAAATACTGCTCAAAGACCTTTTCTTTATAAATCTGTTGGCCTCTGACCTAGGCTCTGGAGTTCAGGCCAACTAGCACCTTTTCGCAAGCCTGCGTCACCCAGCCTATCTATGGGTTTTAACTAGCTCCATTCTTCCCAGTTGGCTGACCTTGTGATTTCCTGTCCCTGCTGGCCCTGTTCGCAACAATCTAGTTTTCATATGATAGTTAACATCCAAGCCATTCAACACGAATGTTTGACTGGCTGGGTTCAAGTGGAGGAACATGACAAGATGCAGTGATGTCCTCAATGTCCAGTCATCTGGGAATGTAAAGAAGACAAAGGAGGACATTAAAACCATCACCCCATCCACTGGGAAAAGACATCTTGCTTGGAAAGTTAGGAGGTAGGACTGAGTATGTTGAAGATATGAGGATGGTTCAGGATAGTGCAAGGTTCTGGTCTACTGTTCATGTTGTTGTTGCTGTTATGTGCCGTCGAGTTGCTTGAGACTCATAGCGACCCTATGTACAATAGCCCTAAACCCTGCTCTATCCTGTGCCAAGCACACTGCCTCTGACACACCCATCCCAATTATCCCAGTCACTGAATCAATCCACCTTATAAAGGGTCTTCCCCTCCTGCACTGTCCCTCCACCCTCCCAAGCATGATGTCCCTCTCCAAGGACCTGTCCCTCGTTACAACATGTCCAAAGTATGTCAGACGAAGCCCCAGAATCCTTCCCTCCAAGGAGCAGCCTGGTTTAACCCTCTCT
>NW_006399858.1:7530887-7568653 GCF_000299155.1 Elephantulus edwardii
ACATCAGCTACAATATCCCTAGTACCACGACCCCTTCTAAGCCCAGCCTGGACTTTTGGCAGTTCTCTCCTGATGTGCTGTTCCACTTGTTTTTGGATAATCTTCAGTAGAATCTTGCTTGCATGTGAAATCAATGATATTGCTCTATAGTTTCCACACTCTTTGGGGTCACTCTTTTTTGGAATGGGAACAAATATAAATCTCTTCCAGTCGGTTGGCCAAGTGGTTGTTCTCCAGAACTCGATGACACCCAACGACAACTCATGCCAGTTTGTCATCGTATAGTAGCCATAATACTGGAGGCTGTGCCATGAGTGTTTTAAACACTAGCGGGGTCAGTGAAAAGACTTCAGTGAACTTACCAGAATAAGATAAACTAGGAAAGAATTGCTGGCAATCTCCTTCAGGAAATTAGTCAATGAAAATTAGCCCCGTGGATCACAACAGAATACTACCCAATATTTTTCTGGAAGATGAGCTTCCCAGGTTGGAAGATATTTAAAATACCCAATGACTGAAATAATGTTCTCAAGGATAGCAACAAACTATGAAGATAGCGTAGGACCAAGCAATACTTTGTGTTGTTTGGAGAGGTTATTATGAGTCACATTTGATTTGACAGCAACTACAATAGTATGTTGTTGTTCTGTGGCATTGAGTTGGAATCAACTCATAGCTGACCCTCCACCAGATTTCCAGAGGTAGGAAACCAAATGAG
This sequence comes from Elephantulus edwardii, assembly GCF_000299155.1. NCBI lineage: Eukaryota > Metazoa > Chordata > Mammalia > Macroscelidea > Macroscelididae > Elephantulus > Elephantulus edwardii. The sequence goes on from NW_006399858.1 coordinate 7,531,606, forward strand.
AGGAGATTGCCCGTCCTTCTCCAGTGGACATGTCCATATCCCTGACTTTATTCTCAAGACACTTTTCAAATCTTGTACCTGGGGCTTTTTCTATATGGAAAGTAGATCATGACCTAGGAAAAGATTTTATCTCCTGTTCTCCCCTCTCTTTCGATAGTCTCAACAACCTTTTTATTTTCCAAGATTATTTTAATACTTTTAACCAGAATCACTGAGGGGTTAAGAGGAGAACTTTAAAAATTTTTAAAATGTTCCTATATGTTATAATAAACCAAAATTTAGTAAAGTTGGCCCTATCTGAAATAGTAGTAATGAGAAGAGGGGGAAAAATACACAAATAGTACCTATGGACAAATGCTCTGAGATTCAACTAAAATGTCCTCTAAATTGTGAACATAACTCTTTTAACAACCTTTTAAGATTACTTATGGCATTGTCCTGGAATGGGTGAAGCCAGTATTCTCCTTGGAGGCAAGGGTTTTGAAGCTCCAAGTGACATATTTTGGACATGTTGCTAGGAGGAACCAATTCTTAGAGAGAGACATCATCCTTAGAAGGGTAGAGGGACAACACAGGATAGGAAGACCCTGGATAAGATGGATTGACTCAATAACTGAGGTAATGGGGGTAGGTGTGTTGGAGACAGTGAAACTGGCTCATGATAGGGCAGAGTTCAGGGCTATGGTGCATATGGTCTCTATGAGTCACAGGTGACTTGACAGCACTTAACAACAGTAACATGACATTGTAGCAAATCTCTACCATTTGGGTTTTTAAAGACTTGGGCAGAGAGAAGAGGTTGCTTATAAAAATATGAATTCTCTTAGATGATCAAAGTAGAAATGGGATTTCTAGTAAGACACTATTCCCCAGGGGTTGGAGCTGTGGTTGATGTTTAGAGTGAAAACTGTGAGGAGATAAACAGATTTTAGTCGAGGTCAGCACAATACTTGGCTTGTGTGTTTACTGAATTTAAGGCCCTTTAATTAAAGTCTTGTCATCTTTAGTAGAATGATTAGGGAGCTCTGATCGCCTTGTGGGTAGCGAGGTGCACTGCTAACTCTGAGGTGGGCCTCTGTGCTGGCTGGATCCACCAGCCACTCCACGGGAGAAAGATGGTCCATCTCCTCCCACATGACTTACAGCCTCTGAAAACCCTCTGAAGGATCAGCTATGAGCACGTTCTGACTCATTGGTAATAAGTTTTCTGAGAATCAAACTTTTTCCATTTTAGCAGAATGATTAATACTTTCTTCTCCATTTTGTTTTAGAGCAAATCACTTCTTAGGTTTTGTAAGAATTGTCTCTGGTTTCCCTATATTTGCTGAGAAATCAAGTAAGAAAATCCAGTTAATGACCTGGTTACTTAAAACCACTAATCAGAATGTATTCACTTTGTTAGAGAGAAAAAAGAAGGCTTTGTTAGCAAGTGCTGAGTGGGTTTGTCCTCTGTTCTGGAGAACATTTAAAGAGTCAGTTAAGTCTCCATTTCTTTTCCTCATGTGATCTTGCTTCATAAACCGTTTCAAGACAGTTGTCTTACAAACAGGGTCCTAATTAACATCAAAGGATCCTTGCTTTTATCCCAGTAAAGAATATCTGGGAAAGATATATGTGTGAACAAAACTTCATGATTACTTACAACAAGCAAAAAGGAGACGGAAGCTAACATCTTTGAGAAGTGCCTCCTCTTGGGAAGGTGAACCTGCGTTATGCAGATAGCATGACTCTGCTTGATAAAAGTGAGGACTGGAAAGAAACACCTGCTGCAGAAGATCAAAGAATAGAGCCTTCAATGTGGACTGCATTCCAACATCAAGAAAACAAAAATTCTCACCACTAGACCCATAGGCAACATCACACTAGAGGGAGAAAAGATTGAAAGAGTCAACACCATCATTTTCTTGGATCTATAATCAAAACCCTTAGTAGCAACAGTCAGGAGATGAGGAGATGTATTGCAATGGGAAAGTCTTCACTCAGAGCCCTCTCCAATTTAGTGAGACACAATGAGATCACTTTGAGGACAAAGTTGCGCCTTATTCAGGTAATTTCCAATCACTTGCCATGCATCTGAAAGCTGAAAAATGAGTAAGGATGACAGAAGAATTGATGCCTTTCAGCTGTGTACAAGAGTATTAAATAGCCTATGGACTTTTAAAAGAACAAACAAATATATGTCAAGAAAATGCAGCCTGTGTGTTCCTTGGAGGTAAAGATGATACAGCTTCATCTCACGTACTTCAAGCATGTAGCTAGGAGAGGTTACTCCTTGGAGAAGGACATCATGCTTGGAAAGGCAGGGGGTTGGAGGAGAGGAAGACCCTCCCAGTGGACTGACACAGTGACTGCTGCAATGGGCTCTAGTGTGTCAGGAAGTGTGAGGATGGCACAGGACAGGACCAGGCTCAGATCTGTTTCATAAGGTCCCTACGGGTCGTACTCCACTTAGTGGCACCTAACAACAACAAGGGAAGTCTGAAGGAAGCATTTGTGGTTTAGGTTAAGGACATAGAAAACAGCTCATGTTTAGTTAGTATTTATTTGAGGGAAATGGAGAGTTTTCTTGAGAAAAAGAGCAAAAGAGAGGAATACTCTCAACTAGATGATACTGCAACAGTGGGCTTGAGCATGGCTGCAGATCGTAAGGATAGCACAGGACAAAGCAAGGTTCTGACCTGTCTTTCACAAGGTCACTATCTACCAGACAGGGGAGTCAAACAGAGAGACCTTGCTCCACAGCACATGCACACCATTCCACAAAGAGCAATGTCTCTCCCAGAATCCTCCACAAAGAATCCCTCTAAAGGCACCAAGTATATGCAACACCAGAAGGACAGAAGATACACACTCAAGTCCCAAATAAGGAAATAACCTGAGTCTCATAACCTGATTGGCTAGTTAACCCAGGCCCACTTCTGCATTTTGCTTCCTGAAAAGCCCAGCCTACAGCAACTCTGGCCTTTAGGTGCCTGCAGTGCCTCTTGGCTCTTGAGGATTGGCTGGTCACTGTTTCTCCCAATTAATTCACCCTAAACCTCTTGTTGACTTTTTTCTCTAGAGAAGGCAAACATTTAATTGTTATGTCCAGACACAGTGCTCAGCCATAACGTTTTAATAATTAAATGCCTGCAGCATTTCCTGATCTTCATTTAATTTCGCTTCCAATCTTCAGATTACTTTCTCTGAAGTGGAACCACCCTAGCTTTCCTCCAGTTTCTTGGTGTGTTTCCAGCATACAAGAATTTTCTTACTATTCCAAGATATTGTAAAACAGCAATCCAGAAAGTGACTTTGTTTTTTCAACCACATCTTTATCAGTTTAAACAGCACTTAGCAGAGTATTTAAAAGAAATCGGAATATACTGTGACATGACTAAGGGCAAAGGGAAAGGTTCTGAACTTCAGCAGCACGCATGCTGCACGTGCATCCATCCTAGGCAGCAGAGAGCAATAACAGCACCCACTTCTTGGTATTTAAGGTCATCTCAACTACATTGCACCTTTGACTGTGTCTCAAAATGCACGTATTTTTCATAAATACTTCCCAGGCTATAGAAAGGAATGTCAGACAGTCTACTAGTGCATTAGAATTATTAAGGAGAGGGAGCTCTGATGGCCTAGTGGCAAGAAGCTGCACTGCAATCCCAGAGGTACTTAGTTCAAATCCACCAGATGCTCTGCTGGAGAAGGAGGGGTAATCTCCTCCTGTACCAGTCAGATCTGATTTGACAGGACACACACACAGATATAATAATAATAATAATGATAATAATATTATTATTATTATCAAGGAGAATAAACAGCACAGTCTATACATTACTTGCTTCCATAGGCTATATTTTGTATACATACCAAAAGATGGGAAATTCTTCCCTTTATTTGGAAGTGGAAATTCTTCCATTGATCTTACATGTATTCTTACTTATTTCTAAGAATTGGAAAGGGCTTCAAATAGATTTTGAGGAGGCGATTATAAATGATCAACATCACTGGGGATCGATTATATTTGGGGTGTGTGTGTGGGTGTGTTTGCTTAATGATTTATTTATTTTATAGAGTTGGCAAACATCAGCCTGTTGGTCAAATTTGGCCTGCTGCTTGTTTTTGTACTACTTATACTTGGACCAGGAGGCCGTCGTCAGAACAGAGCAAGGAAACACTGCAGGGTTCAGAATTGGGAAGGTTGTGTGTCAGCGATGTGTCCTATCTCCATATCTTTTCAATCTATATGCAGAACAGATTTTCCAGGAGGCTGGAGAAGTGTGGCATCAGGATTGGAGGTAGACTCATCAACAATCTGCGTTATGCAGATGACACAACCCTGCTTGCTGAAACTGAGGACCTGAAGTGCTTGCTGTGGAGGGTCAAGGACTGCAGCCTTCAATATGGATCGAAGCTCAACATCAAGAAAACAAAGATTCTCACTACTGGGCTGATTGACAGCATCATGATGGATTATAAAGATTGAGATTGTTGACAGCTTCCATTTGCTTGGCTTTACAATCAACACTCTTGGTATCAGCAGCCAGGGAATTAAAAGACGAATTATATTGGGAAAGTCTGCTGTCAGAGACCTCTCCAAGATACTGAGGAGCAATGATGTCAGTCTGGAGACCAAGGTGCACCTGATACAGGCCATGGTCTTTGCCATTACTTGCTATGTGTCAGAGAGCTGGACAGTGACTAGGGATGATAGGAGAGTTGATGACTTTGAGCTGTGGTGATGGAGAAGAATTTTTAATATACCATGGACTGCTAGGAGAACAAACAAGTTTGTCCTGGAGAGGGTGAAACCAGGCTGCTCCTTGGAGGCAAGGATTCTGAAGCTCCATCTGACATTCTTTGGACATGTTGCAAGGAGGGACCAGTCCTTGGAGAGGGACATCATGCTTGGGAGGGTGGAGGGACAGCGCAGGAGAGGAAGACCCTCAGTGAGATGGATTGATTCAATCACAGGGATAATGGGGATGGGTGTGTCAGAGACAGTGAGATTGGCAAGGGATAGGAGAGAGTTTAGGGCAGTTGTACATTGGGTCGCTATGAGTATCAAGCGACTTGACACACATAACAACAACAACATGAGCTAAGAATAGTTTTTATGTTCTTAGATGGCTTAAAAAAATCAAAAGAAGACTATTTCTCAATACATGAAAATAGTTTTAAGTGATAATCTCAGTATCTATAGAGTTTTATTGGAACACAGCCGTGCACATTGATGATATATTGGCTGCTGTTGCACTACCAGGACCAAATTAAGTAGTGGTGACAGAAACTATACTACCTGCAAAATCTAAAATATTTATGACTTGGCTCTTTACGGAGAACGTTTTCTGGTTCTTATTTTAAGCATTTTCCTTTACATAAACATGGAGACCTTCAAACTACTGATAATTTTGTGGAAATTTTCTGCATGGTTGATACATTGTATTTAAAACAAAGAAAGGAAATGAATGTGTTTCGTTTTGTAAAGACATTTCTGTTTTCAAGAAAGATACTGACATCACAGAATAATAAACATGTCTTTATTGTATCCAGAGCCCCTCTTTTCTCATTTTCAGTAACAATCAGGGTGGCAGAATTATTAGCATGTATTTTCCATTCAATTTTTTTGTGCTCTGTTTCAGGAAGTTGAATAGCATTCTGTGCCCTTGGGCTGGTTCTCTAAACTCTCATAAACCTTGGCTTCCTGGAAAAAGGAGTTGTTGGTAATACTAACCTGAGGTAATTATGTGAGCAGATTTTTTAATTTTGTTTTAAGGGATTATTTAGTCCAATACCTGGGATTCACTTTCTAAAATAACATGCCTCCGGAAACTCAATGAACTTTGATAAATGTTGATAGTTGAACTAGAAGGGCTTCAGGCCTTTTGTTCATAGGGTCGCTACGAGTAGTTCTCGACTCGAAGGCAATCAACAACATACCTGGTATATGGCTGGTGTGCATGAAATGTATTATGCTTGTCATTATCATCTGTAAATGCCCCCTTCACTCCCTGGTGCGTCACTCCTTGGAGTGCTGGAGAACTTGTGCTTTGGAGGGAATTCTTTAAGACCCTGCCCACAAAATTTTGTACAATCAGACTCCTGCTCTTTGCATTCCTATCTGCAGAAAACCTCTCCCTGATTGCATTAATCCAAGAGGGCACTATACCAAAGGATGGAAGAAGGGGATTCTGAGATGTCTAGAAACAATGACCATAGAGATGGAAAACAGGTCAGAAGCTGAGTTACAGCTGGTGATCATGACACTGGGCTTGTTCTTTTCAGACTCCATTCCCATCTCTTCTGTGGAGTGTTATTGACATGTGCCATTGAGTCAGAAATGACTCATAGTTGACTCTCCAGCTGGTTTTCAGAGACTGTACATCTCTGGAGGGTGCTGGAGGCGATTGCCCATCCCAGGAAGCAGATGGTGGATTCGAAGCATGTGCCTTTGTGTTGGTAACCCAACTCCTTACCACTATACTTCCTCTGTGGAGTGTACCAGCCTCAAGCCTCAATCTCATCTCAGAGTGGATAAAAGTCTTGCTATTTTATCTCCTGTTTCTTTCATTCCTTGCTGTTTTAGTTGATACTTCCTACCAACACGATCACCACATGAGAAAAGCACTTAGTTAATCATGAGGGATATGGCTAAGGTACTTGGAAACCCACTGGCTTTTCCCTCAGGGGGCTGCTGCCTATGGACCATCAGAGGCGGCTGTTCTAGGAATGTTAGGGCCATTGTTGGTCTACAGGTGGCCCACAGTCAGCGCATGAGGAGGAGAACCCCTCTCTCCTTGCTCTTTGTAGAACCTATGTCTGCCTAGTGTGAAGTAAAGGGGCAGAAAAGTCACCCCTGAAAATAATCTTCTACCCCCATACCCTCAAAATCATTTCAGGAAATACCCCAGTTCCAGACATTTCCCCAGATAGAGTCTGAAAGAGGACTTTCCGTAGATCCTATGTCCCTCCCCCACCCTTTTTATCCCTAAATCATAAAACAGTTTGTAGGAATCTGGCTTGTTTTGACGTCCTGCCTTTTGGTTTGGTTTGGTTTATTTGTTTTTAATATATTGTTTTAAAGGGAATGGCTCCAGATTTCATCCTGGCCGCTCAGTTACACAGCTGAACAGGGAGTGCCAATGAATTGCTTTCCCCCTAAGGAGACTGTGAGCCTGCAGCGTTCTAACATACCCCGGGCTCATGGTTAGGAACACAGACACAAACACGCGCGCGGGCTTTGCTGTGAGCGGATCAAAGCACAGCGTGGTGCTACTTGAAGGAGTAGCTCTCGTCGTCGTATTCCAGCTCGTCGTCCTCCTCCTCCTCCAGCAGCCCGTACTTGAACTTCCTGTAGACCGTGCCATCCTGACCCATGTACACGATGTCATCCTCATCGTCCTCGTCGTAGTCCCTGTCCCTGTACTCGATCACCTGATCCTCCGCGAAGCTTGTGCTTTCTCGATGGCTGCTCTTGTAGGAGGAGGTCGCCCTGTTGGGCTCAGCCAGCTTTTCGTAGCCAGCCTTCTTGGCAGGCTGGCGCGGGGCCCGCGATTTCCTCCAGACGACCACCGCCGCCCCCAGCAGCAGCACCAGCGTGACGCACGAGGTGATGAACATTATCTTCTTGGAGCGCTCAGAGCCCGGCTGGGCCTCACTCGACCGAAGGATGCACTCCTCTTTGCAGAGGACCCCAGAGGGTTAGGAGAGAGATGGGGGAGAAAAATACGGGGACAATTAGTTGCTGAAGTTAATAACTTGGCCTTAAATTTTAGAAATCAGGCTAAGGATCCAGGTAACAACATAATTTTCCATTTCTATTCTCTGTACAGTCGTGATAGAAATGACAGGCATTACGTTCACCATCACCACAGGCCCTTCCCAAGTTTTTCTGGCATCTTTACCGGAAGATCAATGTCCCCGAAGTGGATGTCTTCCTGTCCCTTTCCTGCAGTCCACACCTATTAGCTACCAAGGAACTTTGGTGTCTAGATACTTGCCTTGATTTTTCAATAAAACCTTTTAAGAAACATTTTATTGTGGTAAAATATATACAGCAAAGACTTTTGCCATTTTCTGTGTAGAGTTCAGTGACACTGATGACATCCACCAGGTATAGCAGTGGCCACATGACTCATTTCTATCACCCGGGATCACTCAGCCAGCGTTTCCCTCCCTCCCGCTCACTGTATTCACAAATACACTCTGGTGTGTATCCATTTGCCTAATTTAGGTATTTCATATAAATGACACCATACAACTTTTGTCCTTTTGTGTCTGATTTATCTCACTTATGCTAATGTCTTCCAGGTTCATTCACGTCATAGCCTGTAACTGAATTTCACTTCTCTTCAGGGAGCTCTGGCAGTCTAGTGGTTAGCAGCTGTGCTGCCAACCCAAAGGCCACCACTTCAAATCCACCGTTGGCTCTGAAAGACGCGCAGCCTCTGAAAAACCTGCTAGAGGGTCAGCTATGAGTCAGTTCCAACTTGACAGGAATGAAAATGAAAATTACTGTTTACAAATCATTTAGGTAAATGTCCTTATTTGTCCAGGAAAAGGCAGCCCACCAAGAGGAAGTGAATATTCATATGGTCAGGGCAAGAGCTTGTTAATGGGGTAAGCAGGCTTCAGACCTGAGGGCCTCACCCAGGGGGCAGTCTGGAAACCCAAGAGCAAAATACACTTTCTAGGCTCTTGACCTCTGAGACCCAGCCTGATAGCCAGAAAAATGCCATCTTTAAATCCCAGCTACCAAGTTGTGTGACAGGATTTCTTCTCTCACGATTAAGATTTCTAAATTGATAGCTCTGCCATGAAAATCCATTTCCCTGTTGATGCTTTGAAAGTATGGAGTTACCAAACCGTCGCTGAAGGAGAGATTAAACCAGGACCTCAAAATGTAACCTTACTTCTTTCTAAACAGTTTTACTCATTTATCCAAGTTATGTTATGATCTGGGCAAGTTATCCAGTTTGCTGATTTCTTTGACCCAGCAAATGGAGACATGAGAGAAAGTATGAAAACAGAGCAAGGACTGACAGGCTATGTTGGATGTACAAACCCGATTCTCACTAGGCTTACCGTTCACCTTGCTCCCCTGGCTATGTCCCCAGGGGCCCCCAGGATACGTTCCAGTTGGTCTGATTGTGTAAACTAGCTTAATGGTCATAATACTGCTGCCAGGTCCAGTTACTGCTGTTTATTAGGCATTTACCAACAAGATCAAATTCATTGCCATTATCTCTCTCTCTTGCTGTTAGTGCAGGACAAGTTTCTATTTTATTATAACTTTCATTCTCATGAGATTTTGTCTATCAAGCAGAATGTCTCCTTCTAAAGTAACAGCCCTCTCATTGTTTCACTCATAATTAGCAACATTAGTACAGAATTTTTCCCTGGTGGAAATATTAAAGCACCAGAGGGAGGGATCAGCAATCTGTGTGTGTGGCTTTGAGATAAATACTGCCTGAAGCAGGGGAGCGGGTAAAGGACCTTCCCTGCTTGTTTCATTTGTTGTTGTTGTTGTTGCATGACTCATACAGCTTGACTCATAGCGACCCTATGAACAAAAGGCCTGAAGCCCCTCTGTAACTATCGACATTTGTTAAAGTTCATAGGGTTTCCAGAGGCATGTTGTTTAGGAAGTGGATGCCACTCCTGCTTCATTCCTGTTTCGTTTACTAGGGTGCAATTGTGTCTCACTTAGTGGTTTCTAGTCTTAGGACAGCAGAGTGTCTGCCTCTGTTAGCTGGTTTCTTGGAAGGAGCAAAATGTCACCGTAAAGAAAGAGAAGACAATCAAGAGTGTTTAGACTTACGTACAGTTGCCCCACATGGATCTTCAAGAACTACAGAAGGACAAGGAAAGCTGACTACATAGCTCTTCATTGGAACAAACGTGTAGAAACTCCTCGTCCAATATGTAGACTCTCCTGGATTCATTTAAAGGCATCGACAGAATGGGGTTATTATTCTCCACCAGCCATGTCAGGCCTGAAGACAATCAGAGCCTGAAAGTGGATATTTGTGAGGCACTGCTGAGAAGGTGGGAACGCTGACAGAGGAAGTACTTACTATGGGAAAGCAGATATTAGAAATTAACTTAGATTTTGTTGTTGTTGTTATGTGCCGTCCAGTCATTTCCGACTCATAGTGACCCTATGCACAATAGCCCTAAACCCTGCTCTATCCTGCGCCAACCGCACCGCCTCTGACACACCCATTCCGATTACCCCAGTCACCGAATCAATCCATCTCATAAATGGCTGGTGGTTGTAATGAGTCTTGGATTTTCTTCATATAAAAATGGATTAGTTACCAACTGCCTTCCAATTACTTCCAACTTGTGAGGAACCCATAGACCTGTGCTCCAATGGGTTTTTCATTTCTAACTTTTCAAAAGTTGATCACCACGTCTTCCTTCCAAGATGCCTTTGACTGGATTAGAACCTTCAACTTCTTGTTTAGAAGCTATGTGTGTTAAGTTTGTATCACCCATGGACTCCATATAAGTGGACACACTCCCAAAGAAATCATCTACTTCTAGACTACAGAGTATATGTATTTGCTTTTTTTTTTTTCCAAAGGAATAACTCTGTTTGGGGTCTTTCAATTTTGTGGTCACTGAGGACCACAGATGGTTGGGGTTGGGGTAGGGAGGTAGTTGGGGACTTGGAATTGTTAAAGGGGATTTTGTTTCTTCTTAGCCTTAAACTCCTGGCTCCCTACCAGAAAGATGGGCAATCTTCTCCTGTGTGATTTACTACTGGGTTTCCAAGGCTGCAAATTCATGTCAGCTATGAGTCACTTTTGACTCAATGACCGTGAGTTGAGTGGTCTTAAAGGAGAGTTCGTCTGTAAAATGCCTCAGTTTTCTAGTTGGGACCCTAGATAGGAGTTAACATCTTTGACTAATTCTTTAACAGATCAAGAGCATAGTAGTTTCACCGTACTTGACAGGTGGTTCTTTTCTCCTTTCCTGTAGGGAAAGAATACTCACAGAAATAAGGCAAACATATAATGCTGAGAGTCTAGACTTCTCTGAGTCAGCCTTGTAGCAGTGGGAAGAAGGTGAGCTTTGTAGCCCACAGGACCTTTGTTCTAATTCCAGATATGCCTCCTACCATTGATGTGGACCGTGGGCATGCTGAGCATCCTCTTTGAGCCTCAGTTCCCCCATCTGATTAATATCTACTTGAAAAGTAAAATGATGAACATAAAGTTTCAAGTGTATCAGCTGGTACATAGTAGGCACTCAGTTAAAAGGTGAGTGAGTTGACAATTCCAACTCATGGTGATCTCATGCTTTACAGGCTTTTCATGGCCATGACCTTTTTGTGGTCATTTGGGAGGGTTTTCCTCTTTCAGTTAATGGTTGAGCAGTAGGAGCCCATGGACTGCCAAGGAAAAGGTCTTCGTGCTCAGTCCTGGGGTCTCCCACCCTCAGCTTCCGGGCAACCTCCTCACCAGTGAGGTCCTCGCAGTCACAGCACGCCTGGGTGTCAAAGGGGTTGGAACTGTTGCAGCAGCGGAGGCAGCGGCTGTCGTCCCTGTGCAGCAGCAGACTAGCGGGGCACACGGTGCAGTTCTCGGCGCCAGGGCCCTTGCACTCCACACAGCTCTCATGGCATTTCTCACAGTTAAATTTCTCTCCCTGTTAAGAATAACCAGGTAATTCCTTTTGAGTGTGGAAAATTTAGGAAGCCACTGGACTTCCCTTATAGGACATCCACCTTGTTTCTATAAGGGAGGGCAATGTGTGGGAAATAACTAGGCTGAGACCAAGGCTGCAGCAAAGGAGCACAGAGAGACAGTTTTTTCTGGGTCCCTTTTAATGATGCTATGTGAAAAGCAGGCTGATTGCCTATGCTTGGATGGGCCTGATCCCCTGAGATATGCTAGTAATATTGTACATCGCCATTGAATGGAATTGATTCTTAGCTGAGGCTGTAAATTGCATGGGAGGAGATTGCTCATTCTATTCTCTCCAAGCAACTGGTGGATTTGAACCTCCTGCCTTTGAATGACCATTTCCCTACCCACTAGATCACCCGAGCTCCCTATGCTAGTAATAGTGGTGAGAAAACAAACTTCTAAAATAGTCTAGGGGGAAAAATGACAGAGTAATTGCTGTATTCAATAAAGGGGAAGAAAGCTTTGGCTCATTTCAGTTTAAGATTGGATAAGACATTTAAATTCAAAATTGAGATATTTCACATGTAAATCAGTTCCTAATTTGACTTTTTTAAAGCAAGACAATCTGCCCATAGTGATCTCTCCACTCCCTCATGACAATGCCACAGATAGACTAAGATGCAAGGCCCCCTTTTTTGTGTGCTTCTGTTTGACACAGGACGTGCTGGTGGCCTAGTGGATAGAGAGTTGAGTTGCCAACACAGAGGTGGACAGTTTGAACCTACCAGCTTCTCTGAGGGATAAAGAGGAGAAGTCTTCCCCTGTGTGATTTACAGCCTCTGAAAACCTGCTGGAGTTACTGAATTGGTTTTGACTCGATGGTAATAAGTTTGAAGTGTTTTATAATTTGACAAAGTTTCCATTATCATAGTTTCCACTTTTCATCAAATTTACCCAAGGGCTTTCTTTTAACACATAATTTATTCACTTACTTTATCTAACTGGCCTCTGCTCTTAGGAAATTGTTGTGACTCTGCCCCACAATGACCTTGAAGCTAAAGCAGTTAAACCTCATTGGGAAGGAGTAGGGGTAAGAGGTGAGAAAAAAGTGGTTTCTCTACAAGTTTGTTCTTCCTTGGTTCTGGAAATATGTTAGGAAAGATGCCCCTCCATTCTATCTTTGTGACTTTGGAAGTATCATATAATAGGTGAAATGGAAAACCACCTCTACTACTGGTGGTAGTTAGCAGGTGCTACATCAGGTTCTTTCTCATCTACTTTTAGCTTACTAACCTTAGATTTCCAGTTAGAGTCCTAAGTCCAATCTTAGCCAAGTCACTTACTAAGCCATGAGATCTTTACCAAATTACTTAACCTTTCTGAGTTTCATTTCCTTCCAAACTGTTGTCTTTCCACTTGATCTTAACCAAAAGGCTGAGAAGCGATAAAACTGTTGTCTTTTCAAACTAAGGGCTGTTGTCAAAATATAGAGAGTTAAAATGTGAATATGCTTGTTTCTGTGTGGAGAGATTTACTGACTAAAGTTTGGAAAGACAATCAAAAGTCAGGTAACTCAAGAGAAGCATGGCTTCTGTGAAAGAAGTTACAATACATTTGTCCTAATACACTTTGACAGGGTAGAAGAAATGAAGGACCAACACAGGTGGTGTGGTTCCTGCATTGCTCAGATGTTTCAGGTTAGATAGCAAGAGAGTGGAAGAGAAAACATTTCTTATTTTTGACAGTATTGGTATGTAGGGAGCTGTGGTGGCATAGGGGTAAGAAATTAAGCTGCTAATGCAAAGGTAAGTGGTTCAATTTCACCAGCTGCTCCATGGGAGAAGCATAGGCAATCCCTCACATGTGATATACTGCTTCTTACAGTCTGCTGGAGGGATTTCCACTGGACAGTTTACACCAATAACCAGCATTAGTATATAAACCTGAAACTTTTAAGATCATTAACAATAAAGTTAGAGTTAATTATTGGACTCTCATTACTTAACTTTTCTGTAGTTTATCTTAGATCTCCTTTGAAACAAAGATAGTACGTAGGAAGTTAGCACAATTATGCCATGACGTACTGGTAGAAGACAGGTAAACAGTAAACCTAAACTATAGTAAGTAGATTAATTTTAGGACTTTTTGATGTCAAGAAGGAGCAGCAGCTGAACTCATTTCCCCTCTCCAGACAGGGTGGAAGACAAATCATCTGCAGTTCTCAGTACCTCGCCCACTCTGTAGTTCCCTGTAAGGCAGTCTGAATTGCACATTCCTTCCATGAGGTGGTAACTCCACACACAAGACAGACAATTCAATGCTCCTTTTCCTAAAAGAATGGGGGGGAAAAGCAAATTATTAGAATGTTTTAGACTTTTCTCTGTCTTCATTCCATAACATTGAGGAACACGGAGTATGTCAACATAAATTCCAGTAGAACAATGATAGAATGTTGCTATCAAGGCAGTGCCAGCTGTGATCTCATGTCCAGGAGAATGAGACATTGCCTGGTCCTGCACCGTGCTCACGCAACATTGGTTCTGGAAATAATATTTTGAGTCCATCGTTACAATCACTATGTCAGTCCATCTCATTGCAAGTCTTTCTCTTTCTGGATGATCTTTGACTTAACCAAAGCATGATGTCCTTCTTCAGGAACTGGTCCTACCTGGTTATATGTACAGAATATGTCTTAGCACAAAATAGTACTGCAAGATACTGAGAAGTATCCTCATATAAGAGGATGGTTCCAATAAGCTTTGAAATTCAGAAAAGGGAAAAAGAACCACAACTACAAGAAACTACAGAGATCTATGTAAGTTGGAGAAAATACAGTGTAGTAGATAAGAGGACTTTGTAAAAATGTCAGTACTTCCCAAAGTGATCTAGAAGGTATAATGCAATACCAACCTGAATCCCATCAATATTCTTCAAGAAAATGGGGGGAAGAGGAGAAAAGGGCAGGGATGGATGTCTTTGAAATTTTCTTGCAAATTGTAAATTATCATGTTAGAAATTTGAAAGCATAAATAAATAAATAAGTGAAAATTCAGGCCCACACGTGAGGAAAGATTCATCTAAGTTTTAGAGGTAGCAGTGGAATCAAGATTCAAATTCAGATTAATTTCTAGTGCACAGCTCTTTCCATTCCACTATTTGCTTTAATACATGAGGAGACTTGGACTAGAAAGACACTTTCTCGTGGAGACAATGCCGTGTGTCCAGACTTAGCCTAACAATCACTGATGCCCCAGTTTTCTCCTAGGCGAGAATTCTGGGAAGAGTTGGGAGACACGAGACCTGAGCTCTAGTTAGTTCCGCAGGGAGCCTCTGGCACTTTCACTGAGAAGTTCAGAAGAGAAGGCAGATGGGGCTTGGAATGTTCCTGGTTCTGGGACTTAGAATTTGACATGTGTCCTCCCACTGGAACAGTGCTGTAAACGATTGGTTTTATGGTTGACAGAGAACTGTAGGTCTTGTTCTTTACATTCGCTATGAAGTTAAATTGACTTTTCATGTCTAATTTCTGAGCTCGATCATTTATAACTGTGTTTCTACAGAAAACGGAATTCTGAGCTTAAAGAATAAACTTAGCGATTGAGTCCCAGTTTGGCCCTTAGTGATAGAAAGGCAAAGCCACTTTCTTCCCCCTACCCCAGCCTTACTTCCTGCCACACACAGAATTTTCTGAATGTGCTAGAGCGTAATTACCATTTCTGATGAAAGGAATAAATATCCATTTAACTTCCTCCTTCCTTTTCGACTCCTTCCTTCTCTCTGTTCCTCATTTCTCCCCATCCCCCCTTCTCTCCTGTTACTCTCTTTCTTGACCCCCCTTTAGAGTAAAATACCATTCAAATGCCTTTTTCCTATTTTTAAAGTACAAAAGTGGTCTTGTGGTATTGTTGATTTTATTTGCTTTTTAAAATTAGAAGAAATCAAGCGAAGGAAAAATGAAGAGGAAAAGGGTAGTAAAAAGGTTAGGTCACAGAATTCGTGACTTTAGGTTGGTTAAATTTTCAGAACATCAGCAAGTTGGTGTTAGGCTCAGACCCTGGCCAATCCCGGAAGCATCATCTGTCACCTGTGGGTGACAAACCAGTGTCTCCAGCTGCATCCCCTACGTTGATTTCTTGCACAAGCTGCATACTTGAGATCCCCAGAGTCTTTGCGAAAAGCAGTTTGTTAATATCCAGCACCCTTTCTAATGTTTTCAAGCCCAGTGTCTCACATCTGCCATTCCTTCTAAGAATCTACAGGAGCCTTGGGATCTATAAAGACAGCTTTGGCATTTCCTTGACATTCAGAGCTTTACGCCATCTGTGCTCCCTCTGACTGACCCTGACAGGATGAATTCAGCATCATCCAGCCACCTCTGGGGTCTTTCCAGGGCATCGTTCATGCAGAGAGAGTAGCTCAGAGCCTCCAGATATATCTGTTACTCAGCCCAGATTTAGATTTTGGATTCAAACAATTTTATGGGAAAGATTGGAGGGGGAGAGATTAAATGTGAAGGTAACAAATGAGCTATTTATGGAAGCATCAGATGCACACAAATTTATATTACAGTGCATTTACATTTATTTTATCACATCATCAAGATTTTAGATAGTCAAAATCAAATGAAATAAAATCTACTTGGTAAATAATTTTTTTCAGGTTTGCTACTTTCCCCCCAGATTCTTTCATGTCTCCTCATTTCTTACTATGGCAGCTAAGGTTTTAAGTAGAAAGGGACATACTCAGGTTTTGATGACTCATATGTCTTGAAAAAAGTACTCCTAGGAATCATACTTGGGATGCATAACTAGGCGAGGCTATTCCTTAGAAACTAGGATTCCTTAGAACCATAGAGGGTCAGCAAAATAGAAAAAGACCCCCAAAGACATGGATTGGCACGGTGACTTCAGCAATGGACTCTAGTGTGTCAGAGTTGATGAGGATGGCATGGGATAGGACAAGGTTTACATCACCTGTTCAGGGTCGATGTGAGTCGTACTTGACTCGATGACACCTAACAAAAACAACAAGAGAAAACTTGTCCCTAGTTTTTGTAATCTATGTGTCTCCAAACCAGAAAACAGCACAAAGTTTGCCTAGCTGGCAAAGGATATGTGAGGCAGAGGGAAGAAAGGATGACAAAACAAATAGCATCATAGATGAAGAACTTTGTTAATATTGAATTTTACCTGAATCTCATAATACTGACAAATAGTAGTGGTCAAGAACTGCCCTACGCTTGCTCTCTGTTCAGGAAAAGAGCTCACTGCAAAGAGTACCTTTTCCCCTCTGACTTTGATCTGGCTCCTGGATGTAAACCTATGATGAGGCCAAACAACTTATATGACTCCTTGAGTCGATAGATGAGTAACTGAATTGCTTATTCTACTGATCCACCAGAAACAAGATGTTTCTTCACCAGATTTTGCTTAATTTTCTCTCCTTTTGCGGGTCCTTGACTGTTGGCCCACCCTGAGCTCGGGACATCACCCCCTGTCCCCTGAGAATAGACTGACCTTTCTTCAGTGATGTCAGTGGCTCCCCTCACTTCCCCACACCGAGTTTTTCTGGCCTTGTTTACCCTCAGTCTCCATGAAAGAAAATGCCTTTGTCTAACTCTTTTTATTTTTTTTTATTTCATCATTTCTTTTTAATTGCTTTCCATTATTTCTGCATGAAAACAAAAATAGATCCAAAAGACTAAACAAAAAAAGTAAAAATCTAACTTCTGATTATTGAACCAGATATATTTTATATCATCTTCAGCCTTACTTGATACAGTCCAGTCATATCAAAATTTAAGTTCCTTAAATGTGTTATGCCATATTATGCCAAAAGGTCCAGAAATATTTTGTTAACTCTGTCTCAAATGCCTTTTTTTCTTTCTCTTATGCCATTTCAATGTATTCATACTTCTTATCTCAGATTAAATATCATTTCTTTAAAAAAACCTTACCTAACCCCTAAATTTGTGTACTTTCTTCACACTTCTACATTGCTTATCAATTTTTTTTTTATTTCCATTCATTCATTGTTGCACTTTTCTCCCTGCCCACCCCTCCCCCCACAGTCTAACCTTGCAGATCTGTGGGCTGGGCTGAGTGTTCTCCTGTTGTAGGCATCCGTGTCTCCCCACTGTTACTATAATTCCTTTCCTCTTCCTCCTTTTCTTTCTGAACAAAACTTCTCTACGTCAAAGTCAGGACTTGTGGTTGTTTTTTTTAAATTTGACAGCTTCAAGCAGACAAGCTATAGGTTTAACTAAAACACAGGAAAATTCAAGCCCAAACTCTTCGCCCTCAGCCACAGCTGACCCTGCAGCAGGTTTTTGGAGGCTGTAAATCACACTGGAGGGGATTGTGCATTTTTTTCCGGAGGAGCTGAGAAGACGCTGGGGGTGGATTCAAGCCCCCAGAGAGGTGCCATCCTTGAGTTAGCAGCCCAACTCAGACTGTTAAAATACTCGGGATGACTCCGGTCTCACCCAAATATTCAATGCTTGAATGCCATCTCTGCGAAACTTGACAATAAACTTTTAAGGCTGAGAATGCACAAAACCATCATCCTTAACCACCTCAAACATATCAACCCCAAATAAAGAGAATTTATAATCCTTTGAATTGTTTACACCATCACTAACTTTTTTAAATCCTAAAAAAAAATCCCTAACAATCACACTGATGGTTGTCTGTTGTTGATTACCATCAAGTCGAGCACAGTTCATAGAGTCTAGAGGCCTTTATGCTGAGTGAAATAACTTAGTCACAAAGGACAAATACCATTTAAGACCAATGCCATAAAAAAATAGTATGGTTACAGGGTAGAGGAGGAGAGTATGAAATTACCAGATAGATAACAAACACTTTATTGGACTAGGTAAATGGAAGGCCATTGTAAAATGCATGTATGCGCAGATATTGTGTAGTATTGCAGTTAACAATGTGGAATGGGATATGCATCACCAACTGGGAAGAAAAGAAAACTGCATTACTGATGCATTGCATGATAAAAGGTTGATAAGCCTCAAAACATCATGCCAAGCTTTAGAAACCAGCCACAAAAGGTCACACAGAGTATGATTATCTTTGTATGAAATGCCCAGAATATGTTATAGTCACACAATGGAATATTATGCAACACTGAAGAACAAGGAACTCATAGAATATTACACAACATAGGTGACTGTGGAGGACATTATGCTGAGTGAAATATCTCAGTCTCAAAAGGGCAAATACTGCATAACAGCATTGTTATAAAACAAGACTGATATGGGGGTCTAGGGGAAACTAAGAAAAGAGGAAATACACAATGAACACTGCATTGGAACAGATGAAGGAAAGAACTGTTTAAAAGGAATCTATGATTAGACATTATAGATATGACAACAGCCCAGAATAAGAAGTACATTGCAAAGAGGACCCGGGGGAAGGGGGAGAGGAAGGTAAATGTGCAACAATGAATGAATATTAAAAAAAGAAACTGGGAGACGGGGAGGGGAGGAGAAGGGAGGGGAGGGGAGAGGTTAAAACGTGCAACAATGAATGAATGAAAGAAAATCTAACTTTTCTGCAAACATATTGTTAAAGTCACAATTAACATAAAGAATTTTATTTTAAAAAGTGAACTGGGGAGGGGGAAGGAAGGGAGATGGGGGAAATGTGCAACAATGAATGAATCAAAACTCAACTTTTCTGTATTCTTTCATTAAAATAACAATTAAAAAAAAAAAACTGAGCCAAGAGCCCATTTCAGGGATTAAAGCTGGTGTCAGGGTGGACTCTTGTCTTCACAGATTTTACCTCCCTGGAGCTGCTTGTTGGCCTGTTTGTATCAGGACTATGTTTCTGGACTGAGTTCCAGGCTGGAGGGAGCAGGGAGAATTTATCAGCCTGGAGAACGGAACACAATGCGAGTAAAGGAGGCAAGAAGAAACAAAAACACCACCTCCCGTACAAGAGCAAAAAGCCTGAATGCTAAAGTATATGAATATAATGAATGCTCAAAAAATACAGCAAATACAACCAGCAATTAGAATTTACTTCAGATGAAAGGAATGTCATTGAAAGTCTGACATGTTTTTAAAAAAAGAAGTATATTTAAGATGTCCAAAGCTAATTGAAAGCGTAATCTCTATAAAAAATGATAAAACTGTGAAATAAGAGCAGGAAGATGTAAACTAGAAGAGGGTATTCACAAAAATTAATTAAACACTTTAAAGATTAGACAGTATAGTCATTACAATGAATAAACAAAAATAATAGATGGGATGAATTTTAAAATTAACAAAGAAAACTTGAGGAGTGTAAAAGAATACTAAAGAATTAACCTGACATAGACTATAGAGAAGGAAAGAGATACAAGTATAAAAGAGCAAGTAGGAGACAGTAAGAAACTCTGTATTTCTTTTAATAAAAATTACAGAAAAGTGGAGGCAATAGTAGAGACGCATATTTGAAGATTTAATTACTACAAAGTTTCTAGTTACTTAAAATCCATTAGTATTAGTATTAGTATTAGTATTAGTATTAGTATTAGTATTAGTATGTTTTCATTCATTCATTCACTCCTTTACATTAATATGAGCATTTATATTCTGAACGAGGCACAGTCGGTATAAATAAATATTACGGTCCTTGCCCTTGAAGGGCTCAGTTTGTGGGCAAGATGGATGTGACAGATTAAAATGCAACACAAAAAAAAACTTATGATAAAATTGCATATTACGGTATGGTGCCGGTCTGGGCAGGGTTTGATCTATGGTGCAGAGTGTTTCTATGGTTGTACTAGCTCAATGGCCTCTGACAACAATAGCTAACAATGGATAAAGACATAAGATGATGAAAGATAATTTCTGTCACCAAGATAATTTCTAAAAGAGAACCAGAATGTTTGCTATCAGAGACCAACACACACCTAAATGAATTTCATAATGATAACATTGTGAGCACATTTCTTTGTTAAATATCGAAAAGAAATAAATGTGATCATCTTTTTATAGCAAGCAATGGAGGAAAATGAGCAGATTTGAGTTTTAGAAAGATCAGTAACATTATATTCTAGAGTGACCTGGGGGTGAGGGGGTTAAGAACACAGTTGGGGGCTGCGTTTATGGCTTCTTCAAAAGGATGACTAAGAGAATTGACAACAAACAGAGGGAAAATAGAGAAAAAGGTCAGATTAAAGAAACACTAAACAAGCAACCTAAAGACTAAACTAAAGTTTATCTACATTGAGGCAGGTGGGCTGGGCAGGAGATGAGACAGAAGATTCATGATATCAAACATAGGAATGAAGGTTTGGCTTGTGAGTCTCTTTCAAAAACAATGACTATCAGAGGAAAGGGTGCTCTGGTGGCCTCGTGGGTAGAGAGTTGTTCTGCCAACCCAAAGGTAGGGGGTTCAAACCCCTCAGTGATTTCACTAGGAGAAAGATGGGCAATCCATAGACTGTGTTTATGTTTTGATTTGTGGATTTTTAGAAACTCTGGAACAGACAAGTATCTGAAAAATACAAATAAAGCTTCAAAGAGTGTGAGGCTGAAGTGTTACACAGTTGAAATAATGAAAATAAACATAAATCCTTGGAATAATTTTAAGTTCAGTAGGTAGAGGAAAAAACAGACAGGTTTGTCCTGGAGAGGGTGAAGCCGGGCTGCTCCTTGGAATAAAAGATTCTGAAGCTTCCTCTGACATCCTTTGGACATTTTGCAAGGCAGGACCAGTCCTTGGAGAGGGGTGTTATGCTTGGGAGGTTGGAGGAACAGCATAAGAGAGGAAGACCCTCGATGAGATGGATTGATTCAGTGATTGGGGTAATGAGGATAGGTGTGTCAGAGGCAGTGAGGTTGGCACAGGATAGAGCAGAGTTTAGGGCTCTTATACAGAGGGTTGCTATGAGTCGCAAGCAAATTGGTGGCACATAACAACAACAGGTAGAGAAGTAAGACAGAGAAGGTGGACATGTAGTGGAGGAGAAGGTGGGTGTTTTGTGGGCTGTGCATGGAGGGGGCGAAATATGTAGAAGTAACTGCGTGGGGCAGGAGCAGCCCAGGACTGAGGGGACCAGAAAATCTAAGAGGAATAGCGGGCACTGATGGTGGAGGCAACTGGTGTTGAGTGAGGGATGTGACGAGAGCAAAGAAGGGTGGAAGAAGGGTGAGAAGGGTTGAGCAGAGGGGAAACCCTTTCACCTCCCATGCGCACATGCAGGAATGCGTCCCTCTCACCTTTGCATTTGTCACATGTTGGGTGGCATCTCTCACAGGTCTGTGTGCTCTCATCTGCATAGTAATGCTCTGGGCAGGTGCTATAACATTGTCCCTGGGAGCGAAGCAGAAAGAAGAAGATATCGCAGGACAGACAGTCTGCAGGCAGGGGACCCTGGCACGTCTTGCAGCTCTTGTCGCACCGCTCACATTGTCCAGTTGCAGTGTTTGCATAATATCTGAAAGCAAAGGGGGAGCAAACATGAAGATGAAGCTTGGCGCTTAAATTAGTGTGGTGGGAAAGCCATGGTGTCAGACAGAGCTACATACAAGTTCTACTGATTAGAGTCATTCATAATCAGACTCAGTTAATAACAAATACAATGATTCTCAGTTTCCTTATCTGTGGATTTGGCATGACAATACATCCCCTAATATTTGTGAGGGTTAAATTAGATAACACTCAGGAGAGGACCTAGTCCCCAGCAGATATAGAAAAGCTGATGTCAAGCTGATTGCACCTCAGGTGGCCTCACATGTTACAGAGAGAAACTGTACATGTCTTTGAATGAATTCAAGTTGCCATCCTTCTATCACACAGACCCAGGCACTCTATCACACACATACCCAGGTATTCTATCACACATACCTGGACATTCTATCACACACAGCCACACACACCTAGACACTATCACACACACCTGGACATTCTATCACACACAGCCACACACACCTAGACACTATCACACACACCTGGGCACTCTATTACACACACCTGGGCACTCTATCACACACACCCAGGCACTCAATCACACATACCCGGGCTCTCTATCATATAGTCCCAGGTGCTCTATCACACGTGTTGTTTCTGATGTTGGGTGCCACTGAATTAGCTGTGAACAAGAGATCTGACTCTTGCGCCTTTCCCTGTTCATCCTCAAGATCTCTGATATGGTCTGGCCAATTGTCACAGTCATTGTGTCAATCCATCCTGTTGAAGATCTTCCTATCTTTCCCTGATCCTCAATATTTCTCAGCTCAAAACTCTTTGGTACTGAGTCAAGTTTGACTCAGCACAACCCTCTACTGGGTTTCAGAAGTTTCAAACACAACAGGAAGAGACTTTCCATCTCTCTCCCAGAAACACACTCCCTTTGGGCGAGTAGTACAATTTGCCATAGACTCTGCCAGCAGAGCACCCTGTGTTATCACAGCTTCAATAACTGGTACCTACTTGGGGCTTGCTTCTTTCACTTTCAGAATCAAACATTAATATTATATAAGATCACAAATACAAAAAGCTAAAGAAAAGTTACTGTGTGGATAGAATCATTCTTGGTTGGTTACCAGGATGAGAAGGGAAAGAGAGGTGAAGAAAAACTAGAAAATAGATAACTGACATGTTAGATGGGTTAATGGAAAAACAATAGACAACAAGGGAATGACCAGCACAGTGTCGCTATAGCAAGGGAAGACACAGAGAAGTACAAGCACAATGGGAGACAGAATTACAGACAGAAAGTGAGAAGAGTGCATCTCACTGTGGGTATAGAAATTAATGATTGCGCAGGTTCAAATCCCAGACTGCTGGTGAATGGGCTGGGTGAGCCTGGGCAAGTCACTCAGCTTCTCTGTGCTTCAAGTCCCTCCTCTGTGATATGGGGTTAGTACTAGTACCCAAAATGAGGATTCAAGGAGGGGAGGGAGGGTGGAAGCAGCGGGGTGAGGATGTGTGGGGGAGGGGGGCTAATCAAGGGATCATACAATTTGATGGGTGGGGGTTAGGGAGATGGGAAGGAGCTAGTGTGAAAATGAATGTATTCAAATTTTGTAAATAAACTAGTATAATGATGTTGTTGTTAGCTGCTGTCGAGTTGTAGATGACTTATAGCAACCCTATGAACAAAAGGCCTGAGCACTGTTCATACATAGAGTTTCCGGAGGCAAGCCATTTCAGAAGTGGATGCTGCTCCTGCTTCCAGGCTTGTTTTAGTTGGGAGGCTCCAGCAAACACTCTCCACCATGGGCAACCATTACCACGTTTGACACATCAGTGTCACAGTGTTTAGCATCACAGCAACCACGAGTTACCTCTGTACAGCAATGCATAGACCAGTGCTATACCACCTAGAAGAATGTTTGACAGGAAAACAATTTGAACAGAAACCCTAGGAGGAGCCAATCAGGAAGAACATGGCCGCCTTATGTCACCTCTCCCTTTGGGGCTTAAAGCCCCCTTCTGCCTTAAACCCTAGGCCAAGCCTGGCTTGCCTCGCTCCTGGGGGCAAAGCAGTGCTGTACATCAAACACAAGCTCCAAAAAGCACTCGACTCCAAAAGCTTGCCATAATACCTGCGCGTGCACGCACCACTATGCTCTCTGGCAGCAAGAAGTCACAGAGAAGTTATGATAAAGAATGATATTAATTACTCCTGTCAGTGATTGTGAGGAAGGTGCAGGACTAGCCCGTGTTTCATTCCCTCATAAATCATGTTGCTATGAGTAGGGACTGACTCAGTGGCACTTAACAATAACATCGTGGGGAAAATCATTGCAACGATACCTGGCCGCCTTTAAATAGTCAATAGATACTGAAAAAACCAAACTTACTGCCACGAGGTTGAGTCTGACTCATAGTGACCCTCCATCAGAGTTCTGTGAATCTCTGTGGGAGGAGACTGCCCACTTTTCTTGCATAGAGTGGGTGGATTTAAGCCACAAAACTTTCTGTTAGCTGTCTGATGTATTAGAGCACCTTAATGTACATTAGTAATAATCACAGTGATTTAGATACTCATTAAGTGCTTGGGTGCTGACTGAAAGGTTGGTGGTTTGAAATCACTGATTGTGATTTCTCTGTAGGATAAAGTCTGAACTGTACACTTCCATAAAGATTACAGCATGGAGGAGCCTGGAAGACAGATCTACTTTGTCATATACTCTGTCATAGTCACCTTCTTACAGCTTGTATTCCATTCTGACAACTAATTTTTAAGTTGGTTCTGACAGAATTCTAAATTTTTCTTAAGCCATTATTATTGCCTTTTATTATTATCAGTAGTTTCATTAATCCAATATTTGGTTTTCTTTGGGTGTTGGAAACATTACATATACACTTATTGTTGTTGTGTACCATTGAGTCAGAACTGACCCATAGTTGACCCTCCAGCAGGTTTTCAGAGGCAGTTTAATTGTATGGGGTTTGCGCGCGTGTGTGTGTGTGTGTGTGTGAGAGAGAGAGAGAGATTGCCCATCCTTCTCTCAAGGATCAGCTGGAGGATTTGAACTGTGTGTTTTTGGGATTGTAGTGCAGTTTCTCACCAGAAACTAGGCCACCAGACTTACAGATATATTTTAACATATGTAAGATATATTAATGACAATAAGATGTACAAAGAAAAACAGATATCCCAGATGGATCTAAGTGTGGTTCACAGTAGCTAGAATAACTTGAAACTGAGTCTGAACTGACTCGAGACACTCATTAAGAAATAGTTCCATTTCAGATAAAAACCTGTGGGGTTCACAGAATTGACAAAGTATTGAAGACCAAAGAGTTAATGATAGAAGACAGTGTGCTTTGAATTGATCTGTTATCCATAACTCTACTAGAAATAATCCTTCATTGTTGTTGTTTTTAGGTGCCATTGAGTTGGAACCAACCCATAGTTAACCCTTCAGGTGGCTTTCAGAGGCAATGAATCACATGGGAGAAGAATGCCCATCTGTCTCTGTGAAGCAGCTAGTGGATTTGAACCATGTACCTTTCGATTGGCAGCACAGTTTCTTACCGTGAAACTACCAGAGCTCTCTAGTACTGCATTGTTGTTATTGTTATTGTTGCATGTCATTGAGTCAGAACTGACTTATAGCTGACCCTCCAGTGGGTTTTCAGAGACAGTTAATAGCATGGGAGGAGATTTCCCATTCTTCTCCCACAGAACGCCTGGTGGATGTGAACTTTTGGGATTGAAGTACACCTTCTTATCACTAGGCCATCATGTTGTTGTTATGTGCTGTCAAGTCATCTGTGACTCATAGAGACCCTGTGTACAGCCCTAAACCCTGCTCTGTCCTGCACCAATCTCACTGTCTCTGACACACCTGCCCCCATTACCCCAGTTACTGAATCAAACTACTTCATAGAGGGTCTCCCCCTTCTGCGCTGTTCCTTCAACCCTCCCAAGCATGATGTCCTTCTCCAAGGACCGGTCCCTTCTTACAACATGTCCAAAGTATGTCAGATGAAGCCTCAGAATCCTTGCCTCCAAGGAGCAGCCAGGCTTAACCCTCTCCAGGATGAATCTGTTTGCTTTCTTGGCAGTCCAAGTTACATTCAATACTCTTCTCCAGCACCACAGCTCAAAGGCATCAATTGTCCTTCTATCCTCCCTAGTCATTGTCCAACTCTCTAATTCATAACAAGTGATTGCGAAGACCATGGCCTGTATCAGGCGCACCTTAGGCCATCATAGCTTCCTATAATATTGCATTATATTGTTGTTGTTAGGTGTAGTCAAGGCAAGTACGACTCATAGAGACCCTATGAACAACTGATCTGAACCCTGTCCAATCCTGTGCCATCCTTACAATCTCTGACACATTCAAGCCCATTGCCGAAGTCACTGTGTCAACACACTTGATCAAGGGTCTTCCTCTCCTTTGCCACCCCTCCACCTTCCCAATTTTGATTCTCCAAGGAATATTCTAACCTCTCCTAGTAACATGCCAAAGTATGTGAGATGAAGCTTTATCATCTTTGTTGAAGGTAAATGAAGATTTTTCAAAGATAGGAAAAATAGATTATTGACCAAGATAAATTTCTAGAGGTGATTTAATCTTCTCAGCATCTCTGGCCATCACGACATTGAAGTCCTTCTAGAAATTTAAAGGTATATATGGAGTTTCTCTAGTGCAAATATACTGACTCTAGTAGATTTTTTTTAACTTATTTTGGTTGCATTAGCATGTTGAAAACTGCTGGCATACCTGGGAATGCTTCTGCATAGCCACCTATCGTGGATCTTAGGGAACACAGGTACCCAGCTTGTGGAAAACCAAACCTTGTTTACTGTCTGCAATCCTCACATACTTTGGGCATGTGGTCAGGAGGAGCCAGGTCTTGGAAAAGGAAATCGTTCTTGGAAAGGTAGAGGGGTGAGAGAAGTAGAGGAAGATCTTCAACAAGGTGGATTGACACGGTGGGCTCAAGCAAAGCATGAAGATAAAAACAAAAGAAATACAATGCTATTACTTACTGTTACGACTCATCTGTATGATGAGACTATCAGATCTTTTGAACCTCACAGTCTTAAAGAAACTTGGGGTGTAGAAAATCGATGATGTTGTTGTATACCATTAATTCAGAACCAACCCACAGCTGACAGTCAGTAGGTTTTCAGAGGCAGTAAATCACACGAAAGGAAACTGTCCATCTTTCTTTGATGGAGCAGCAGGTAGATTCAAACCACATGTATTTGAGTTGGCACAACTCCTTACGACTATTGTTGTTATTGTTGATTGCCATTGAGTTGATAATGACTCATAGTGACCCTAGGAACAAAAGACCTGAAGTTTTTCTGTAACTGCCGTCATTTCTCAAAGTTATAGAGTTTCCAGAGGCATGTTGTTTAGGAAGTGGATGCCACTCCTGCTTCCATACATGTCTTAATCTGGGAGCTCCACCAAACACTGTACGCCATGGATAACTATTATGGTATTCAACACCCCAATGTCACAGAGTTCAGCATCATAGCCACTCCAGATTACCTCAGTATAGCAAATTGACAGACCAGTGCTGCACTAAGGAGAAGAATGTTTCTACAAATTATAATTACACTAGGCCTGAGGGCCTAACTTATTTATTTAAATACAAAAGCCCTCCAGAAAGTGGTGTTGACTCTAAATAAGAGGCTTACATCAAAAACAACCAAACATTCCACAAGACCCTCAACCAAAACAAGTTGCATCATAGGAGGCAAATGAAAATACCACTGCTTGGGTGAAATACACCCTAACCCTCAAAGTGACATTCCTTCTTTTCAACACTTTGAAGAAGACTTTTGCAGATTTGTCCAATGCAATAATATGTTGTCTGATTTCTTTTTCCATGGGCATTGATTGTGGATCCAATTATGCACCAACATAATTATGTACATTAGGACAGAATGCAGAGAAATCTACGCCTGCCTTTTCAAAGCAAAGACATTTAACACATGAAGGTGACCTAATGCATATGAAGTATTGATATTTACAAAGGGAATGATTTATGTTAAATATTTCAATTTATACCTTATTAATATCCCATTTTTATCCCATTATAGTGTAGTAACCTATACTTCTCCCCAGAACTGGTAACCTCACGCTTTGTGGAACAATTATGTACTTAATTCCATGGTTTAAAATTTATTTAGAGGAGAGTATGATAGCACTTTTTTTACTTTGTTTTGCCATTTCATGCTTGAAAGTATTTAATGACTTGTTTTGAGGAAGATGGAAATTCTTTACAAGGAATCCAAATCTCTTAAGGCACTTAATAGGGTGAAGAAGAAAAGCAAAGGCAGAGAACAACCCCAATCCTGTCTTGCAAACACTCTTCTTCACTGACTATAAAACCAAAACCAATGTCAGTATATGTTATTAACATGTTAGAATACTTCATGGATTGCCAAAAAAACAAACAGGTATATCTTGGGAAAAGTGCAGCCACAGAGGAGGCTGGCCCCTTTGAGGTAGGGATAGTGAAGCTTCACCTCACAGACTTTGGGCATGCTGCTAGGAGAGGTTATTCCTTGGGAAGCAACGTCATGCTCAGAAGTCAGTGGAGGATCAGTGAAAGAGAAGAAGACACTCGATGAGATGGACTGTACGTAGTGACTGCAGCAGTGAGTTTGAGTGTGTCAGAGATGATGAGGGTGGCACAGAAGATGGTCACTAGGAGTTCTATTTGACTTGACAGTACCTAACAATTAACATATGTGGCTCTGTGTTCAATGTTGTAGTAATATGTGTGAAAATGAAAAGATTTTTCTCCCAGGATATTATAACTTTTTTGTCCCAAGAGACATAAATAATTGCATATAAGCTCATGAGGGTCAAAGTCTTTCTCTTCTTCACCCTCAAATTTCGATATACTATTAAATATTTGTTGAATGATTGAATGAATGAATGATGTAAAGAAAATTCAAGGCAATAGATAGCACTAAGATGAGTGATTAAGAGAGCAAATGGTAAAGGGTAGAAGAGAATAAAAATGCTGTATTTCTAGTTAGCAATAGGGAAAGGACAAAAGTTACACAGACTTCTGATGGGGTGACTAGCTCAAGGCTGTAAATAGTAACATTCGGGAGACATTCTCTTCTCTTTTTCCACAGCAGCTGGTGGATTTGAACCACTGATCTTATGAGTAGCAGCCAAACATATTATTATGCTGTTTCAAATAAACCTTTTGAATTGATTTTGGACACTATCAGCACCCTAGGTTGCCAGATGGGAAGGAGATTCTGGGAGCGCAGCTCTTTGCCCTTTTTCTTTCTGTTGGGGATGTCTATGAGGGAGGAAGAACTCAGCCAAATCTCCTTCCAAATATGCTAGCGACCAGAACTCCTAATGAACACACTACTCTGATTTTTTCTAATAGAAAAGGAATAGAGAGCCCTTATCTGTGAAAGGCTTCTAGAAGGATACAATTGGTCTGTCTAAACTGATTATTATAAATACGTCTAAAATTTGTGGGTTTGTGGGATATGACTGGCTGGCAAATTAATGGGGTATAAAAGGAGACTTTTAACTGAGATTGGCCCTTTGGTAAAATCAGTGTTCCACATGCATTGCTTAAACTTATATCTGAATCAGAATAAATCCAACTGTAGAAAGAAAGCATCTCTGTTGCTGGTCTTGGACTTCTCCCAGAGAAGAATGTCTTCCTTGCATCTTATGATTGCCTGTTTCCTTTAAGTTATTAGTTAAAGCTTGGCTTCAGGCATTAGGTCTGATTTAACTGCCTGACCCTTTGTGTTATTGCACAAGGTCACTCCACCTCTCCTCTTTCTCTTCCATTACTGTTACTTGGCTCAGAGTCTATGGAGACCACTGGACTTGGACTGGGCCCTCATCTTAGTTCCCACTGGACCAGGACTTGGAGTTGGTGATGTAGGTGTTCTAACAACAGTAACATCTGCAGCAGCTGAAGGGTTGGGTGAGAGAAAGTGGGCTGAGCCCTTACCCTTCCCGACATATGTTCAGGCACTCCTTCCCCAGCTGGAACCAGCCTGGCTTGCAGGACTGGCACTGCATGCTATGCTCCCCTTCACACGTCCTGCAGGAGATGTGGCAAGTGCCACACTGGTGGCTGTCTTCATCGGCAAAGTATCCCTCAGGGCAGTCCTCCACGCACGTCGTGCCTGCAAAAGAGTTTGCCTTGGCGTAAAGCACATGTTGTATGAGGGTAGAAAGATGCAGGAGGGATAAGACAATGTCCTTTAGGGCTGATGGATATGATTGAGATCTAAGATGAATACTAAGAATTAGAACTGATAATAAGACTTCAGGGAAATCAGAGAGCACCAGACTAGCCATAATGGAGAAAACAGAAACCGCGGTCTAAAAGGAGCTGGAAGGACCCCCCCCCCCAGCATCAATGAGGCAGAGGCTGATATTTGGGGTGGCCCGAGCTAAGATGTCCCTGAAGAAAGCAGAAAGCACATGGCCATCATGCTGACATAATTCTACAACTTCAACTTTCCGGCTCTGGTCTTGAGTGTATGCCTTCTGACAGCAGACTTTTGACCCCGAATTCTAAATGATAGAGTTAGCATTGATTTCCTAAGCTCCATGCCATCTGGTTGTTCATCCATCAGCGCTCGATGGACACTTGCTCTTCTTCTTTAACAGCACTTAGAATTAGAAGGTTAGACTGTCAGAAAAAAAAACAAAAAAGACATCTTTTTCTCATATTCTTTTGCAGACTTCTAAGGCATGCACCCACCTCCTCAGTTTTTTGCTTAACTTGGTAGTGTGGAAGCCAGGCACTGTGAGTTACTAGGGTGGACAGTGACTGCGTGTAGACTGGTGGACAGGTCTCAATTTATCAATGATGCAGACACTGGTGGAAACCGAAATACTTACTGTTAGAGCTGCGGCAGAGTGCTATGGCCTCTGCTACGCTTGGAGACACTGAGTCACCCAAGGGTTGAACATGCCTTTAATGTCACAAAGTCACAAATCAAAAAAGAAAGAAGCCAGTATCTACTGTGTGCAGACAAAGTGCAGAGTAGAAACCCAGAGAGAGGGGAATAACAAACTCCTGCTGGGAGGAAAATCCACTCACCAAGAAGAAGGGTCTTCCTCGGACAGGTGCGACACTGGTCCTTGGCGGGCCCTGTGCAGTGGTAACAGTTGATATGACAGGGCTCACACTTGTGGGCCTTCTCGTCCCAGTATTCCACCCCAGCACACTCCACACAGTTCCCATGGTGGTCCTTCTTCAACCCTTCTTGACATGTGGTGCAGACCCCTGCTGACGTGCAGTTCTTACAAGTTTTCTGGCAATCTACAGACAAGGCGGGCAGCAGACAGGGTGAGAGCGGGGCAGAGAACCTCAGTAAGGAATTAATTCCCCCAAAAGTTATCTTCACCCTCCCTCCAGAGATGTCCAATCTTCTGTGTCAATGAGTAGGGGTTCCTGGGTGGTACAAATCCTTAATACATTTGGCTGCTAACCAAAAGACTAGAATTTGGGTCTACCCAGAAGTGCTTTGAAAGAAAAGCTTAACATCTAACTCCAAAAAACCAGTCACTGAAAAAAAACCTATAGGGCACAGTTCTACTGTGATACACAGGACTTGCCTTGACTTAAAGTTGACTTGACAACTGGTTTTTGTTGGTGACACGAGTGTGACACTAAGAGTTTGGTGATGTATTCTTCTTGTAAAATATTCCCCTTTCTTGGTAATTCTTAAATAGTCTCTTTCCTGCAACAGCCACCTTGGAAATGTTAGTAAGACCCACAGTGTAATTACCTAAACAGCAGTATAAATAGTATGTGCAAATCTACTGCGGCAAGTTGAACACTAATATTGACACTAGTGCATGGCCCTCTCTCCATCATAACCCTTACTGCTATGGACTTCCACTTTGCTCCTGGAATGCCAGAGTCACTAATATTTTCAGTTGGTATCAAGTCTATTCCAACTCCTGGCCACCCCATGCAAGTCGGAGCAGAGCTGTGCTTCACAGCAGTTTTGAAAGCAAATGATCAGGCCTTTCTTCCAAAGGGCTTTCGTGTACACTCAAACTTCCCGCTTTCTGCACCTCTCAGGAAACTCGAGTTAAAAAGACAAAGAGATATAAAGATTCTTTCTGGGAAGTATGGGGGCGAGGGGTTGGGGGGAAGTGCTGAGGGAGACCAGAAAAAAGACTTGATCCTTAAAAGCGACAAGGCCAACTCCATTGCTGTCAGTTTAAACTCCTAGCAACACTGTAGGCCAGAGCAAGAGTTCTAAGCTTGGACATCTTTACAAAAGCAGGCTGCCTTGTCTTCCTGCTGCAGAAAAGCTAACTGATGATCTCATGGTTAGCAGCTGAAGGCTTAACCGCTGCACAACAAGAAATCCTCAAGGGTATCTAAGGGGAAAAGGGTTTTAGGGCAGCAAACAAAAGAGATCAGAAGCACCAAGGAAGTGCTTTGAGACAGTTTTCTCATGCAGCTATAAACCTGTCACTGCTCAACATTTTAATAAAAATCTTCCATCTTTGGTGACCTTTGAAGACTCATCTCCGTAGTAAATCTTCACCTGAGAAGATTTTTGGGGGGCTTACAGCCACTGAGGTCAGGAGAGCCGGTGGTATCTGTCACTAGTAAAAGTTACATGACTGAGGGTTCAACAAATCCCGGAAATAATTTAGCAATTAAAATATTTCTTAAATATGCTTGAATGGAAAAGAAAACAGAGGAAAGACCACTCTGGATCTGGAACTGCACAAAGTCTAGAGCCTTTTTTGTCTCAAAATAAATTCAAATTCTTGAGTAGCTTTTTGGGAGTCTGTGCTTCCTGGAAGTCCTTTATTTACTTTAAAATCAGATGGCTTGAGAGAGGGAGAAAGGAAAAGAGAGATAAAGAGAGCTAGCAAGTGGTCATATAGTCCATGATGTGTTGGGTTGCTAATCAAAAGGTTGACAATTCTAACCCACTATCTGCTTCATGCTGCTTCATGAGAGAAAGATGGGTAGTCTTAGGAACCATTGGAGGGGGGTGTAAATCAAAACTGACTCATCAGTAGTGCAAGATAATATATTATTGCACTGTGCTATTGAGTTGATTCCAAATCAGCATCTCTCTATGGGATAGAGAAGACCTGCCCTATAGAGTTTCAAGGCTAATATATATGGGAGCAGATCTTTTCTTCTGTGATGTCGCTGGTACATTAGCAGATGAGCACTTAACCTTTGGACCACCAAGCCTCCTACACTCAGCAGACACCTCCAATTCAGTAATTCCTATATGTACAATTTAGTGACACTGGTAATTTTCTTTAAGTTGTACTTTAAGTTTTTCTCACTCTTTTTTCTGAATTGCTCCTCCCTGGTTAACATAAATAAATTCCTTGTCCACTAAGGTTCCTATCTAACCAGTTACTATTGTCAGTTTAATCTTCTATTGATAGTTCTTAAGTGAATACTATACTTAAGGCAGATATTCTTTACTGACTAAGGTAAGTTAATGTTTGACTAGGGAGCTCTGGAGTGAATAAGGAGTTGCACTGCCAACCCAAAGGCAGGTGATATGAATCCAACAGTTGCTCCACAGGAGAAAGATGGCCAATCTCCTCCCATGCAATTTAGTCTCTGAAAGCCCACTTGGAGGATCAAGTATGAGTTGATTCTGCTTTGAAAGCAATGAATTGTTTTGTTGTTAAATATTTGATTTAAAGATGATTTCCAGGGACATGTTTTTTAAAAGCTTTAAGTTTGAAGGTCATCCAGACTCAATGGCCCCCAGAAAGTCTGGAGCACAAGCTTTTCCAGAAGTCATTACCTTTGCAACTTTTAGTCTCTTTATCAACGTAAGTTCCTTCAGAACACTCATTCAAACACTTTCCATTGTAGAAAAGCAAGTCATCATTGATGCAGGCATCACAGTTATCCTCATTGGGGCCACTGCACTCCCGGCACTTTTCATTGCAGGGGACACACTGGCGGGAGTCCTTGAAGAAGCCATGGGGACAAGACTGGTAGCATGTGTTATTGTACAGGAAGAAATTGGGCACACACTCTGCAGGGAAGGAGAGAAGAGGGAATTGTTATGGGGGTAGGGATCCCCTATGGGGCAGATCTTAGATCTCCTAGGAGCAGAAAGCCCCAGGGAGTTACCCAGCTCCATGGTGCTGCTTTAAGTCATGAAATAACCCAACCCTTCAAGTTGCAACAAATTGCAGAGTTGTGACAGACTCCCTGTGGTGAAGATGCTGAAGGTACTGTCTGGAAAACCTGAAAAACATTTATAGATTTCAAAATTCATTTTGTATTCTTTACACTCTGTTCAATACAGAAAACAGATTTGGAATTGTTGCATTGTTTGGCTTTTGTTCATTGATAGTAGAACAGTAACTGGCTAGACATAGACAACCTGAAGATTCCATCAGGAGTTTATTTGTGTTAATTTTCTTATTTGGGAGAAAACATGTTAGGTCACACCAAGAGCATTCTTTTGATATGATGCCTCTACAGAAATAATCTATCTTATTTTGGGAAGGACACTGGGCAGTCATTTTTGGGAAATAATTTTAGAGAAACCTCTCTCTCAAAATTTATTTATAGTCTGTTTTCTTAGCATCATGTAGCTGCCTGAACTTTCCCTCTTTTTTTTTTTTATAACAATGATACTCAACTACCTTTGTGTCTAGTTGTCTAATATCAGTTTCTCATAGAAGATTTTGTGCTCAAAAGTTGGGACATAAAAGTCTTACCTGTTTTTTTGTTTGTTTGGGTTTTTAAAAAGAGTCTTACCTGTTCTTTAGCACCTAGTGATCGGCACACACTAAGTGCTCAATAAAACCAAAACCAAACCAGCTGTTGTCCAGCCAACTGTCTAATGGACCTGTGTGTGTCTGAGTAGGACTGTGCCCCAAAGAGTCCTAGCAATTGGTATTTTAGAAGTCAAGTGCCAGGACTCAGTGTGCCTCTGAATTGACTTGAACTGTCAACCCTCTGGTTAGTAGTGGAGTGTAACTGTTACACAACCCATGGACTTTCAAGTACTCAATCTGTAGTTCTTGTTGCTGTGGAGTCAACTCAGACTCACAGAGACACGTGCATAGAGTAGAACTGTGTTCTCTAGAATTTTAGAGGCTGTGACCTTTTTTATTTCAAAATGATTTTTATGATTTGGGTAAAAGTTAGTGGGAAAATTAGTTTACCATTCAACAATCATACACATTATTATCATGAGATTGACTGCAATCCTCACCACCCAACGACCATCATCTCAACTCATTTCTTCCCTTTGATTCTTTTTTGTATTTACCCTTCCTCCTACCCCTCCCTGCCCATGGACTTTAACTCTTGGAAGTGCTGCC
The DNA here is from genome assembly GCF_000299155.1 of Elephantulus edwardii. Taxonomy (NCBI): domain Eukaryota; kingdom Metazoa; phylum Chordata; class Mammalia; order Macroscelidea; family Macroscelididae; genus Elephantulus; species Elephantulus edwardii. The sequence continues at coordinate 7,567,006 of NW_006399858.1, forward strand.
TTCTGACCTCACTCCTAAGATGGGTTTTTGTAAAGAGCGTGTTTCTTCCTGGTGTTCTTCTCCTAAACCTGTCTATTGATCTGCTGATTCCAGATCCCACTGAGTCATGGGAGGCGAGTTCAGCTCTAGTCTTGAGAGGTGACTAAGGCCCACAGTTTCAGGGTTCCACCCATCTCTATTAGGCCAGAACACTTAGTCTTTTTTATGTTTTTTACGTTTGTTTGTTTCTTTTAATTTTTTTTAATGTTTTATTCTACATTTTTCTCCCACTCTTTTCAAGACGTCTGTGACACTAGGCAGCAGGTCTCCAGATCTGTGTTAGATCCCTCAGGTATGGTTGCAGTGCCAATCTTTCAGCTAGTAGTTGAGTGCTTGGCCATTTTCATCTTTCATGGGCTTCAATAAACCCTAAAACTGTTACTGTTAGGTTGATTCCAACTCACAGTGACCCTAAAGGACAGAGTGAAACTTCCCCACGGAATTTCCAAAGCTGGGGAGGGTGATGCAAGAGGACAAACACATCATTTCCCCCATAGAACCACCAACATTTTCAGTTACCAACCGAATCCTTATCATATTGTCACCAGGGCTTAATGAGACTCCAATGCTCGTGTGTAAAGGCAATCTTGCAAAAAGGGGCTCCTGTGTACCTTCGCTTGCAGAATCCCTAATAGCAATGTGTCATTTTCTCTGATGTAGACACATTTCAGTAAAGACAGAGAGACTCAGGTGTCTGTCCCTAGCTGGTCTGCCTCAGCATGGCCACACTTCACCACCAAGGATGCTCCTGAGTACCTTTGCACGTTTCCTCATGCATGCAGTCCTGGCAGTTCTCTGGGCACGGCTTGCACACACCCTCCATAGCCACGTGCCTCTCAGAACAGGCTTTGAGGCACACCCCCTGCTCCAGCACCAAGCCTTCTTCACAAGAGAAGCAGTGAGTGGCGTTTCCTTCACATGTCCTGCAAGATGAGCTGCAGCGTTGGCATACACCTGCTTCTGCATAAAAGCCCCTATATAGGGAAGAGAGGAACAATGAAGGGAGCTTAGGAACTAGAGAAATTAGTTACACATCGTGAGAAAGGGACCCAGTAGTCCATAGGGATTTGCACTGCCTCTCTGGTAGCTTGAATTCACCAGTGCCCCCCTGGGAGAAAGATGAGCAATCTCCTCTCAGTTTACAGCCTTGGAAATCCGACTAGACAGCAATGAGCAGGAGCAGAGTTACTATTGTAAACCACAGTGCATCCATTAGAAAGACTGATGGAGGATAGAAAGCCCAGAAATAGAAAACAAAGGGAAAGACATTGTCTCTGTGAATTTGGTTTCTTTGAAAAGGAATAGTCATTCATTTGTATGTAGTTTTTAAAGTTTTAAAATTTAAAATTTTTCAGTTCAAGTCCATCTTATTTTTTTTTCTTCATGTAGAGTCTTATTTCAAGTATGGAAATACAAAGGAAGAGGAACAGTTGTAAGCAGACACTAGTGATTGGAACATGGAATGTGAGAACCATGAATATAGGAAAATTAGAAATTGTTAAGTAAGAAATGGAACGCATAAATATTGACATATTAGGCATTGGAGAGATGAAATGGACTGGCATGGGGTATTTTGAGTCAGATGATCATATGATGTATTACTCTGGAG
>NW_006399858.1:7572609-7579603 GCF_000299155.1 Elephantulus edwardii
CGTGTTGTGCATGTACCATCAAATCTGATCTGACTGGTACAGGAGGAGATTGTCCCTCCTTCTCCAGCAGAGCATCTGGTGGATTCAAACTGCGCACCTCTGGGATTGCAGTGCAGCTTCTTGTCACTAGGCCACCAGCGCTCCCTGGTCAACTATACCATGTAAGCACTCTTGATAACAGAAGAGAACCTTGCTCTCCCCAGCATTACTCTTACAGGCTCCAAAGTGCTCAAGTCAATTGCAGTCACTGTATCAGTCCTTCTCATTGTATAAACAGTGAATATAAAAACTCAATTCTCTCAGCATATTTTGGAAACAAAAATAATATCATATGTTTCATTGAAGAGAAAATAAAAAGGAGAGCTCAAACTTGCAAAAGCAAGAAAATAATAAGTGAGTTTAGAAAAAATGGGTTGTTGGTGTCAGAATTTTCTATTCTAATTGTTTTGAACAAAAGCTTTCATATCATTAAGCTATTGTGATAATAGTAGAGGGCAGTGGTGGTTCAGTGGTAGGATTCTTATCTTTCGTGCAGGAGACCTTGGTTCAGTTCCCAACCAGTGCACCTCATGTGCTGGTCAACACGTTCTGACCTAGAGGCCAGTGTGCTGCTGTGATGCAAGGCAGTTTTCAGAGGAGCATCTAGTCTATAATATGCTAATTAAAAAGATCTGATGGTCCACTTATGACAATCAGCCAATAACAACCCTAAGGATCATAGCAGTGTGCTTGCAAGTGATGGTAGTGACAGTGCAGGTCCGGGCCGTGCTTTGTTGTCCATAGGCATGAGTCAGGTGCTCATTCAATGGTATCTAACAGCAACAATCACAACAGAGCTATGTAGGAAGCCGTCCTTTGAAACAACAATCATCTTTCAGCATTCCTGTTTCAGATCTAGGTGAGGCTTCGCTGAACTTGACTCCAGGCTCCTAGAGTCCTTCATGACCTTCCCTCCTACCCGGCACAGGGGACCCTGGGGTGTGCTCTCATCCCCACGACAGAAGGACAAGAAGGTGTGCTCAACTGAGCCAACACACCCTCAGCTTCTGCTTGCTTCTTTTCTGTGAACATCCCATTGGCCAAAGCAAGGCTCAAAACTCAAGTCCAAGGTTACGGACTAGGAGAGTGCATTTTACTACTACTGCGAAGTTGCAAGGCTGAGGGCATGGACACAAAGAGGGGTGGAGAACTGCAGCTAATAACTCAGCTCCCAGGGTCCTCTTTAAATCCTGCAGGCCAATACGGGGTCCCTTTTATATGACATTTTACCAGAGGCTTTCATTAAACAACAAACTCATTCACACCCATTTAATCATTCACTGTCATTTAATTGTTCTCATTAAACTAAAACCTATTACATGTGTAGAAAGAAATAGCATGAGGGGGATTAAAACTCCAGTAACCTAGAGGAGAAAGCTGGAGAGAGAAGAGAAAACTCAACAATTAACTGCCACTAAGGCCTTCAGTGGGGTTTCAGAGGCTGCACATCAAGTGTGAGGATACGGCCTTTCTGTTGCAGAGCAGTTGGTGAGTTTGAACCACCCATATTTGGGTTGCCAGCACAACTCTTTATCCTTTAAACTACCAGCACTTCCTACTGAAAAGGAGATGAATAATAAACAGGTGAAAGCTCAGCCTTCTGGGCAGTGTCATCTTTAGCAATATTTTTAACCACTGTGAAAAACACTGTGGAAGAAGGACACACAGTCTCCTCGCATGTGATTTACTGCCTCTGAAAACCCACTGGAGGGTCAGCTTTGAATCAGTACCAACTGGACGGCACATAACAATATGGAGAACACTGGAAAAATATTTTGTCTAACATACACCAGAAATATGTCCTGTCTCCAGACCCTTTCAACCTGTATGCAGAACAGATTATCCGGGAGGCTGGGCTCTATGAAGAGAAATGTGGGGTCAAGATTGGTGGAAGATCTATCAACAATCTGTCATATGCAGATGACACAACCCTGCTTGCTGAAACTGAGGAGGACCTGAAGCACCTGCTGCAGAGAGTCAAGGACTGCAGCGTTCAATATGGATTGAGGCTCAATGTCAAGAAAACAAAGATTCTCACCACTGGGCCAATCGGCAGTATCAGGATGGATGATGAAGAGATTGAGATTGTTCACAGCTTTAGTTTGCTTGGCTCCACAGTCAACACTCTTGGCACCAGTATCCAGGAAATGAAAAGGTGCATTGCCATGAGAAAGTTTGCTGTTAGGGACCTCTCCAAAGTACTGAAGAGCAGTGGTGTCTCTCTGGAGACTAAGGTGTGTCTGATACAGACCATGGTCTTTGCAATCACTTGTTATGCATCAGAGAGTTGGACAATGACCAAGGAGGATAGGAGAATCGATGCCTTTGAGCTGTGGTGCTGGAGAAGAGTATTGAGGGTACCATAGACTGCTAGGAAAAGAAACAGATTCATCCTGGAGAGGGTCAAATCGGGCAGCTCCTTGGAGGCAAGGATTCTGAGGCTCCATTTAACATACTTTGGACATGTTGTAAGGAGGGACTGGTCCTTGGAGGGGGACATCATGCTTGGGAGGATGGAGGGCCAGCGCAGGAGGGGAAGGCCCTCTATGAGGTAGATTGATTCAGTGACTGGGGTAATCAGAATGGGTGTATCGGAGATGGTGCAATTAGCACAGGCCAGAGCAGAGTTTAGGGCTGTTGTACATAGGGTCGCTATGAGTAGCAAGCTACTCGACGGCACATAACAACAACAACAATCTTTTTCTTAAAAACAAATTTTGAGGGGAAAAATTTTTTACAAAGTAGCATAAAACTCATTGTATCAGCAACAGGAAATTCTGAATTTGAGAAATTTAAAATCAAGCAAATTTACTTCACTTACATCTTTTAAGTGAACAAAGGAACTTTGGTGGTATAGTATATTACAAACTGCACTGCTAATCAAAAAAAGATCAACAGTTTTAACCCATCAGGGCTCCATAGGAGAAAGATGGGCAGTTTCCAACCACAAAGATTTATAGCTTCAGAAACCTTAAAGAGGGTTGCCAGGAGTCAGGACTGATTCATTGATGGGTTTATTGTTCCTCTACTTTGACTTCTTTAAAGTTCTAAAGCGCAAGGATATCAGCTTAAAGAATAAGGTGTGCCTGATCCAACTCATAGCATTTTCAATTGCTTCTTATGCAACAGAAAGTTGGAAAATGAGAGGAAAACCAATGAAGAATTGATGCCTTCAGTTGTGTATTGGTGAAGAGTCCTGAATGCCTTCTGCATGGACTGCCAAGAGAACAAACAAATCGCTCTTGGAGAAAGTACAACCTGTGTGCCTCACAGAGGGAAAGAATGTGAAAGTTTGTCTCACATGCTTTGGGCATGCTGTCAGGAAGGGCCAATCCTTGGAGAAAGGCATCATGCTGGGAAAGATTGTTGTTTTGGGTGTCAGTAAGTCAAGTATGACTCATAGAAACCCTACAATCAACAGCTCTGAACCCTGTTCTGTCCTGCGCCATCCTCATCAACCCTCACACACCTGAGTCCACGTGCAGTGACCATGTCAATCCATCTCATTGAGAGTCTTCTCTTTGGCCAACCCTCCACCTTTCCTAGCATGTAGTCCTTTCCAAGGAAAGGGAGAGATCAACAATGGGCTTGAGCATGGTGGAGATAGTGAGAACGGCACAGGACAGGGCAAGGCTCCGTTCAATCCATTGTTTATAAAGTCACTATAAGCCTTGGTAGACTCAATGGCACCTAACAACTATGACAATTCTAAAGCCTGCTTTATTTTAAGGAGCTACGCTGGGCATGCTCTTCATTCTCTGGTGAGCACCAATTCCCAGCACCCTACCAAGCTTGCAGAGGTTTCCAGCGGGTATCTATAATTCTCCGGTATCAGCAGGCTTTTGCATTCCAGTGGAAATCCCAGAAATGCTTTATCCAGAGTTCATTTCTTATTTTTGGTTTTTGTGGGGGTTTTTTTCCAGTGTTTCCAAGGTTGTTGTGGTTGTTGTTTTGTTTTGTTTTGGGTTTTGTTGGGTTTTTTTGTTGTGTTTTTTTTTTTAAATTCTTTTAAATTGATTTTGATGAACGTTTACAGAGTCTTTGGAATTCCATTCATTCATTGTTGCACTTTTCTCAGGGCTGATTCTCAGGGCTCAAGCTGGTTAAGGCATCCAGAAAGAAGGATCTGGACACTGAGCAGAAGCAATTCTTGTCCAGCTCCTGGGAAGAAGCTGCATAAAGAAACTGTGCTCAGATTCTTCTCAGAAGGAAGTGAAGGGATGGTGGACGAGATGAGGAAAGGAAAGGAAAGGATTCAAGGTAGGGGAGGGAATCCATTGAGAACTAGCACTAAATCAACAATAAGTAACTGCTGAAAGGCAGCTGGGAGGCAACAGGGATGGGGGTGGGGGTTGTTTTTCTGAAAACTGCTTAGAGAGAATCAGTTTTCTCCATTCAGATCCAACCTATTATTTGCCCTGATTCTTCTCTCCCTATTTATGCTTTTTTGTTAATATCATTATTATTTTTAGATATGAAGACAAATATAATTTATTTTGAAAAGAGACAGTCCTTTGTATGGAATTGTTAACCCCAAGTCCTTTATGTTGAATCCTTTCCTTTCAGATAAATGCATGCAATGGAGAAGCGGAGGCTTCTGGAACTTTGTCTTCATTTTCCAGACATTCAAGATGGTGACAGCCAGTGCCTAAAGAAGACTGGTTTTCTCAGAGTCTCCACTCTGCTCACGGTTGGCAAATGTGAGTCCATCTTAAATTTCTCATTACCTTTTAAACAGTCACTTCAACGATACATGTTATTATTGCTCAATCCTTTACTTTCCTATACATACACCACATAGCTGAACATACACTATAGTTGAAACCCAGTGGCCACTTACAAGTAAAAAGAATTCTGAACACTTTGATGCCATGTCATTGCAGGTTGTGTTCCGTTAGAAATCTTATTGCTGTTTTAGAATAGATCACACTCAAAAGGGTGATTCCTCAGAACTAGCAGCAACTCTAGGTCTGAGTAAACTCAAACCTCCAGTCTTGTAGTTGTTGTTATGTGCTGTCGAATCACCTGCCCTGTAGAGCAACTCTGAAGCCTGAGCCAGTCTCACTGACTCTGACACGCCAACCCCCACTGCCCCAGTTACTGTATCAATCCATCTTATCTGAGGTCTCCTTCTCCCCTCTCCCCTTCCGAGCTTGAAGTCTTGTAGTCTTATACCACCCAGAGGCTACAGGTTGGGACAATAGGTTGGAACCCTCCAGCAGGCTTTTAGAGCCTGTACATCTGCACAAGAGAATATTACCCATCATCTCACCTACCCAACCCTAGAGCAACTGGTAGGTTTGAATCACCTGCAGTTGTGCTGGTAGTGCAACTCTTTACCACTAAGCTACCAGAGGTCGCTACAGGGGTTTTCCTAGTGCTCAAAACCATGAAACACCTAGAGTGCTGTGTATCTGCCTCCAGTTACAGTGTGGTTCTAGTGCAGACTGGGAGGAATAAAGTGTTGAGGGGTCATTTAATGAGAGGAGGGCAAGATGCATCTATCTTCCTTGTTTTAATGCATTATCAATCTCTAAAAGTTCATGAGAAAGTTGGTAAAAGACAGTAATGATCAAATGAGTGAGGCAATGCTAATGACAATCAGTTCAATCCGCCATGGAAACAGTCAACAAGGAAGACGTGATTGGTGAGTACATTTGCAATTTCACGTTTGTTTTAGAATGATAACTTTGCTGACTGCTTATGACAGAGCATGAATAATGGATGAAGGGGAGAGCTGGAAGTAACAGGTCTCCTGACTCAGTGCCTCAGAATCCTACCTTTTCTTCCCATAATCTCTTGCTCTTCTTCTTCCCCATCCTCCAACTTCTGTTTGATGAAATCCTTTAAGAACTATTTTTTTTTTCCATTTCAAATACAGTTTAGGATGAAGAATGTACAGTAGAGAGAAATCTACAGAGACAGAAAGTCAATCAGTTGTTGTTCAAGGATGAAGAGAGGCTAAGAGCAAAGATGTTACCTTAAAGACTAAGATGTTCCTGGCCTTACACATGGTATTTTCAGTAGCTTCATATGCATGTGAAAGTTGGACAATGAGTAAGGAAAATAGAAGGAGAATCGATACTTTTGCATTGTAGTATTGAATATAACATGAAAACCTGAAAGAGTAATCACATCTGTTTTGAAAGAAATGTAGTCTGAGAGCTCCTTAGAAGTAAAGGAGTAAAGGACCATATTTCTATATTTTGAGTATGTTTTCAGAAGAGATCAGACCTTAGAAAAATCTGTCATGCTTGTAAAAGCAGAGTGTCGTGTAAAAGAGGAGGACTCTCAACAGATCGGATTGACACAGTGACTGGAAGAGTGGGCTTGAACACAGCAGAGACTGAGGATGGCACAGGCTCAGACAGCCGTCAGCCTGTAGTGTATGAGGCTGCTATAAGCAGGTACTGACTCAGGAGCACTCCATGATGACAATGACAACAACTAATAATAACAGTGGAGTAAAGAGACTGAGAAGACATTTCTTTTCTCTTAAAAGGAAGTAAACAAGAGGTGACTGTGGGTTGTGGCTGTGTGGGGTGGTGTGTTGGGAGTGGACAGCTAGGACCAGCAGACATGCCTGCTGGAGAGGACAAGTTGAAGCAGTGCAGCAGCAAAATGGACAGACTGGGGGGTTTGATGACAGTGCTGGGAACAGACCTACCCTGACAATAATGGAGAGCTGAGCTCTGAAGTAAGTGATAGAACAAATCTCCTTGTCTGTCTTTTCACTTGTTGTTGTTGTTATGTGCCATTGAGTTGTTTGCGACTCATAGCGACCCTATGTACAAGAGCCCTAAATGCCGTTCTATCCTGTGCCAATCTCGCTGTCTCAAACACACTCATTCCCACCACTCCACTCACAGAATCGATCCATCTCATCGAGGGGCTTCCTCTCCTGCGTGGTCCCTCCACTCTCCCAAACATGATGTCCCTCTCCAAGGACCAGTCC
>NW_006399858.1:7580103-7625184 GCF_000299155.1 Elephantulus edwardii
AAGCGCTTCAGGTCCTCCTCAGTTTCAGTGAGCAGGGTTGTGTCATCTGCATAAGGCAGGTTGTTGACGATTCTTCCACCAATCCTCCTCGTACAGCCCAGCGTCTCGGATGATCTGTTCAGCATACAGATTGAAAAGGTATGGAGACAAAAATTTCCCAATATATTTTTCCATTTGCTCTTCCTACATTTATTTCTTTTTCCAAATCCTATTTCTTTCATTCCTTTTGTTGAGAATACACACATCAAAGCAAAAACCAATAGTTTCTACACGTATAATATAGTGACATGAATGACATTCTTTGAGTTGGCAAACATTCTTGCCTTCCCTTAATTATAAGCAGTTCTTCAATTATTGACCTAAACTTGTTACCATTTAATGCTCCTATTGAATCTTTCACGTTGCTATTATCGATGTTATTCCTATACAAGGTTCAGAAAAGAGCATGGTGCTCAAGGTAGACCTCTCCTCCCTTTTTCAATTAGTTAAGCTAACCTGTTGTTTGTCTTTAAGAAAGCAGCATGCATCCTTACAGGCCAGAGGTCCCTGCACCAGAGGTATCTTGCTGTTGCCTGAGAAGCTGGCTGGGGGCACTGTATCTTGCTGCTGACTGACAGGTTGTCTGAACTAATTGAGGGATTGTGTCTTGCTGCTAATCTAACTTGGGACTACTTCTTTTGAACCTGGACTTTTCCTGTGTGATATTCTTCACCTTTTCACTTGCCCCCACAACCTATTTCCCTAATAAACCCGCAACTGTAAATAAAGGGGGGGGGGGAAGACTTCAGTGGATGTTTTTTGGTTTACATTTAAAGATTTTTCTCAGGACAATACTTGCAGGGATTCAACCTCCCTTCATGGCTCTAGAAAGTCTAGTTGTTGTTGCTGTATGCTGTGAAGTCAGAACCCACCCATAAGTGTGACCCTCCAGCAGGTTTTCAGAAGCTGTAAATTGAATTGGAGGAGAGAGTCCATTTTTCCCTGGAGCAGCTGGTGGATTTGATCCAATACCTTTGGTATTGCAGTGCAGATTCTTATCACTAGGCCATCAGAGCTCCCTAGAAAGCCTAGGGTGTATGAGAATTTGAAATACCATTCTGCATTTCCCCCCCTTTGATCAAGATTCTTCTAAAGAATTTTTATAAAATTCCCAAAATGGTAACCAAGAACCATCCATTATTTTCCTAATCTTCCAGAAAAGTAGGCATTTACTCATGGAGGTTACTCTATTTCTGACTCTCTCTATTGTTTCAGGGGAATAGAGAACAATTGTTGCTCAGACAGCTGCTTGTAAGTTTTGAAGACCCTACCTATTTCATTTTCAGCTGAGTCTTGGAGTTGAAACTAATAGGTAGGAAGAACAAAAGAATGATTAACAAAAGGATTTAGGAAAACATCTGAAATTGACAAAGAATTAACCGGCTCTCATTGTTGTCAAGTTGAAATAGATTCATCACTGACCCTGCATTCAGTTTTTAAGGCTGTAAATTACACAGCAGGACATTGCCTATCTTTCTCCTTTGAAGCTGCTGGTAGAGCTAAACTTCTAGAGAAGCCTGGCTTTCGGGTTAATAATATGACTCCCTACATGGACCATCCAGTGAACAAACAGATCTGTCTCGGAGAAGGTGAAACCAAGTTTCTCTTTGGAGGCTAGGACTTTGAAGCTCCATCTCACATACTTTGGGCACATGCCCAGATGGAAATGATGGTCCTTGGAGAAGGACATCATGCTTGGAAGGATGGAGGGATGGCACAGGAGAAGAAGACCTCGGATGAGATGGATTCACACAACAACTGGGGCAATGGGATTAGGTGTGTTAGAAACAGGGAGACCAGCTCAGGACAGGGCAGGCTTCAGAGCCGCTGGTACATAGGGTCACTATGAATCACAGGCGACTCAATGGCGCAAAATAACAAAAACAGACCAGGCCACCAGAACCCCCTAATAATTATCTAGGTATTTACTGAGGTCCTGTCTGGGTATCCAAGTAGCTCTTGACTCTTAACCAGAAGAAAGGTGAAAGGTTTGAACCCATGCAGTGGCATCGTGCAAGGCACGCCTCCAGCTCTGCTTTAAAGATTGAAGCCAAGAGAAGCCTAAGGAAGATTCTGCATACTAGTGATGTAACACACAGCATCACCAAGAGTCAAAATAGATTCAACTGCAACTTTTCTTTGGGCACTATTTGTATTCACGTGCGTGGCATGAAGTCTCCCATACTTAAATATAAGACTTTATCTCACACACTTTGTGCATATTGCCAGGGAGTGCTGACTCTAGAATAAAGACCACATGCTTGGAAAGGTCAGGGAAAGAGAAGAAGACCATCAACAAGTGCATCAACATGGTGACTGTTAACAATGGGCTTGAACTTGGCAGTGACCACGAGGGTGGTGCAGGGCAGGGCAAGCTTCCCCTCTGTTGTTCGCAGGGTCACTGTGAGTTGTTGTCAACTTGATGGCGTCCAACAACAGCAACCATCACAAGGAGAACTGTCCATTTTGCCTTCCACGGATTTGACAGCCGTGGCTAGCAGTGCTGTGAGGCAGTCCTGGGTGCCCTGCCCAGGGAAAAGAGTTCTCTGACGAACAGGGCAGAGCTACCCCGAAGAGAGAAGGAAGTTGAGGGGGAAGAGAAAGGCGGAGGGAACTTACTCAGGGCACGCGGAGTAGCACCTGCCGGCATGGAGGAGGCGTGGGCGGCCGGGCTGCCCCTGGCACTCCTGGCAAAGGCCAGCTCCTGCGCAGGAGACACAGTCCTCTGTGCAGTTCTCACAGCTGCCACTCTCGGACGACGGCCACGTGCCTTGGGGACAGGAGGTGACGCAGGCCTGAGCCAACAGGAAGGCACCTAGAGATGCAGAGGAGAGGGCAGGTGAGGGCCCCGCCACTGTCTGTCCTGATGAGCCACATGCACCCAGAGAACTGACGCCACCCGGTGACTGTCCGCCCTCCAGAGACCCTGCTAATCCAGAGCCGTTATTTCAGGCTCACCGAAGTGTTTACTGGTGATGCCCAGCTGTCCAGGATCCCTGTCCTTTTATTCTACCACTGCATTGACTCCTGAAGTCACTACTATCCAGTTGGTCCTGACTCATAGTGACCTTTGGGAGCTCAGTGGCCTCTTGTGTAGGGAATTGCGCTGGCAACACAAAGGTGGGTGGTTGGCATCCACCCGCTGCTCCAATGGAGAAAGGCGGACAGTGGTCGGCTCTGGGTCAGTTCTGACTCTATGGCAGTGAGTATTGAGGCCTCTTAATGTTGAATGATTATAATCACAGCACATCTACGAAGATCTCTGGGGGTAAAAACAGGTGAGCTCAGCTACTAAGGAAGGTTAGTGGTTTGAATCCACTGACAGGCACTATAGAAGGAAAGCTTGGTAATCTGCTTCCATGAGATTATCACTCGCTTGCTCACTCACTAACACAGCCGCCTGCTCACTTACTATCACTTAGTGCCCCAAGTCCATTCGGACTTCACGCGTCCCTCCACTGTGTCCCCCATGCTGCACGTCCTATCGAGGGAGCTCTGAGAGCGTGGCCCACAGGGAGCTCTGCTTCTAGCCCCAGGGAGACTTCTTTCTGGCAGCTGGAATCCGTCAGTGGCTCCACCGGAGAAAAATGGGTCAACCTCCTTCCATGCAATTTACAGCCTCCCAAAACCTCAGTGGAGTGTCAGCCTCGCTCAAGGTCAATGAGTACAGGAGGGAGTGTAAGTGAGAGGGTAACATCTTCAGGGGCAAAGACCACCCATCATTCACCTAGGGGGCTGCTGGGGGAGTTGAACCTCCAAAGACATGTGTCTCTTGTGGTTAGCAGTGACTCTTGCCACAGACTCTGCCATCACAATTCCTCCCATGGGTTTTATTTCTCTGTCTTTCGCTTTGCCATCAAGTTGGAACTGACTCATAGTGGATCTTTTAGTGAGTTTCTGAAACTATCAGTGGCATGGGGTGAGATCTCTCATCTTTACCCCTCAGGGCCACTGGTGGATCTGAACAGCCAGACAGGCATGGCTGTTGGTCAGCCGCACCACTCGCTACACAGGACGTCTCCTGGAGCTTTGTCCATGAGATTACAGCCTATGAAAGGGCTGCAGTGCACAGCCGTCCTCTGAGGCGCAGGGGCACCAGCACTGGAGTCCACTCACAGCAGCGGGGGTGATTGTTTGGATCACATCAGTCTTTATGTTAGCACACCGTGGAAACAAAAGTAGCTTGCAGTTCAGGGACGTTGTTTAGCTTCTATTGATAATTTGCCCTTGTTGTTTCTGCCACTTTCCCCTAAATTCAGTATTTGTAAGAAGACTACAATGGCAGGGGCCTATTTCTCCCCACTTAGACTAGCTTCTTTGTGTTCTCTTGTTTTGGCTTCTGCTCTTTACAAAGGTAATGGGGCCTCTAAAAATGTTATATATTCATTACTCACTGCCTTCAAGGTTGTTCTGACTCAGTGACCTTTCATCGGATTTCTGAGTCTACAAATTATAACAGGAGACAATTGCCCAGCCTTCTCCCTCAGAGCTGCTGGTGGCTTCAAACCACTGGAGACACACAGTCCCTGTGTTCTCAGTGTATCAGCTCTGCTACCAGAGTCCCTTGTCAAGTCCCCGTAGTTCCCAGGATAACCTGTGACTAGGCCAACCCATAGCTTCATTGTGCTGTTGGGTTAATAAACTTTTCCCCCAATCCTGAGCTTTTGTCCTTTACAAGTAAGTTTTCATGGAGGTCAAGTTTGGATCCCTGTGTTTGCTTAGAGAACCCATTATGATATGATGGGTTTGATCAAATCTTACAAGAGATGCCAGTATGCTGTGTGCTCGAGGATTGAGCCAGCCACCGTCCTCCCGTCAATCTTCACACCTACCTTTTGGACATGAAGTACACAGAGTCGCCGACCCATTACAAGTTTTACAAGAAGAATCACATGTTTGGGATCTTCTCAATGTGTCTGGGTAAGGAAAGAAGCCACAAGTCAGTCCCCTTCTCTGAGCTGGTTCACTGAACTGCCTCAGTGCACTTCCCTGCACTGAGCTCATGGGAAGATCATCTTCCCTCCTGCCCAGAGAACCACTTCAACTTTACGTCACAGAACTTGGAGTCAGTCTATTGCTCACTGGGCAGACTTCATCACTTCATTCATTACCCCTCCCCTTACCCTTACTCTTGACAATTAGACCAAGACTTTCCTTGCAAACTTCCATTGACAGAGAATGTGGTATCTTACAATGACTGTCTTGAATCCTTTGGGAATAATTGTTATTGTTGTTACTGTTGTAATACCATAGAGTCGAGAACGACCCATAGCTGACCCTCCGGGGGGTTTTCAGAGGCAGTTAATCGCACGGGAGGAGATCACCCATCCTTCTCCTGTGGAGCGGCTAGTGGCCTTGAACCGTGTGCCTTCAGAATTATCTTTCATATATTTAAAAAAGGTGTGGATATGTGTGTGTGTATACTCACATGGGAATCAGTTTGTAAATTTCCCCCAATATTCTTAGATGACTACTTGTCTTCATTTCAGGGTGATAACAGAGGGGTCAAGTGGTCTCTTGTGGAGAAACATGTTTTCTTACTTTTTTTATTCTTTGAAAATCATCCTTCATTATTGGCCAATGTTTAGGTCTCTCTGTTTCATCGGGTAGCCACCTAAATTTGCAACCTTTACCTTGTCTTAAAAAATAGATGATCCACCCTTGAGCATCTGGTTAGTCAGGTTTTCATCTAGGTTAACACACATTGACTCTAGGGATTCCCTCTTCTTCCTTTCTCACCGCCCTCCACTCGCCCCCCAAGAGGATTCAGTGAGTCAACTTTTCTGGCAGTCACCTTAGCAACCCTGAGGGACAGGTTCCTAACATCCTCAATGATGACACTTGAATATATGAGTGCATGTTGAGATCGAGATTAAATGAATACATGCTGAGATCTAGATTAAACCCAAGAGTGTGCATTTTGGCTTCAGCATGACTTTCATGAGGATGTAATTAGGGAATGCCAGGCTAGCTCAGAATGCGTGACGTGGAGGACCTTGCAGTCAGAGGGGGGTTCCCATTCCCTCCATAATCCTTTCCCCCTTCCTTCCTCTCGTCTTCCTGACTGTCAGCCTAGCATAGCTGGTGCTCTAGTCCCACCTGCCTCCTGGCCCAGCCGTGGGCTTCCTGGTAGAGTAACCATGGATACAGTCATTGAACTCTCAGAGAGTCCTGCTTTCCATGTCTCCAAAATGACAGATGACTGCTCTTCTAGAGCAGGGTGGTGAAAACGGACAGAGATGGTGTGCGTGAATTGCTGAGCTTTGATTCTTCTCTGTCTCCCATTTTCATTACTGGTTACCATCCACCCATTCCTGAGATTTGTTTTATCTCCCTGTCCTTCCCTGGCTTACTCCTGTTAATGGCACTGAAAGGTGTTGTTTGGCTTTTTTGTGGCGCTCATGGTTACAAAAAGCTGCAGAAACTTGCAATCAGGCACTTGAGATGCCAATATGTACATACATATGTACACGTGTGTATCTGGCTGCTCATGCCGAGTGATAGTTTATTTTCTAGTAAGGAGGGGAAATCCCTTGCTTTTGACTGATGAAAGCCGATAGCTGATAGCTGTTTGAGTGATGGCTGCTCTCTGGGGAAGCTAGGCACTCATATCAGCCTCTTACAGGGGAACACTAGTTACTGGATTTCTCCAAACATGGTTGCCTTGTTTGTCAAAATGGTCAAGCGTTTCTCTGAAGGCTTTTCCAACCTGACAAATGTCGCTTAAACCAAAGAGAAGGACCTGGGAGAAGGCAGCAGAAAGCTGAAAAGTGAACGGTTCTCTTCCTAAATTCAGTCAAGATGTGTGTTTTATAGATGGGAGCAGCCATTTAAAGAACAATAATGAAAGAAGAGTCCATATACATGGAATACCTTGAATATCAGACTGTCGGCTGATTCGTAGTTGATTTTACCATCATTATTTTAAGACCTAATTTTATTGTAATATTTGAATATACACAATACTGATATAAAAATCCATATTTATCATTACATATATCTCATTTTCTGGAAATTTGATGCTCAACTGTATACACTTGGTTTAAAATTCTGTAATGTTTGCTTTTATCCACCAGAGGGAGCTCTGTACAAGCATTTAACTTCGCAATTACCACTTGCCATGGAGTTGATTCTAAATCAAAGCACTCCTATAGGACAAAGTAGAAGAACCCCAAATGGTTTTCAAGGTTGCAGTCTTTATGGAAGCTGATTATTGCCTCTTCTGCGGAGGGTTTGAATTGCAGACCTTTCACTTTGCAGCAGAGTACTTAAATACTGCACCACTACAGCTCCTTAACTTAGCAATTGGATGTGGCTATGGGTAAAGTCATCGCCAACTACAATTCTTTATCTAAATATATTCTTATTACTTCTATGAAGGTTGGCTTTGTGGTAAAATGTGAGATTATTGACTTGATTTCCTTGACCTTTGTGTGAGTATAATTTGAGAGTTGTCCTCCCTGCCCCTCCTGCCAGGATCCAGTAACTTAGTGTGTTGACTTATTTGGACTTTTTGCCACCCTCTGTTGGTGTCCCCAGGCTGTAAAGCTTTATAGCTTGTCTTTCTTCTGTACAGTGGCAGCTGCATTCAGACCACAGACCTTGCTGGTTAGCATTCCAACATGTAAGGCACAGCTACCACCACAAAAACCTCTTTGAGAAAGTATCATCTCCTTCCGAAATGACGATAGCTCTAACTATACAAGGCAGGGGTTTTTATTCTTACTTTTTAATTAAATATCCCTAAGTAGGGAGATGTTGTGACTGAGTTAGAAGGGAATTGCACTGCTAATCCTAATTCATGAGCAACTCCTCGGGGATAAAGACGGGCAATCCATTCTTGTGCAATTGACAGGCCCAGGAAACCTGCTGGAGAGTCAGCTGTGAGCTGGTTCCTAATCTACGACAGTGAGTGAGCGAAGCAGTACTCAGGTGGTTCAAAATGCTCAAAAAGAGACTGAGGTCTCCCTTCCAGCCCTGTTTCTAAGAAAGACACTCAATTACCTTCTCCAGAAGTAACTAATGATACAAGTTCCATTTCTCTTCTCTGTCCTAGAAACATCGTAGGCATAGATAAGCAAATGAACAGATATACTTACCTCTTCATCTTCACTTGTTCTCGTGTAAACTGCTTCTATTCACACTGTTTGCCACTTTGCCTTTTTTTGTTTTGCTTATTTTTTTTTTTAAAAAAACACCCAATGTATCTTGGGAATTGTTTTCTATTAGACTGTAAAGACTGCTTGTTCTTTTGCATGGCTCCACAGTATTACCCCACATTTCACTGTCTCCTGCTGCCATTTAGTTTGGTTCTAATCTTTGCTATTCTGCACTGACAGAGAGGCCAGAAGGTGCTTCTTCAGCCAATCGTGTAAAGATTTGCAAGGACAGGAAACTTCCCTGACAGCCTCCCCAGTCATAACCTGCAGCCCGTCGGGACTGTCTAGAAGTCACAGGCTTCTCACGGCTTTGTTTCCTCAGCCTTTTCCCCTCCATGTGCCCACCGTGGCTGTAACATCACCCTTCCTTGGCCACCTCTCTCAGGACTCTGTGTCCCCCATTCATTCCTGACTTCCCAACTGCTTGGGACGAGGTACTGGGATCGTCTTCTCTCCATTTCCCGTTTACCTCTTTTGAATTGAACTTTCCATCTTCGTCTTTCTTGCACCAGGATCTTCACCAAAGGTGGGCTTGGCATGGACACAGGCTCTTTTTTATTAAAAGAAATAAAGTGAGGGTTTTTTAATGTTAAAGAAATATAAAGAAGATGAATGTCACCCATTATCCCACCACCTAGCAAGATTTGTTTGGCATATCTTATTGTATAGATTTCCCATTGTTACACAGAATCTGTGTGTATAATTACACACATACGTGTGTGTGTGTGTGTAAACTCTGGTGATAAGAAGTTGCTCTGCCAGCTCACAGGCAAGCAGTTCAAATCCATCAGCTGCTCCATGGAAGAAAGATAGGCAATCTCCTTCAGTGAGATTAGCTGCCTCTGAAAACCCACTGGAAGGTCAGCTACAAGTTGGATTCAACTCAATAATGCATAACAACAACATGTGCGTTCGTGCGTGTGTGCGTGTGTGTGTGTGTGTGTGTGTGTGTGTGTGTGTGATCAACATGTTCTGCATAGATAAATGACCATACACTTTTACACTTAACATTGTGTCTCTTACAGGCATCTTCTCTTGTGATGAATATTTTTAATGACCCGTGTTTTAGTGGTGTGTGTATTTATTTACCTAAAACATAATTCTCTGAAACCTTCTTGCATCTTCAGTTGCCCCTTCTCCCTTTTGCTGCTACTATAAATGGAACTGTTACGGACATCTTTGTGGGCACACGTTGATGAGTAAGTCAGGACACTGTCTGCGTACGAGGCATCCCAAGTGATCATGGTTCGCTGTCTTCTTTCTGGAGCATTTCCTCCCAGACCTTTATTCATCTCACTGCTGTTGGAGCTGACTCATAGCTGACCCTCCTCCAGTGGGTTATTGGAGGCTGTAAATGGCACAGGATGGTTTACTCATCTTTCTCCTGTGCAGCGACTAGTGGATTCAAACTGCCAGAGAAATGCCATCTCTACTCAGCAAAACAACTCTCTGCGCTCTACACCACCCTTTATTAACCTCCAAACTTCACTGGCTGCTTCCGCTCCTGGGCTAAAGAGGCTCCTTTGACAGTGAGCTAGTGTTTGTGAGCTAGTGTTTGTGTGTACAGATGGAATCAGTCTGCTGGGTAGGAAATAGACTCATTTTTGTGGTGTTTTGTGAGAGTTTCATGTCTTCTCCCATTTAATTCTCACAATGACCTTGTGTGAGAAAGTAGAGATTCCTATTCTCATTTTACAGATAATGAAACTGCGGCTCAGAAAAGATGAGAAACGAGTTCAAAGTCACATAGTTAGTAAATAGCAGAACCAGAATTTGAATTCAGGTGTGCCTGACTCAAAGCCCACATCCAGTCGAATGATTTTTTTAGTAATTAATTTGGACTTCAGAGTGAAGGCGTAAACCAGCTCTCTGGAAAAACAAAACCAAATGAAACTTGATTTGGAGTGTTTGTCCATTTTCAGGGTGTAAAAACTCCCACTATGTTTGATTTTAAGTTGCCAATGGTTTAGCAGCCCACTTACAAAATTCCTGAATATTTAACAATTAGCACAAGCGGCCAAAGGTTTCAAAGGCTGCCTTGTTTACCAGTAACAGGCCCTTTAAGCACTGAGTTCTGCTTGGCTGTTGTCCTTGCGTACCATCAAGTCGGAACCGACCCATAACTCCAGCGGGTTTCAGACGCAGTAAATCGCACAGGAGTTGACTGCCCATCTTTCTCCCACTCTGCTTGTCTAACGTACTAAAAAGGAGTCCTCCTTGCTAAGTTTAGTGAGGCAGCGTGTCTCCACAAAATTCCTCTAAAAATCAGACTTTCTCAGCATCTTACAGTTTGCTCATGTTCAGTTACTCTTAGTACATAAACATAGCTCTTCACTCTTGAGATTTTCTTTCACGTATGTGTGCCTTTTCATGTTTCCAATGAACTCTGGGATTCCAGGCTTTCCCTCAGCCTAGGAATTATAAGATCAAACAACAGGCTAGTGATAAATAGAGTATGATCAAAGATAACTCATGAGGGCCTGTGCTTTGTGGGTTAGCCTATCAGAACAGTTAATTAGAGTCTGCTCCAAACATGGTTCTTATCAGTGATGGATATAGGTGGGTGGGGAAAATGTATGAGAGTTTCTTCTGGAATTTTCCAGTGCTATGAGGGGGAAAACCAATTCTGGAAAATGCAAATGATTTAATAGTAACAGGATAATCTATTTCCATTCCCAGGAATGGTTTTAAGGAACCAGCTGAAGCCATGACCTTTCAAAGCCAGTGGCCTCCCTCACCTGAACATTTCCACCAGTGGTGGCTGTGTGGGATGCTTGAAGCTCTAGCTAGCTCTCTGTTTAATGTTGGCTCTATTTTTGCCATTTAAGTTGAGTGAATGAGTTAATCTCTGCTTGGACAAGGGGACTTGGGGACAAACTGCAGTCTTCCGCAGTGGCATTGGGTGGGGGAAGAGCGGAGCGTTGAGCCACCGTCTTTGGATGTTACTTATTCTTGGCTGCTTTGCCTGGCGTGGCGGGTACGTGGAGAAATCTCTGTCCCCGGTGCAGGGTAGGAAATAACCCCACTCTGCTGCTATGATGAAGAATGATGGCCCTCTTGTCATTGTCACTTTGTTCTGATTAAAAGAAGAGGTCAGGGAACACTTGTATGGGCTCTATTTCAAGAGCTTTCTCCAACACATGCTGTCATACACAGGGGCCACCGTCTTTAGATGCAGCTATGATTTCACTCTTTCCACTGGGGAGCAGTGTAGGTGAAGGAATAGAGCGAAGTGCACTCCATCTCACCTTAATGCATGAATGTGTTTTGAAAAAATGCAGAAAGCAAAAAATCTTGCTGGTACCACTTCAACATCTACATTCTCTCACATATCCCTGTGCACTGTGTAATTTATCTAGGCCAGGGTATCCATGCATTCCAGTTTGAGCCCTCCTGGGAATTCTTAGATTACCTGGGAATCTTGTTAACATGTATGTGCATTCTGATCCATTATATCTGTGGTGGTTGTTAGATACTGTCGAGTCGAGTACGACTCACAGCGACCCTATGAACAAAACATCTGAACCCTGTTCTATCTGTGCCATCCTCACACTTCCTGACACACAGGAGCCCATTTCAGCAGTCACAGCGTCAACCTGGTTGAGGGTCTTCCTCTCCTTGGACAAGCAAATTCTCAGCAGAGGTTCAAAGCAGAATGAACCGGTCTGACGGCCTGGTCTGGGCTTCCTCCAGCTTCGTCCAGAAGGCCTGCAATCTGCTTTCCATCATCTCAAAGGTGTGGCTAATTAGTGCTTGTTCTCTGGAACTGTCTGCTCTCCTGTTACACTTTCAACCTTGTTTTTAAGGCAAAGTCAGGAGAAAGATGTGGGCATTGGCTCAAATACGCCTGGGAGTTTACAGAATGCATCTTCCATTTTCTGTCCACTTCCATGCCCCTCCTCTGCTGGGGAAGCTGTATGACAGGCCTCTCCCCAGCCCCCGCCCCCGTGGATGGTCTGCATGCTGATAGCATAGGACACAGACGTGGAAAGTGCATGCATATCACTGGTCACTGGCTTTACAGCTTTAGTCCAGCCACAAAAAAACAATCTCATCTGCTTCCCGGAGCCTTTATTTATTACTACAGATTCCCCAAATGGTCTCATTGCTTCATATTTTCAAACACATTACATCTCTCTTAGTAGGAAGTGTCGAGGGATGGGCGCGGTGCTTCCACCAAGGGGGCCAATCCAAGCCCCACTTCTGCTCGCAGAGTGTGTAGTGCAGTGCAAGGGACGGCCAGTCACGTGGGGAACCGGGCCTGTCCCGACTCAGCTCCCCAGGCCTCTGCATCATCCGGAACGCCAGATACAATACAGATGTTCTGAGCTACAAACACACATCCAGACCATTTTCCTCTTGGCTTGTGCTGCTGCTTAAATGCCTGAATGCCGGACACATTCTTTTTCAGCATTTTGATTCGGCGATAATTCACAGAAGATATCCCAATCTGGGCTGCATAAATGTCTTCCCAGCCGTGTCTCAAAAATAGGCCCCGTGTTCCTCTTGGCCTCAGGCTGCTGGTGGCCTCTGAGCTGTGGTAGACTGTGGCCAGGACCAGCCTTCCCTGGGCACCTGGCAAGAGTCTTCTCCTGCCCAAGACCTCCCACCCCCTCATCCCGCGTGGACCTCTCTCAGCCGCTGTGACTTCTGCACTGCAGTGACCCTCTCACAGCCCTTGCCTAGAAATCAAATGAAGAACATCTCATTTCCTTGCGTGTTTCTGCTTTGAATTTGAATTGGATTTTTCCAGTAAGGAGAGAATTCTGTTTTGCAGCACCTCAGAGATGGAGAGGCCACTGAAAGTTTGCAAGGTCTTACAAAGAAGTCCGTGACAAGGGTTGATTGCAAACCTCGGGCAAGAACAACTCTCAGGCAAATCTTATTGCAGAGCCCAAACCCCTGATCCCGCCCTTCTGTCTCCTCGTATTTTCGTCTGTTAATTGGGAGGCAACTCTTAAAAAGCAAGCTTGAATGGTATCCAGTTCTACTAGGTAGGGTACGCACCAGTACTTTAGAGCAGTTCTTCCTTGTTGAACTGGAAAAACCTACCTTATTGGCTAGATTTTCTTTATTAAAATTGGTTTTTTAAAAGTTTGTGATAGAAATTATTTTGAAAAGTTTGAGAAAATGGTAGCTTGGATCTTCTCCCAATGTGACTTGACTCTCTTTACATATTTCAGACCTTGGGTGGTGCTAAGGGTTAAGTGTTTATTCCCACTGGATATACTGTTGATCTGGACCTACCCAAAGGCACTTTGGATTTTAGTTCTGTGTCTGAAAAGTCACAGACATGAAAACCCATTGGAGTGGTTCTATTCTGTACACAGTAGGCCACCATGAATCGAAAAAGATGCCAAGGCAACTGGTTGATTATTGGTTGGGTCCCTTCAAGTGGAAATTCAAGTGATCAGACCAATAAGCTGCTCTTCAGACTCCCCCTGCTGGTGAAATGCCAATCAGAGCCTCCTGCCCTTCCAACAGCAAGTACCCGAGAGGCCCCAAGAGGGGCCCAAGGGATGATTCTCGTCACAATCTAGTCTTCATCTCTTTCATATTTTAAAAATAAAAGCAGAAAAAGCAGGAAGTCAGAGCAGGAAATTGTATCCTGGGAGTTGTCTCTCAGTAGGCACATACCATTCCAGAATTTTTCCTCCTCCTGGATCTGGGCAGCACTGACACATTGCCCACGGAGCAGCTGGAGCCCTTCTCGGCAGCTGGTACACTGGTCGGAGCCCAGGCCCGTGCAGTCTCTGCAGGCTCGGTGACAGTGCTTACACTCCCCTACCTCTGGGTCACCGTAGAAACCAGGGCCACATGTCGTCACACAACGACCACCTATGTGGAGACACAGAGAGTAAACTGAATACCAGCTTAACCTGGGTTCTGTGCAAGGCCACGTTCAAACAGGCCGAAGGGAGTCTTACATTTTTTTGTTTGTGTGTGTTTGTAAAGAAACCAAGAATCTGCTAGCTTATTCTGACCAAAGAATGTGTTTTAATAAATCCCACACCTTATCTAAAGTCTTTTGTGGCCATGAGCTCAAAAAGTTAAGAGAAAGAACTCAAGATTCTTGAGGTCTTGGAGAATTATAAATCAAAAGAACCTCTATAAAGAGAACCATTGAAAACCCACTGTGGATTCTCTTCTCACCCTCTCCTTAGCAAAAATGCAAACACCCTGGACCATTTAGTTCTTTGTTTGGAAGAATCACAATATATTTCTTTCCTAACCATCCATTTCCATTAAAGTCAATGGACTGAATGAGGCACAAGACAAGGGATATTGTTACTCTCATATTGCATAGGGATATGTAACAAGGATGAAGGGAAGGTTCCTGGATATTCAAGGGGATCTGATTGCAGAGCATTTATTTTTAGGTGCCCACTTCCTATCTCTCTCTTCCTAATACTCTTGTGTCCATCAACTTCCTTTGTTTCCATCAGCTTGGAGATACCTGTGGTTAAGTGGTAAAATACATACGTTGGGAATAAAAACAGAAAAAAAGTCTTGGCTAATGGTTATTTTGAAGTAAAATTATAATTTCTCCTTGGATAAGAGTCACCCACACAGGAAGAACCTGAAGCCAATCAGTGGAATTCTCTTGTCACACTTGCTGGTTGCTGGCCAATTAGTGGAGGTCTCCTGTCACACTTACCAGATGCCAATCAGCAAAGGATATCTGTCACATTGGCTGGGTGATGGCCAATCAGTGGAGGTCTCCTGTCACAGGGGCTGGATATTGGCCCATGGAGTCCCTGTTACACTTTGTATGACATCAGTTTTTCCTTACCCAAGAGGAAGAAGCCCTCTTCACACCAATAGCACTCGTTTTGGTCGCAGTTGCCGCAGTTGGGACTGCATTCTTTGCATTCAACGTCTTCACTGTAGGTTCTCTCAGGACATATTCTGTAACAGCGATGTTTAAACCTAGGGAAAGAAGAGGCAGTTTCTTCTATGAGATACAGTATTTCTCTCTTCCGCACCATAGTTTATCTCCCTATGTATATATATGCACCTCCGCCCTCCTCCCTTTATCAGGGCAGCTGATTGAAGGATGAGATATGAGATGGAAATATTAAGGAAATAAACATATTTATCAAGTAATCTTGGGTAATCTTCTCCTGTGCAATTTTCTGCCTCTGCAAACCTGCTGGAGGGTCAGATTTGACTTCGTGGCAAAGAGAGTTGAGTTGTTATTTGCCAACTATTTGCTTACTTAAGCTTTCACAGAATACTTACTGGTTGTTGTTGTTGTTGTTATGTGCCGTCGAGTCACCTGCGACTCATGGCGACGCTATGTACAACAGCCCTAAACTCTGCTCTGTCCTGTGCCAATCACACTGTCTTTGATACACCCATCCCGATTATCCTAGTCACTGAATCAATCCACCTCATAGAGGGTCTTCCCCTCCTGCACTGTCCTTCCACCCTACTAAGCATGATGTCCCTCTCCAAGGACCGGTCCCTCCTTACAACATGTCCAAAGTATGTTAAATGGAGCTTCAGAATCCTTGCCTCCAAGGAACTGCCTGATTTGACCCTCTCCAGGTTGAATCTGTTTGTTTTCCTAGCAGTCCATGGTACCCTCAATACTCTTCTCCAGCACCACAGCTCAAAGGCATCAATTCTCCTTTTATCCTCCCTGGTCATTGTCCGACTCTCTGATGCATAACAAGTGATTGCGAAGACCATGGCCTGTATCAGATGCACCTTAGTCTCCAGAGAGACACCATTGCTCTTCAGTACTTTGAAGAGGTCCCTAACAGCAGACTTTCCCATGGCAATACTTCTTTTAATTTACTTACTGGTAGATATTGCTATTGCTGTCATGTACTGTCAAGGTGGAACTGCGCTAAGCTTTACTTTCTAGATAAGGGAATCTTCAAGGTCAAGTACTCAAGGTCACACTGCTAGCTCAAGATGACACTGAGATCCAAAGTACAATCACCCTCTCATTCATTGCTGTACAGTCAGAACCAACTCATAGCTGGTGCTCCAGTGGGTGTTCAGAGGGGGTAAAATGCACGAGGGGAAGTTATCCATCTTTCTCTCCCAGAGCTGCTGGTGGAATCAACTTGCCAGAGAGATGCCCCCTTCAGGCTATCGGTGCAATTCCCTTTGGACCAGAGCTCCCTCTGAATCTACCAGTACAATCAGTCTACCTGAAGGATGGCTTGGCACCTTTGCCACATTACACCACACTTGCAAGGGCTGTAAGAGTTCAGCATTAAGCTCACATAGTTTACCCAGATTAATAACAAGAGCAAAATGCCTAACCTTTTGATGTACACATTTCCCCACGTGTTATCTCTCACTGTATACTAACACGCTGTCGTTCAGACTGGACTAAACCGCAATCTTCTTTGCAAGGGCAGTGGACCCAAGTTACACTTTTCCCGTTGATGAACTCCATTGTTTCAACAAGCCGTCAGGGGAAAGCACAGTATTAAGGAGTATGTTGCACTGCCTTTTATTGGCTGTGTTCAAGGCCATTAAATATTTTAAATGACAGTAAATATGTATTGCTTTAAAATTAATCTCGTTTTGCCCCTAGTGGTTTTGGAATGTGTTCTTTCTCAAATGTGTTTGTTTCTCAAGGGGTTTTATGAGACATGCTCGGTGTCTGGTGGACCTGGGAACTGAGGGGGCTAGGCTGAGTTTAATGGATACAGTGAAGAAGCTAGGCAAGCCAGGGTTAGGCTGACGCTCGATGCAGAGTCCTTTGACCATTTCTCCAGGGTTACCTCATCTTGATTTGAGTCTCACTTATTCTGCCTTGGTTAATTAATAAGTATTTTGTGCCCCAGCCATGTGACCTCACCAAGATATGTCAGCATTTCTGTTGCTTATCTCTGCTCGGGGATGGTGCGATGGGCTGTAAAACTCACCGCTTTTGAGGCAGTTCAGATTCCTGGAGTCAAACCCTCTACCTGGTGTCTGAGGCTATAAATCCTTCTGATCAGAGGTTGCCTATCTCTCTCCTGTGAAGTCCCTGGTGGATTCAAACCGCTGACCTTTAAGTTAGCAGTCTGACACATAATACACTGTACCACAGCGTTCCTATGTGTCAGGCTGCAGGCTGGGTAACAGCAACTGTGGACCTGCTGACACATTTCTTTCTGTTCATTAAATGCTGTCTGGGCACATTTATCCTAATCACACCTGAGACCTTACCTCCCCCAACCCCACCCCGGCGCCCCACCCTGACCTGCTCCCCTGTTGAAATGGAACAGTAATTTCAATCAGCAGGTCTGTGGTGATGTAGAGGTGTGGTCAGTGGAGAGAATAACAGGCTCTTCAGGAAAAGAGGAATTAAACCAGCACTCTCAGCTGTCCAGTCAGAACTGACTCATAGCTGGTTCTCCAGATGGTTTTTGGAGACTTTAAATGAAATAGGAGGAGACTGTTCATCTTTCTCCCTTAGAACAACAGGCTGGGGGATTCAAACTGCCTACCCTTAGGTTGGCAGGACAACTCCTTACTGTCTAAGCCATCAGACTCCCTAATTAACCATATGGTTAAGCAACAGGTTAGCAAGTTAACTGATCTTTTTAATTTTTAAAAAATAATTTTTAATGTATTTCAGGCTTGTGGGGATGTCTTGTTACCTCTCATCATCCTGTTGTTGTTAAGTGCCATTGAGTTGTAGGCAACTCATAACGACCCTATGAACAAAAGTCCTGGACACCGGTATAACTTTCGTTCTTTCTGCAGGTTCATAGGGTTTCCAGAGGCAAGGTATTTCGGAAGTGCATGCTACTCCTGCTTCCAAGCTTGTTTTAATTGGGGAGCTCCACTAAACACTGTCTACGATGGGTAGCCATTCTCACATTTGATTTATCAGTGTCACAGTGTTCAGCTTCACAGCTACCATGCATAACCTCTGCAAGTGAACAGGCGAGGGCTATATGATCTAGAAGAATGTTTGACCAAAAACAATTAAAAACTCCCTATAATACTTTAACATCCGCTATATGTGATGCTGAACCTTGTGCCACTGGGGGTGTCAAATGCCATAATGGTTGTCCATTGTGGATAGTGCTTGGTGGAGCTTTAAGTTTAAGGCAGGTTTGGAAGCAGGAGTGGCATCCACTTCCTAACCACATACCTCTGGAAACTCTATGAACCTGGAGAAACAATGATAGTTATAGAAAGCCTTCAGGTCTTTTGTTCATAGAGTTGCTATGAGTTGTGCTCAACTCAACAGCAATCAACAACAAACAACAACAACATGTAAAAAGGCAGCATACGTTGAACAATGAACAAGGAAAAAAAGAAGAATTGATGCCTTTTAATTGTGGGTATTGGATAAGAGTAATAAAAATCGCATGGACTGCCAGAAGAACAAACAAGTCTGTCTTGGAGGAAATTCAGCCAGGATGCTCCTGAGAGGCAAGGATGATGAAACTTGGTTTTACACACTTTGGGCATATTGTCAGGGGAACCAATCCTCACAGCGATACATCATGCTGGGAAAGGTGGAGGGTCAGAGAAAGAATGAAAAACCCTCAACAAGATGGATTGACAATGGGCTGTAGTATGAGAGATGATGGGGGTTGCACAGGAGAGGGCAAGGATCTGATATGCTGTTCACAGCGTTGCTGTGAGTTGCAGTTAACTCAATGGCATCTAACAACAAAAACAATAAAATACCTAGTGGTCTGGATTCGTTATTACCCATGTAAGGAGTCAGAGCTACCTTGAATTTAAGGCATCTGCCTTCTGTAAAGGTCAAGGTTGCCAAGCAGACATTTGGAAACAGCTTGCTTGGGGTTGAGCATCTTATTAAGGTTCATCCATAAACAGTGAGGCCTGAATCTTGGGGACCCATGGAATGATTCCTAGACACCAGTGTCAGGTTGGGTGACTTCCAGGGTCAAGAAAGACAAGGCCTTCTTTGGAGGCAAGAAAACAGCTGGGCTCTTCCTGCTAGCTCCAAGAATCACTCTCTAATAGCCTGACAGGGCAGAGTGGCTTCAGGCTGCAGGGCCTCTTTGTTTTAATCACTGGATGTAGGATTAAGTCAGTAATGCTTAAACTGCAGAAAAGTTAGTGCCATGGAAAAAAAGGCGGAACTTACGTGTAGTATCCTGCAGCACAGGATGAGCAGGTCCCTGGGTCATCTGGAAAGAAAAGAAATGACAGCAATGAAAAAGAATCGTCACCAGAAGTTTGCCATTTGGACAAATGTACTCTCAACAAGTTGTGACTTGAGACAAATACACTGTTGGGAAGGCGCCATGCAATGTGCTGTCCAGAACGGATATTTGAACAGATTGCACCATTTTTAATTAGTAACAAGATGTACACTATGATTTATCTTCATCCAAGGTAGTAATAAAGAGTCCTCATAAATGCTTGGCCCTGGCTTTCAAGGAGAAATAAGGCCCTGCTACTGGGAATTAAAACTGCAGAACAACAAACTGTTCTTATCTCCTGAGAAAGAGGCATATGTATGTCCACACACAAGCAGTCAGAAGGAACCGTAGTCTCCCACCCCTGACTTGGGGTTTTTCATGAGTACTCCCAGATTGCATGCCATTCTTTGAGTGTATAATTTGGAAGGGCCCTTGGAAATCTAAGCAATTTTTTTTTTAACACAAATACCCACTTTGTGTTTTGAACATCACAGTCTTCTGAAAGAAGCCATCCTGTTCTGATCAGGCACCATGATTCCGTGTGTCCTGTTAGTTCAGAAAAGGACTCCTTCCTATGGCTCTCAGGAATTTTGAAGAGGAAGAAAGAAGTTTGATAGCCACGGGCATAGTCTAATTCCCTGACTCTTCGACTTTCCAGCAAAATGCAATTCCATGATCAGTTTATTAAAGACATTCTATGGGCGAGTAGCAAGGAGTTTGAATCTACCAGGTACTCCTCTGGAAAAATATGGGAAATATCTCATGCGATTTACAATCTCTGAAAATCCACTGGAGGGTCAGCTATGAGGCAGTTCTGATTCAACGGTACATAGCAACAGGACTTCTACTGCTGTATGGTTCTGGCAACCTCTGGCAGGTTCTTTCTGTTGTCTAATCTATACTTCAACCCTAATCTTTCCATTCTAAAAGGTGATGGGAATGTTGTTCCCTCTAAAAAAACCCCTTCCTCTAACATGAAGAGACACATCACCAAAGAAAAGATTCAAATGGGCAACAAACACAGTAAGAAATGTTCAAGATCACTAGAAATTAGAAAGATGCAAATCAAAACAACAATAAGATACCATCTTAGCGCAGCAAAAAAGAATAATGTTCAAGAAGACACAAAACAACAGAGGCTGGCAAGGACGTAGAGAGATTGGAGCTCTCACATACTGCTGATGGGAATGTACAATGGTACAACCCCAGTGGAAAATTTAGCACTTTCTTAGAAAATGGGTGATAGAAAATACCATTTGATCCAACAATCCCATTATTTGGCATTCATAGAAATAAAAGCTGGGGGGGGGGAGAAAGAAAGAAAGAAAAAAGATATGAAATAAAAGTTGCAACACAAACTGACATACTCACACCCATGTTTACTGTAGTATTGTATTCCATGCCAAGGCTTGGAAAGAACTCAAGTCGTAATCAAAGGGCGAATGGCATGAGAAAAACCCAAAACAATAAAAACCCTAACCTCTTTGGTACATTCACATGATGGAGTATTTTGCTTCATTAAAAAGAAAACGTGAAATATTGTGCAACATAGATGAATCAATAAATTCTGTTGTGTGACATAAGATAGTCACAAAAGGACAATTATAGCATAAGACTATTAATGTAACAAGAAAGCTTTTTAAGGAACTCTGGCAGCCTAGTGGGTAAGGAGTTGTGTAGCCATCCCAAAGCTACCAAGTTCAAATGCACTAAGTGCTCAGAGAGAGAAAGATGGGAAATCTCCTGTGTGACTTAGGGCCTCTGAAAATTCTCTGGAGGGTTAACTAATGACATCATTTACCCACAGAATAACTCTTTGTCGGGTAACAGGGATGAGAGGGGGGAAATGAAAAGTTGAGTGAAAGGAAAGGGAATGTATAGCAAGAGTTTGATGAGATATTGTAACTAACTGCATGGATCAATTGTAATTAACGTTATAAAACAGGTAAGTGGTTGAATGAAAACCAGTGTGATTTGTAAACTTTCACGCAAATAAAAAGTGCCTTTTGGGGCTTGAAGATTTTTATGTCACTTTTAACTTAAATAAAATAAAACAAACTTCCTTGAAATTTGTCATATTTTTCATTTTAGTCTGTTTTGGTTTTCTCAAAGGATTGATCATTAAAGGTAGAGGAGTCTTATCTAAATTTTTGTTTAGTCCCACGCCTCCGGGAGGTTCTCTTAGGGACTTTAGCAAAATGATATTACCATGCAATATGCATAAGAATCCATGGATTCTGAAATTTTAAAGCCCTTCCCCAAATTTCCAAGGATTCCACGGAGTTTTTCCATTCTCATGAGTTTTTCTAGCTTCAGATTCCTGGTTTGCACTTAATTGGCCTGTTTTATGCTTCATTGCAATGTCTTAGTTTAGCTCTTGCAGCTCACCGAAAGTTATAATAGAAAAAAAAAAAACAAAAACAACAAAACCTAGAATTAATTCTGCCAATTAATTGGCGATCCCCAGACCCTTTAGAAACAGCTGGTAATGGTGCAATAGAGAATGCCTGTGAGTTGGGCTACTAGTTTCCAGTTTGGATTTTGAATCTCTGGGTTTGTGTTTCTTGGCAATGGTGGTTTGGTTACACAGTTCTACTCCTCGCCAAGGCAGTCAGGGCTCAGGGCTCAGGCACCACCTGTCAGTGGAGCTTCCTGACCAAGACAGACTAGGAATAAAGTCCCAGCTAAAAATTAGTCTTCAAAACCCTTGGAGGACAAAAAGTCCGATCTGCGGTGTAGCAAGGGCTGAGGAGCGTTTCACTTGGTTGTACGTGGGAGTCTGAGAAAGTCTGCTAACTGCATCTGTCTCATGCACTTGTATCAACACCGCTCGGCTCCCTGGGTTCTGGTTTCTCCTGCTGTAAAGTGAGCAAGTTAAACAGGACGATTGCAAAGGCTCCCCCCAAATTCAAGAATCTGAAGTCGACTTCAGCAGAATGCAGCAAGCTATGGCCAGTTGCAGTCAAAACCAGCAAGCCCGTTTGGTTACATAAGGCACGTGGCAGCTTTTACTTCACAGTGTCAGAGTCAAACTGCTGTGACCGAGGCAGAAAATAGAAACCCTTCACAGAACATGTTTGCTGACTCCCGGTTCTAGCACCATTGACTTTATCATGCCCACCTTTGTAAGCTGTAAATGCAGCTATCTAAACAGCTGGCCTGAGTGTGCCCTTCAGGGCGAGAAATACCTGTATTTGGGATAATATCGTTTTTTAACTACTTAATTGGGAGGATGGGACAGGAGCTAGGACAATGGAGGAGACAGCCAGGTTCTCCAGCAGGAGGTCCTGATGTGCTCCTGAGAGTAAAATAATTTCTGTCTGTGTCAACACAGTTTATTTACCATGAAATCAAATGAAGAAGTTGCAACTAAGCATGCAACAGGTCAACTAAGTGTGAAGCAGGAACCTGAGACTAGAAAAGTTCAGGAGAATGAAAAGCTCCTTAAAAGTCTTGGAAATTTTGAGAAGGGCTTTAGAATTCCAGAATCCATGGATACACAGAGCCTAACTCCATCTTAAAGGAGAGCAGAAGCCCCAGTGAACACCGGTGGGTCCACCTGGCAGCTTCATTTCCTGCTTTGAGTCTGTTTTTGTACCAATGTCCTTTTCGGGTTTTTGAGTGACTAGCTACCATTCGGTTTGCACTCAGGGAGCATAATTTTTCTCTGCCTGTCTCCAATGAACAGATTTGACTCTGAAAATTTTGCTAGTTTGCCAAAAGCTGGGGAAATTCTAATCCTGTTCTCTAATGTGCTGGCCATCCCTCCCCTCCAGGAACTTAATGAGCTTGCTCTCTGCTCCTTTAAGCAGGTCACCGATGAAAATGTTAAACAGATCCAAGCCTCACCAGTGTGCATAGTAATGTAATCTTGAGTTCAGGGACTTTTCCAGCCCAGTTGCACAGTGAATATGGCAACTTTACAACAGTTTGCATAAATGAATAATGCATGGAATAGGAGCTGTGCCTTCGAAGAGCTTATGAAGGTCCATTAGTCTTTCTCATTATTACCACTTGTTCTAAAGAATAAGAATTATTTGAAAAAATGCTTCCACCCTGCAGATCCACAAGTCAGACCCAAGCTAAATGTCTTTAGCCTAACCACTGAGAGGCAGCTATTTAGGGCTTAGGATAGCAGATAACAATCACAAACGGAGAAGTTGACTTTAAGTCCACCTGGCCTTTGGATATTAAGGAGGGGTAGCTTTAGGAGAACGATGGATTTTGCTGGCTTCCAGTGTGTGTGTGCTGTGTTTGGAGAGGGGGTGGTCTAAGCAAGCTGGGATTGTTCACTGTCTTGGAAGGTTTCCCCAGGCAGAATGTTTCAAAAGTTCTGGATATTTGATCTTGTCTAGAGTTTGAGCTGAGAGAGCATATTTTGAGGAGGGATAGGGCAAGTTTAGTTAGAATTCAGAGTGATTCACATTTGGAATGGGGGAGGGGGAAGGCTTCAGAAAGAGTTGCTGGCTTCCAGCTGCTCATAACCCCACGAAGGAGTGTGTGTGAGCAGATGTCTTGTCAAGATGGGGATACATCATGTCTTTCTCGAGAAAACTCATATTGTCTATTTTCTTTTATAGGGGAGGGTAGGCAGGACGACAAGGTATCTTTATCTTTAAAAGAAGCTTAATCCTTTGTCACCTTCCTTCTGATTATATGAAAAATATCAAGCCTGGAACTCATCTCAACCCCCCAAGGTGACCACCGTCATGACAGACCAGTTGGCTCATCGCCTTGTTCCTTTGGGAGGTCAGCTTGGGTTCCCTTCAATTTTATTTTGTTTTTCATCACACCCAGAGTTTTCACTGTTACATTTGGATAGTCCATGGGCAGACACATTAGAATTTCTGTACATGTTACCTATAAAATTATAAAATGTATTGGAAAGGGGATATTTTTAAATATAACACAGAACTGGACATTTTTAAATGTTCAGAGAGAAAAAAATAAGTCATCTGTGTGGATTACACAATCGTTGGGTCACATTATTTAGAATACACACAGCCTAAGCTGACTCTAAATGCCAAGTTTACTGTTCTTATTGTATGTTTGTTTTCATTTGATGGAGGAGGAGAGGAACTCTGGTATTTTAAGGATAGCCCTTCATTGCATAATATCTGTAAGTGCCAGAAGTAGCCATGAATGAGATGTCACTTTCAGACAGAACTGGCTCTCGGCACAATTGTGGGGGAAGATTTATTTCAGAGTATTCCTACCTTACTTTTTGGCTATTCCTTCAGTGCTCATGTTCAGACGTTTGGCCAGCTCACCCTCTACCACTCCTCGCTGAAATCCATCTGTCCTTACATCACATTCTCACGAGGTCTCACGAGGAACTGCCTATAATGGCGGACTAAGGCATTGGAAACTGCCCTGCGGGATGTAGGCTCTTGTCTATGCCAACTAAGCCCCACCTCTCACAGTCTCTCTCCTTGTACCTTGACTCTCTCCAACTTTAAGCCTAAGTTACAAATGTTGCATTAAACATCACTCATCTGATTCTACCTCAGCATACTCTGGACACTTTCTCTTCGTGAATGGTTGTTACCTTTCAACTCTGCCCTCTTCCTAGTCTCCAATCAACTAGACGCTCCAAAGCAAAACTAAAAAAAACCCAAAACATCATCCTCCATGGTGTCACTTCTGACTCACAATGACTGTCCACTGGATTTTCTGAGACTGAAAACTTTCTTTGAGCAGCTAGTGGATTCCAGCTGGCCACCTTGCAGATAGCCATCTCATATATTACTCACTGTACCTCCTAGACCCTAGTATCCTCCAAACTTATACTGTATTCACTTTCCCAGGATCTATCTTGGCCATACCTTCCAACATGTAGGGAAAATATTATATCAAACGGATGCTGCTCTCAGACCTCCTGTGGTCCTACCCTAACCACACTCCAAGCTCCTCTAATAAATGAACTCTAAAGCCACAGTCTCCACACCTTCTGACTCAACACAAAATTGAGTAAAAAGAAACCCATGTATGCAGATATAATGCATATATGTACACATGCATGTACGGATGCATGCAGAGTTTAATTATTTGGTCCAGGAATAGTCTGCATATACTCAACAGGTATACTAAGGTAAGAAATAGAAAGAAATAATATTAAAATGACTGAATACAAGACTTTTTTCCCCCTATTGTTGCTCACCTCTCTGAAGCTTAGTGGCTCAGGCAGCACCCTACTGATGCAACAGAGGAACACAAAACATGCTTTTAATTTGATTTCTTAAAGTTGATACTGGAAAACTATCTCTTTGTTGAGTTTTTTCATCTTATCCTCCTTAGAAAGGCCCCACTGCACTTGGCTTCCAAATCTTCCTTCTTCATAGACAATTTCACTTTAAACACCTTATTCAACTGGTGTGTTTGAGCTTGGTAAATGGAAAATACAGATGCCAATAAAAATGAATCATATGATCAGGTTCTCTTTTCCTCTGTCTCTCTTCTACGACCTGGCTATTAATTTAATTTGTCCTCCCAAAAATATATGTTGTAAATATACCTAACCTCTCTGCTGGCTAGTTTGTAGGGTATTGTGCACTGATCCAAAGGTTATTTCTTTCTAGTGACTTGAACCCATTAGTAGCTTTAAGTAGGAAATATGGAGATTTATTCTGAGATTTATGGCCTTTGAAAACCCCTGTAGTGGGGGACATTGAACTCTGAATTGGTTCCTATTAGACAGCAATGACTTTGATATTTATGGTTATAATCTTATTTGGGAATGAATTTTCTTTGCTATGTTAAGACAGTATTAATGATGTTGTTGTTATGCCCCGTTGAATCATCTGTAACTCATAGTGACCTTATGCACAATAGCCCTGAACTCTGTCCTATCTTGAACCAACCTCGGTGTCTTTAATACACCTGCCCCCATTACCCTAGTCACTGCGTCAATCCTTTTCATCCAGGGTCTTCCTCTCCTGCTTTGTCCCTCCACCTTTCCAAGCATGATGTCCTTCTCAAAGGACTGGTGACTCCTGTCAACATGTTAAAATTATGTGAGATAGGCTTCAAAATCCTTGTTTCCAGAGGGCAAGTTGATTTCACCCTCTCCAGAAAAGAACTGTTTATTCTCTTGGCAATCCATGGTACATGGTATGTTCAATACTCTTCTCAAGTACCACAACTCAAAGGTATCAGTTCTTTTGTCATCCTTATTCATTATCCAGCTCTCTGATGCAAAGCAAGTAACTGCAAAGACCATGACTTGGATC
Organism: Elephantulus edwardii; assembly: GCF_000299155.1. Lineage (NCBI taxonomy): Eukaryota > Metazoa > Chordata > Mammalia > Macroscelidea > Macroscelididae > Elephantulus > Elephantulus edwardii. Next base: position 7,606,672 of record NW_006399858.1, read on the forward strand.
AGGTGCACCTTAGTCTCTAACTGACATCTTCACACTTCAGCGAGAAGTCTGGGACAGCAGACTTTCCTAATCCAAATTGTCTTTTGATTTGCTGGCTACTAGTTCCAAGAGTGTTGATTGTGGAGCCAAGCAAGCTGAAATTGTTGACAATCTCAACCTCTTCTTCCATCTATCATGATGGACTGCTAAGAAAATGAACAGGTTCAACCTGGAGAGGGTTAAACCAGTCTGCTCCTTGGAGTCAAGGATTCTGAAGTTTCTTCTGACATACTATGGACATGTTGCAAGGAGGGACCAGTCCTTGGAGAAGGACATCATGCTTGGGAGGGTAGAGGGACAACGCACGAGAAGAAGACCCTCTATGAGGGAGATTGATTCAGTAACTGGGGTAATCGGGATGGGTGTGTTGGAGACACCCATTGGCACAGGATAGAGCAGGATTTAGGGCTGTTGTACATAAGGGCTGCTATGAGTCGCAGGTGACTCAATGGCACATAACAATAACATCAGACATAGACTGGGAAGAAACACCTGGCAATCTACTTCCAAAACTTAGCCAGTGAAAATCCTGTGGATCCCCACAGTCTGCTTTGCAATGGATCATGGGGATTGACAGTGTCAAGCAACATTTTGTCTCATTGTGCTTGGGGTTGCTAAAAGCCAGGGCTGACTCAATGACAGCTAGCAACAAGTATATATTTATAGTTAGTTTTGGTGGCTTAGTGTGTGTGCTACCAACCCAGACAGGAAGTTCAAATCCACCAGCTGCTCTGAGGAAGAAGGCTGGGCAGTCTCTTTTCATGTGATTCACCGCCTCTGAAAATCCACAGGAGGGCCAGTTTTATGTCCGTTCCAAGCTGACCACAATGTTGTTATTGATAAGTGCTGTTGAGTACAACTCAGAGTGACCCTACAAACAATAGATCTGAACAGCCTGCACCTTCTTGAACATCCTCAACACTTTTGAGTCCATTGTCACAGACATTGTTGAGAGTCTTCTTCTTCTTTGCTGACCCTCCACCTTTCCAAGCGTGATTCCCCTTTTGAAGGAATAGTCTCTCCTAGCAACATGCTCAAAGTATGTGAGATAAGCTTTGCCATTCTTGCCTCCAAGAGCTCTCTGGTTGCATTTTCCCCAAGACATATCTATTCTTTTGGCAGACCGTTGGACACTCAACACTCATCTCCAACCTCACAGCTCTAAGATAGCAATTCTTCTCCTGTCATCCTCATTCATTGTCTTTATTCACAACAATGAGAGAGACATATACAATATATTGTATATCTGCTTATCTCTATATATGACCTTATAGGAAGTTCTGGTGGCCTAGTGATAAGAAACTGTGCTGCAATGTCAAAGATACATGGTTCAAATCCACCAGCTGATCTGTAGGAGAAGGATGGACAATCTTCTCCTGTGTGATTAACTGCCTCTTAAAACCCACCAGACGATCAGCTAGCTCGGTTCCGACTCAACAGCACACAACAACAACAACATATGACCTTATGGAAAAAGGAGCTCTGAGGAAGTAGTCTACGTGGAATTATGTTGCTAACACGCAGAAGGCACCTTGCTGGTGGTTCAAATCCACCAGTGACTCAAGTGGCGTAAAGGTGGGCAACCTCCCCCCATGCGATTTGTAGCTTCTGAAGACCCTCTGGAAGGTCAGTTACTAATTGTTTCAGACTCTATGACAATGAATTTGAGTTTTTATGGAAAAAGGCTAAAGTGTTAACAGTAGTTATCTTGGATTTCATTTATGGAAAATACATGTGTTTCTATAATTTCTTGAGAAATGTGTGCTGTAGAAATAATTAGATGAAAATGTCATTAGGAAAAGAAAGTAAATGCCCAGGTCTTGAGTTCTAGGGGTTCCTTTGGGCCAAGTGTTTGGAAACACTCTGTCTCCCAGCTCGTTCCCCACAGGCAGCCTGCCTTTGGTCACACTCTCCTTTAAAGTCTCTTCCCTGCCTTCCACCCCCACTCCCACTTCATCCTCTCCTCTTTGTCTCTCAGCTCAGTCTTAATTCAGTCTCACCAGGCTGACATTCTTCCACAGGGTGTGGTTAAAACGGTGGCAGATGTTTCTATAAACTCCTTGAAAAAGATTCCTTTTTCATATGAATTCTTTTTTCTGATAGTATCCTGGAACTGAAGCAGATGACTAGGAAATGGGGTTATTCTTGGCACTGCCTCAGACTTGTTAAATGAACTGGAGGTTGTCACTTGGGGCCGAGCATTCTGAAACAACTCCCTTTATGAGCACCTGCAGCCTTGTTGGAACACCAGCAGAATATTCCCTCCTATGGAAATGTTCTGCTGCTCCCTTTGAGGTGACAGGCAGCATCCTAAGCAGTCAATGTGTGAATTGTTGGGGGAGGTAATTAAGCACATTGTCAATAATGCATAGTCTTCCAGAGTAAATATGTACTTAGCTATTGGATGATGCTGGACAAATTTGTAGTAGCGTCATTGACATTCCTCAATCCACCCGAGGATAATACTGGGTAAGAGATTTATATGCCCAGAGAGTGCAACTAATTATAAGCCCCAGATAGCACTAAAAAGTACATAATTCAACTAGGCTTTGGACTTAGAATTGCTTCAAATAATTAACACTCAAATACAGAAAGGACCCTCTGACAGTTTTGCCAAAGTAGATTTTTTTGGAAGGTTCAACGGTGCCAGGATACAAAGTACTTGGTTAAAGAGATTGTAGATTGTTTTCAATCATTTTGTCCTCACTGGTGACCAAAGGCAAAGAATAAATATTTGAGTTGCCAGTAATGCAAATGTCACCACTGACAATGGGGAAGAATTCCCTGGAGGGACACAGTTGCAGAAAGGCTCTGAACAAATAATCCAAAGCATTGCCAACAAATGCTGGCCAAAAATGGGCTCAGTTCTCTAATGAACTCCAGTCTTCACCAAGTCTTTTCAATACCTGTGATAGACATCAAGATAGGCAAGCTGTCTGTAGATTTCCATGCTTCTCTAGGCTGTGTTGTTGTTGCTGCTAGGTGCCGTGTAGTCGAGTATGACTCATATCGACCCTATGAAAGAGTTGAACCCTGTCCTATCCTGTGCCCTTCTCACAATTTCTGACTCTCAAGCCCATTGCTGCACTCACTGTGTCAATCCACCTGGTTGAGGGTCTTACTCTCCTTTGTCATCCTTCCACCTTTCTAAGTATGATGTCCGTGCTCAAGGAATAACCTCTCCTAGCAACATGCCCAAAGAACGCAAGATGAACCTTTATTATCTTTGCCTCCAGGGAGCACTGTGACTGTACCTTCACCAAGACATATCTATTTGTTCTTTTGGTAGGCCATGGGATAGTCAGCACTTTTCTCCCACCCTACAGTCTAAAACAATCCATTCTTCTCTTTTTAAAAAAGATTTGTTTTATGGCAAGCTCTGGTGGCCTAGTGGCAAGAAGCTGCACAGCAACCCCAGAGGTGCACGGTTCGAATCCACCAGATGCTCTGCTGAAGAAGGAGGGACAATCTCCTCCTGTACCAGTCAGATCTGATTTGACAGTATACACACAAAATAATAATAATAATAATAAATTATTTTTTTAAAAAAAGATTTATTTTAGACTATGTTGTCGCTGTGTACCATTGAGTCAGAATCAACCCATAGCTGACCCCCCAGTGGCTTTTCAGAGGTAGTTAATTGCATATGAGGAGGTTGTCCAACCTTCTCCTGTGAGGTAGTTGGTTGCCTCGAACCGCAGGGTTACAGCAAAGCTTCTTGTCACTAGACCATCAGAGCTTCCAAAGCAATCAATTCTTCTTTAACCTTATACATTGTCAAGCTCTCAGATGCATAGCAACTGCTTGAAAAGACCATCGCCTGAATTAGGGGCACCTTTGTCCTCAAACTGACACCATTGCTCCTAAATACTTTGAAGACATCCCCAACAGCAGACCTTCCTGGTGCAATATGACTCCTGATCTCTTGACTGCTAATACAAAGTGGATTCAATTAAGATGAAGTCATTGACAATTTCAATTTTTTCTCCATCTATCATTACACTGCCTGCCAGTCCAGTGGTGAGTATTTTAGTTTTCTTGACATTGAGATGCAATCCATATTGAAGGCTGCAGTGCTTAACCTTCTGCAGCAAGTGCTTCAAGTCTTCCTCATTTTCAGCAAGTAAGATTGTGTCATCTGCATAACAAAGGTTATTGATGAGTCTTTCTCCAATCCTGATGCTACATTCCTCTAGGCTGTGTAGAAGGTAAAAATGAGTGAACAGGCAGCTGCATTCCTATAAGGATTACTCTATGCAACAATACATGTGTTCCTCTATTCTGGAACTTAGATTGTTAGGGGGAAGACAGAAAATGAAGAGAATCAGCTAACAGAATGTCAACAAAATGTAAATTGTTCTACAGATTTGAGGGGGGGTTGGAATCTGCTCATTTCTTGTATTTTTTCCCCTCCCTGTATCTACTAATGCCTTGCACATAGCAGATCCTCCATGAATATTGAATATTGAAGACATAACTATTAACAAGGAGAGAGATTTAGAAAGTGACACAAAACAGAGCAAAGGAGTAGAAAGTGATGAGGTTATTCTAGAGCTGAGACACTTTCATTCAGGAAAAGTCATTAGAGAGTGTATCTTTCAAGAACTGATACTTGAATAGAGAGGTGAATAATAACAACAGTTATCTATGTGGAGTTTTGAGAGTAGAGTGCTCCAGGCAGGGATTGGGGAAAGCTAGACTTGTTCAAGGAACATTAGAAGTCCAGTGGGGCTTAAGGGAAAGGAAGATGTCGTAAGATGAGCTCAAGTTCATGGGCAGGACTGGATCAAATACTGTCTTATAAACCAGGGTAAGAGGTTTGCAATCTAATCCAAGTGTAATGACAAGTCAGTTGTTGATGTTAGGTGCAGTCAAGCCAACTACAACTCTCTCGCACTCTCTCTGTCTTTTTCTTTCTCTCTCTCTCTCTCTCTCTCTCTCACACACACACACACACACACACACACACACTGTTGTGAAGTCAGATCTGACTCAGAGCTGGTAAATCACACAGGAGGAGACTGCCTGTCTTTCTCCCTTGGAGTTGCTGATGGATTCAAACTACCCAGAAATGTGTCATCTTTTGGTTGTGACAGTTGTTGAGTACCATCAAGTCAGAACCAACCTTCCAGCATGTTTTCAGAGGCAGTTAATCTCATGGGAGGAGACTTCCCTTCCTTTCCCACAAGAGCAGCTGGTGGCCTCAAACCCTGTGCTTTGGGATTGCAGTGCAGCTTCTTGTGACTAGACCATTAGCACTGAGATTCTCTATCCATTTGAGCACCTGGGCTCTACAACTCATTACAACCCCAAGAACAACAGAATGAAGTCTATCCTTCACCTTTTTTTATGATCTGTGCCATGCTCACGCCCATTACCACAACTAATGCTGTTGTTGTTGTTTTAAAGTGCTGTCGAATCGTAGACGACTCCTAGTGACCCTATGAACGAAAGACGTGAGCACTGTTCATAGAGTTTCCAGAGGCAAGCCACGTCGGAAGTGGATGCCACTCCTGCTTCCAAGCTTGTTTTAGTCTGGAAGCTCCACTAAACTTTGTCCACCATGGGTAATTATTATCGCCTTTGGCACCACAGCCAATAGGAACTTAAAAAAAAATAAAGACTTCAGCAATTTTATTTACTTCTTAAAATGATCATTGTGAATGCTATATGGAAAATGGCTTAAAAGAATCTGTTAACATCTATTCAATCTCTCAAAATTATTACTCCAAATGATGCATTGGAGGAAGATGGTTTTGAGTTTAGGCTAGACCATAGAAGATATGATTAGGTGGAAACAGCCCAGAGTCACAGCAATAAAGAGAAACTTGATTTCAGAGAAACTAAGAGGTAAAATAAAGAAGATTTCAATTCAAGCTATGTGAGGCGAGGGAGCAGGATGACTCACTGGTTCTGGCTTGAGCACCCAGCTGGGTGGGAAAGGAGAAGAAACAGAGTTCACCAATCAGGGAGCACAGCTCACACCCAGCTTGGGATTGTTTGAGGTTTTTTTAACTTTTTCATCAAAGTTATTTTTTAATTACTTATTGATTTGCTTAGAAAGTTTGTATACATTGTGTTTCACACTATCCTTTACTGTCATTGTGTTTCATACAATCATTCACATTATGTTTTACCAAATCAATCACCATTGGACCATGCCCATCATTACCCTGTGTTTTCACCTAGATCTTTTCATTTTCTTCTGCCCTTCCTCTCATCCACCAAACTGTGCAACTCTATGTAGAAAGTGGTAACTAGTATTATCTTATAGTAGAAATAGGTCACTAGTAAAATGTGTATGAGGATCCAAGGGGGGGAGGGTGAGAGCACAGGGGTGAGGATGTGCGGTGGGGCACAATCATAGGGTTGCACAATTTGATAGGTGAAGGGAGGGTGGATTAAGGAAAAGGGAAAGAGCCGATGTGAAAAACAATGTATATGTACTTTGTAAGTAAAGCTGTATAAAAGGAAAATTTTATAAATGAAAAAGAAAGATAATTAGTAAAACATGTAAGGAAGGTCAAGGGGGTAAGGAGTGGGAGTGGTGGGGTGAGGGTGGGTAGGGGTGAAACCATAAGGCTGCTTTGGATATTATAAGGAGTGTTCACCGACGAAAAAGGCAATCCCTGTCCTCAAGGAGTTTGCAATGTGGGAAGGAGACAGTAAGAAAGGAACCTAACAAGAGAGGACTACAGCCTCCTATATGGACTGAAGCTCAACATCAAGAAAACAAAGATTCTCACCACTGGGCCAATTAGCAGCATCAGTATGGATGGTGAAGAGATTGAGAGAGTTAACAGTTTTAGTTTACTTGGCTCCATAGTCAACACTCTTGGTAACAGCAGCCAGGAAATCAAGAGACGAATTGCATTGGGAAAGTCAGCTGTGAGGAACCTCTCAAGAGTACTGAAGAGCAACTACGTCAGGCAGAGCAACGACGTCAGGCTGGATACTAAGTTGCGCCTGATCCAGGCTATAGTCTTTGCAATTACGTGCTATGCATCGGAGAGTTGGACAGTGAATAGGATTGATAGAAAGATAATTGATGCCTTTGAGCTGTGGTGCTGGAGAAGAGTGTTGAATATACCATGGACTGCCAGGAGAACAAATAGGTTTGTCTTAGAGAGGGTGAAGCTGCAATGTTCCCTGGAGTCAGGGATTCTGAAGCTTCGTCTGACATACTTTTGGCATGCTGCAAGGAGGGACTGGTCCTTGGAGAGGGACATCATGTTTGGCAGAGTGGAGGGGAGGCGAAGGAGAGGAAGCCCTTTGGTGAGATGGATCGATTCTGTGAGTGGAGTGGTGGGAATGAGTGTGTTTGAGACAGCGAGGTTGGCACATAATAGAAGAGCGTTTAGAGCGTTTAGTACACAGGGTTGCTATGAGTCGCAAGCGACTCGATGGCACATAACAACAACAACAACTAGAGAGGAAACTACAATGTGGCAAATTAGAAAGAAGAAACAAATCTGTAAATAGAAGTTGTTTTTTTTAAAAAAAAACAACTAACCAAGTTACAATTCTCCTCCTCTTTTATCACTTAATTAATCTTTTCTCTCTCCTTTTGATTGAAAAAAATGAAATACATTGTTAATATAGCTCAGATGCCCTAAATGAAATATAGTCTGCTCAGTTAAATTGGAATTTACTTTCCAATAAATAATAATTTGGGTTTTGTTCAGGAATTTTCCATGTAATATTTGCATTTTACTTGCTCACAATGGTGACCCTAGGAAGCTCTGGAGGCACAGTCCATAGAAAGCTGTGCTGCTCGCCCTCAGATAGTGCCGATGTCGGCAGTTCACACCCACTAGTGGCTGTTTTGGGAAAAGGATGGATAAACTCCTCTCATGTGATTTACATCTTGAAAAACCCATTCTGGCTTGATGGTAATAAGTGTGACTTTATTATTTTGACTGGGAATGCTGCTAGACACAAAAAGATCTGCATTTTGTGTACAACACAAAATGAATTTAATAAATACATTTCCGATTTGGTATAAATGAAAAATGAAATGAGAACTTTTTTGTAAATGAACTATATGAGTAGTTTTCCCTTTAGTGTTATTAAGTAAAAACTGTTGTTGTTATTTTTTGATGTCGTCCAGTTGAGTATGAGTCATTGCTATGAAAAGCAGATCTGAGTGTTAATAAACATGAAGATAAAGACAAAGAAAAAAAAAAGATCCAGGATCTAGTTCAAATGAAAAAATAAAAGAAAACAAGAAGGGAAATGAAAAGAGATAAAGTTTTAACATACAAAAAACAGTAAAGAGAAAACAAAAGAGACAATATTCAAAGAAGTTAGGATGGTCAAGAGTTTTCCAGAAAAGTTAAAATGCACAAATAATTCTATGTAGTAAAGGAATCACAAAGAGTGTGTCTGTGTTTATTCTCAAATATTTATCTATTTATAGGCATATAACATATTTATAAAGAAATATATATCGTTAAACTCCATGAGAAGATGCAGCATAGGGAGCCTGCATGAAAAGTAAATCATTTTAAGTCAATTGTGGGGTGTACAAAAATTGAACAGAAAGTAGAATTTAAAAGGAAAGGCAATGTTGAGAAAGAGACTTGAAAATTTGGTGGATGAAAGGATTCTAACACAGTTCCTTGAACTTTTGATGGGATACAGTACATTGACAGAGAACTGCCAGAAATACACACTGGGCCTAGAAGACGTCGTGGCACTAGAGACTTTATCACCAATGTCAGAAGGATCTTGGCAGAAAGCAAAGAGTACCAGAGAAATGTCTGTGTTTCATTGACTATGCAAAGGCATTTGACTGTGTGGATCACAGCAAACTGTGGCTCACCTTGAGGAGAATGGGAATCCCAGAACACTTGATTGTGCTTATGCAAAACCTATATGAGGACCAGGAAACCGTCCTCAGAATAGAGTAAGGAAACCCCGCATGGTTCAAAATCAGGAAAGGAGGGTGTCAGGGAGGCATCATATTGCCATACATTTTCAATCTATATACAGAACAGATCATTTGGGAAGCAGGGCTTTTTGAGGAGGAATATGGCATCAGGATTGGAGTAAGACTCATTAACAACCTATGTTGTGCAGATGATACAATCTGGCTCACTGAAACTGAGGAGGACCTGAATTGCTTGCTGCAGAAGATGAAGGACTATGTGGATTGAAGTTCAACATGCAGAAGACAATGATTCCCACCACTGGGCCAATTGGCAGCATCATGATAGGTGGAAAAGAGATTGAGGTTGTTAACAATTACAGCTTGCTCAGCTCCACAAACAACACTTTTTGCACTGGCAGTTCGGAAATCAAAAGACAAATTGCATTGGGGAAATCTGCTGTCAGGGACCTTTCCAGAGTACTGAAAAGCAACAATGTCAGTCTAGAGACTAATGTGCACCTAATCCAGGCCATGGTCTTCACAATTAGTTGCTATGTATCAGAGAGCTAGACAATGACTAAGAATGACAGAAGAAGCAATGCCTTTGAATTGTAGTGCTGGAGAAGAGTCTTGAACATATCATGGATCACCAAGAAAACAAGTAAGTCTGTCTTGGAGAGGGTGAAACCAAGTTTCTCTTTGGAGGCTAGGATTTTGAAACTCCCTTTCACATATTTTGGGCATGTGGCCAGGTCTTTGCAGAACATCATGCTTGGAAGGGTGGAGGGACAGCCCAGGAGAGGAAGACCCCAGATGAGATAGATTGAGACAGTAACTGGGACAGTGGGGGTTGGTGTGTCGGTACTAGTGAGACGGCTCAGGATAGGGTAGGGTTCCGAGCTGTTGTGTCGCTATGGATCACAAGTGACTCAACGGCACATAACAACAACAACATTTTAAACTACAAATACAAGAGCCAGAAGGGAATACAGGCTCATGATCAACACAAATGTTATTATGAAAACATACAAGTGAGGTTTTTGCTTATTTGCTTGTTTCTGTTTTGAGTCCTCTTGTGTTCAGACTGAATATCCCAAGGACTGCCAAAAGAACAAATAATTATGTCTTGGAGAAAATGCAACCCAGGGTGCTCATTAGAGGCAAAGATGATGAAATTTTGTTCACATAGTTTAGGCATGTTAGAAGGAGCCAGTCCTTGTAAGAAGACACCGTGGTTGGGAGGATGGAGGGTCCGCAAAACAGAGGACGACCCACAGTGAAACAGTCACTATAACAAGGGCTTGAGTGTATCAGAAATGATGATGATGGAGCAGGATATAACAGTTCAGATCTGTCATTCACAGGATTGCTATAAGCCATATTCCCTTCAACAGCACTTAACAACCATAATGTGTTCAGACAGAATTTTTTTTTCACTACTGAATTTCTAGTAAGCTTTGTTGTATTGATGCTAAAGCTAATATCCAGTTGGAATTTAATGACTTGTTAAGGATCTGCCACAATTGGGGATTTTTTAAAAAAATCCCCAAATCCTCAAACTTATTCCTGTTGAGTTGGAACCAACTTGTGATTTAACCCTCCAGTGAGTTTTCACAGATGGTTAATTGTACAGGAGGGGGAGTTCTATCTTTCTGCCATGGAACTGCTGGTAGATTCAAACTTCCAGAACAGTGACACCACAGGGTTAACAATGCACCTCTGGCCTCTAAGCCACTAAGCCTTAAGGTGGTGTATTTATTTCTGCAATCCACAGCCTTGCTTGCTGAAATTGAGGAGGACTTAAAGCACTTGCTGCAGAAGATCAAAGGCTAGCCTTCAAAATGGATCACTTTTCAATATAAAGAACAGAAAACTCACCACTGAGCCAATAGGGAACATCATGACATATGGAGGAAAAAAAATGGAATTGTCAACTATTTCACTTCAGATTGACAATCAACAATTTTGGTACTAGTAATCAGGAAATCAAAAGACATGTTGCATTGGAGGAATCTGGTGTTATGGACTTCTCCAAAGCGCTAAAGAGCAACACTATGTAAATTTAAAGACCAAGTTGTACCTGATCCATGCCATGGCCTTTTCAATTACTTGCTATGCATCTGAAGGTTGGACAATGACTAAGGATGACATAAGAATCGATGCTCTTGAGCTGTGATGTTGGAGAAGAGTGCTGAGTATCTCATAGACTGCCAAAAGAACAAACAAATATGTCTTGAAGAAAGTGCAACCAGGGTGCTCTGGAATCAAGGATGGGGAAGCTTCATCTCACATATTTTAGGCATATTGTCAAAAGGGGCTAGTCTTTGAAAAGAGCATTTTATTCTTGGAAAGAAGGAGAGCAGCACAAGAGAAGAAGACCATCAACAAGAAGAAGTATTGACACATTGACTATTACAATAGGTTCAAGGATGTCAGAGATGGTGAGAATGGCACAGGATAGGACAGGATTTAGATCTGTTGTTCATAGGGTCACTTTGAGTGGAAATTGACTCAATAGCACATAATAATAACACTGGCTACTTTACTTGCTATACAACAAATACATTTATTTTCACAAATGTATTTTTAGTCTTACTACAAGCTACTACATTAGTGACTAATTCCTGGTATCACATGGAATTGCATTTTAGGGGAGAACGCAGCAAATAAAACTACAGTCAACGAATGCTTTGTGACTTGAAAGGATCTATTCTACTAAAAGTACTTTTGGTCTTCTTGATGTTTTTTACCATATCAAGAACGATTTCAGATGAACTGACAGATGGCTCAAAATGACAAGAAATAGCTTCAAATGTACAACTGAAATGTAAAAAAATATTAAAATTGAATCTAGAAAATTACACAGTTAAAAAAATGAAATTAATCATTTGAAAAGTGATATCCTAGGCATCTGTGAGCTGAAATGAACTGGTATTGGCCATTTTTAATTAGATAATCATATGGTCTACTATGCTGGGAATGACAAATTGAAGATTAACAATGTTGGATCCATTGTTAAAAGAACTTTCCAAGATCTATTCCAAAGTACAACACTGTCAGTGACAAGATAATATACATATGACTACAAGGTTTTTGCTTGGTGCCCTGGAGTCAGAAGTGACCCATAACTGACCCTCCAACAAGTTTTCAGAGGCAGTTAATTGCACAGGAGGAGATGGCTCATCCTTCTTCTGTGGAGCAGCTAGTGGATCCAAACCACATACCTTTGGGTTGCCAGTGCAACTCCTTACAACTAGGCCACCAGAGCTCCCTTGACTACAAAGAAGACAAGTTAATATGACTATTATTTAAATTTCCTCACTAGTAACAAGAAGTTGGATAATATAATCCTGGTGATAACTATGACACTCAAGATTGTAGAATAGAATTTTTTAAACTAATAACTTAGTCAATGAAAATATGTTTTCAGCAATATAAGTGACAATTACACATGCAGACCTTGCCTGTTGGAATACACAGGAATCAAATCAACTACAACTATGGAAAGAGACAATGGAGAAGATTCCAATCATCAGTCAGACTAAGGCCAGCGGATGACTACAGAACAAAACACCAGTTGTTCATATGTAAGTTTAAGTTAAAGCTGAGGAAATGAAAACAAGTCCACAAGAGCCAAGGTACAATCTTGACTATATCCTACCATAATTTAGAGACCATCTTAAGAACAGATTTGATGCATTAAACACTAGTGATGCAATGAATCCTAATGTTCACATTGAAAAAATTGTGATGATATCAAGAACATCGCCCATGAAGAAAGAAAATGGTTATTAAAAAGACAGGAATGAGGAAAAAATGAAAATGAATGCCAGAAACTCTAAAACTTGCTTGTGAATGTAGAGTAGGTAAAATTACTAGAAAAAGTGATACACTAAGAGAGAGAAATGGATTTCAAAGGATAGCTAGAAAAGATAAAGCATTCCAATGAAAAAGATAAGATCTTAAATTATAAAGTCAGAAGATATGAGTATTCTTGTCCTTTCTGAAGTGGAAAGAACTATATAAAAACCTCAAGCCTTGAGTCGTAATATCCAAGGACAAAAAGTTGAATTATTCAATAAGTATCAAAAGAAGATAGAAGGAATACACAAAGTTACTACCCAAAAATAATTGGTTCATTGATTTCCAGAAGAAAGACATGATGAAGAACTGATGGTGCTGAAGAAAGAAGTCCAAGCTGCACTGAAGGCAGTGATGAAAAGGAAGATTCCAGGAATTGATAGAATACCAATAAAGCCACTTCCACAAATGGACATTATGCTAGAATCATGTATGATTCTATGACAAAGAAATTGAAAGGTCTGGACAACAAAGGAAAAGATTAATACATATGCCCATGCCAAAGAAAAGTGATCCAATAGAATGCAGAAATTACTATCCCACCACTAGTTGAATCCACCAGCTGCTCTGTGGGAAAAGGATGAGCAATATCCTTCTAGGCGATTTCCTGCCTCTGAAAACCTGCTGTAGGGTCAGCTATGGGTTGGTTCCAACTCAGCGGTACTCAACAACAACAGCAACAGTTTGTCAGAAGAAGACTCCGATGCCTTTGAGCTGTGGTTTTGGAGAAGAGTACTGAATACCCCACAGACTTGCAAAAGAACAAATAAATGTGTTTTGCAGAAAGTGCACCTAGGGCACTCCTTGGAGGCAAGGATGGTGAAGCTTCCTCTCAAACACTTTGGGCCTGTTGTCAGGAGGGACCAATCTTTGGAAAAGAACATTATACTTGGAAAGATCAACCAAAGAAAAGAAGACACTCAACAAGATGGTTTGATTGTAGTAATGGGCCAGAGTATATCAGAGATAATGAAGATGGACCAGGATAGCACAGGGGTTCAGATTTGTTGTTCATAGGGTTACTATGAGGAGAAGTTGACTCCAAGACACCTAACAATAATAACAGTTTTGTCAGTTGGCTGTCCACTAGTGGCTTACATGTTACTGTGATGCTGAAAACTAGGTCACTGGCATTTCCAGTATCGTCAACATGATCACCTATGATATTTGAAATATGATAAATGTATACATAATAAATACAGAAAAGATTGAAGTTGCCAATATTTTAATTGGATGCACAAATAACATTCATGAAAGCAACAAATGAAAAATAAAATTATTGCATTGGGCAAATTTGCCAGTCTTTAAAGTGCTGAAGAGCAAGGATGTCACTTTAAATAGTAAGCTGCTCCAGTCCTAAACCATGGCATTTCAATCGCTCCATATGCATGTGAAAGTTGGACAATGACTAAGGACCAATAGACACCATCATGATAGATGGAGAAAAGACTGAAGTTGTCAATGACTTTGTTTTTACTGAGGTCTATGATTAATACCTATAGTAGCAGCAGTCAAGAAATAAGGTGTGCTTAGTCTAAATCATGGTGTTTTAAGTTGCTTTGTATGCATTTGAAGTTTCACCATGAATAAGAAAATCTGAAGGAATGCCGCTGAACTGTGGTGTTGGTAGAGGATATTGAATATGTCATGGACTGCCAAAGTAATAAACCAATTTATTTTATTAGATGTGCAGTCAAATTACCCCTTATTCTCACATACATTGGTCATTCACCAGGAGTTGAAAGTTTCTGGAGAAGGACATCATCTTGGAAAAATAGAAGGTCAGAACAGAGAAGAAAGGAGAAATGAGATGCCTTGATACAGTAACTACAACAATGGGTTTAAACACAACAGCGTGTGAAGATGGTGCAGGATAGAGCAGAATCGTGTTCTGTTGTGCATGGGACCAAAAAATATCTGGCAATAACATCATCATTAATATTATAAGCTAGTAAAATTTTACTGAGGATAATTTTAAAGTGTTTGCATCATGGGCAATCTCCTCCATGTGATTTACTGCCTCTGAAAACCCATTGGAGAATCAGCTATGAGTCAGTTCTGACTCAACAGCACACAACAACAACAGCAACATCAGAACATCAACATGATTGCTATCACAGGAAAACAAGCAGGAAGTGGGGAGAGCGCTGGTCCATTGTGGGGATTGCTATCCATGTTATTAAAGAAAATATGAATGGATTGTTGAGTGCAAAATTAATTTGTTCTATAAACTTTCACTCAAATCACAATAATAAAAGTTAAAAGAAAATGTGTGGAATGAACCTGGATAGAAATGACAGAGTGAAAAATATTTGTTGTTGCTGTTGTTAGGTGCTATTGAATTGAGTCTGATTTAAAGTGATCGTATGGACAACAGATCTGAATCCTGCCCTATCTCATGCCATCCTCACAATCTCTGAGATAGTCAAGCTCATTGCCACAGTTACTGTCAACTGTTAGTGTCAACTGTCCTGGGTGATGGTCTTCCTCTCCTCTGCTACCTCTCCACCTTCCCAAGCGTGACATCCTTTTCCAAGGATAACTCCTAGCAACATGTCCTTAGTATGTGAGATAAAGCCTCATTATCCTCGCCTCCAAGGAGCACTCTGGGCATAACTTCTCAAAAACATATCTGTTTGTTCTTTTGGCCGTGCACATTTAGGAAGTAGGATATGGCATATGTAAGGGAATACCATTCCCCTCTCCATCCCCCATCCTTGTTTTGAGTCATCTACTTGCCTTTTTTTTTTTTTTTGGTATATATTTTTCCCCAAATTTTTATCTTTTTAAAAAAATTGGTTTGCTTGCAGAGTTTGTATACATTGTGTTTCACACTATTCTTCATCACATTGTGTTTCATACAATCATTCTTATGCATTGTTGTTGTTAAGTCCCATCAAGTCACAGGCGACTCATAGCGACCCTATGAAGGAGAGCCCTCGATACTTGGGTGCCTTTCATCTCCTCTCCAGGTTCATAGGGTTTCCAGAGGCAAGCTATTATGGAAGTGGATGCCACTCCTCCTTCCAATCTTATAGATTATGTTTTATAAAATTAATGACCATTGGACCTTGCCCATCATTACCCTGTCTTTTTACCCAGATCATTCTCATTAACTTTGTCCCCTCCTTTCACCCACCAAACTATGCAACTTCTGTGGATTCACCTCTACCTATCTTCACTCCTCCACTCTCCCTCTCGTTGGGTTCCCATACATGTTTTACTAGTTAATCCTTCTATTTTTACAATAATGGTCTTATGTAGTATTTGTCCTTGTAAGACTATGTTAGTTCTCTTAGCATAATGCCCTCCATCCTCTCCCAGGTTACGTAGTATTTTTCAAAGTCATTGCTCCTGAGTGCTGCATAGTATTCCATTGTGTGAATTAAACACCCTTTCTCAATCCGTTCTGATATGGTTGGACATTTGAACTGTTTCCATGTTCTTGAGATTATGAGCAACACTGCAGTAAACATTTGATGTACAAATCTCCATTTGTGTCTCAGTTCACATTTCCTTGGTTTATATTGCTAGTTTCTATGTCCAAATTTTTGAGGAAACGCCAAACTGTCTTCCAAAGTGGTTGCACCATTTTTTGTACAGTTTTAATATTTCTTTTAGTTGTTGAGAAGCTAAACCACAGAACATATCTCAAATGCAATAATTTCTATATTTAATGACATGTAGACATTTTCTTAAATTTTAACATTCTCATCCTTCTTTATCAAATTTCTCCCTCCTTAAGATAAAATCACTGTCCTCTAAGTATCTCACCTAATCCTTCCAGTGGTTGTTGCTAATTTGACCCTGTATAGTTCTTTGAAGAACATGATGCTCAAGGCAAACATTCTTTGACAATTAAGCTATTACTAACTGTAATTTTTATGTTGTTAAGTGTAGGCTAGTTGGAACTGACCCATAGCTGACCCTCCAGTGGGTTTTCAGAAGAAGTAAATCATTTGGGAGGAGATTGTCCATCTCTCTCTCACAGAACAACTGGTGGATTAGAACTGCATGCTTATAAATTTTGACAATGTAGCTCCTTACCTGTTGGGGAATGTTGGGGAAGAAGGGAGAGTCTTTGGCCAGGACAGATTGTCTAAGCTCCAGATAAGTGCAAACCTCCCAACGGCCTTTAATACGGGGTAGAGAAAGCTCCCCTGTGTTTGGCTGTACCAGACTGAGAAAGCTCACCACCTTGGAAGTTAGCTGCCACACCTGTTGAGCTGGAAGTGGTCCACACGAGGCTGAGGTTCTCCTATCCAATCCACACATCCCATGTCTGCAAGCCTACCCTATCCTGCCTTCCTGTTTACTTGCTTGTATATAATTGAACTAGGTCGACTCTCTGGATGGCTCCTGGAGTGGTGTATCTCCATCATGCTTGCCCCCATCAGAGTGTTGCTGTTAATTGCTGGCAAACAGACAGCGACACTTATCATTATTAGCCCACCGGACTTCAAAGTATTATTAGTTTTTAAAAAGATGTATAAATTAACTCAGGGCAATGGTTTCAAGGGTTCATCCACCTTTACTGGATTAAAAAAGTTTGAATTCTATGAGATTTTAAGGTCTGCTCTACATTTCCCTCCCCTTTGATCAAAATTCTACAATAAGCTCTTCGATAACAGCATTCAGTAATGGTAGCCAGAATGGTTGCACAGTTCAGTTTTTCCGGTGCTATTGCTAAGAGGTAGTTGCTCAGAAAGCAATTAGATACATTTTTTTTCTCATGTCTTCCTTCTATTCTTGACTCAGGAACGCTGGTGGCACAACAGTTAAGTACTTAACTGTTACCTGAAAGTTTAGAAGTTCAAATCCACCAACCACTTCTCAGAAAAGATTTAGCAATCTCTTTCCATAAAGGTTAAAGCTCAGGAAACCCTCTGTGGCAGTTCCACTCTATCATACCGTTTGTGTGAGTTAGAATCAACTTTATGACACTTAACAACAACAACAATTTCTGACTGTCATTTTTCTTCTGTAGCTCCAGGGATACAGAGATCAATTGCTGTCTTGGATGACTACTTACAAGTTTTTAAGACCATCTGGACAATATATAAAGACTTAGGTGGTAGAACAGAAGCACTAAACTCTATTTTAGGTCAATTAACTAAGATAGCCTATGAAATCATGACCCTGAACATCAAAACCAAGACATCCAAGCCTATGAGGTACTTAATTGTACATAGCTGCCTCACCAACTGCTTTTTATTATAAATATATCACATTTGTATTATTGTAAATAACCACATCATTTGCCAATTCAACTATTTACTGGTATACTACTTGGTGACCTTCATTATGTTAGTTGGTTGTGTAATCCTTCACTTAGTCAAGTCTATCCCCACCCCTATAAGTGGAAACTCAATGCTTTAATGGCAACAAGCCCTCTCTTGCACTCCCCCTTCCCCTGGTAAGCACTGAGAAACTTGGGACTCTCCATGTGCTTGTCCTTGCCTTTTTGTATGTAAGCTCACACAGTATTGTTTCTCCTTTTGTGATTGGCTTATTTCTCTCAGCAAAAGGTCTTGAAGAACTCTGGAAGCATCCTTTACAAGTAGCATGTTGTGTTGTTGCTAGACAAAGAAGTGAGCCTCTCTGGAGGTCTGAACCCACTGCAGCTCTGAGGGAGAAAAATGAGCTGCCCCCTCCTGCCTAACACCTTGAAAACTTAATGCACCCAACAGTGAGTCCAAGTTAAATGTCTTTAAGCTCCTTCTTTTTTCTTTTTTTTTTTT
>NW_006399858.1:7625734-7649580 GCF_000299155.1 Elephantulus edwardii
GGGTAAGCTCCTTCTTTTTAAGGGAAAGGGGAATGCTTCCTCATATAACTGGTGAGTTTGAGGAAAAGAGCTCAGCATGCCCAACAGAGTGAAATCAGAGGTTTAATTCCGTATGGAGGAGGATGGGTAGTGCTGCTCATCACAGATCTAATCCCCCATTCTCCAGTTTAGCTTTATAAGTAATAAAGCTGATACTTAGATTTTCTTTTATGTGACAGCAGCCTCCTGCCACTGGTCTTAATGCTTTGGCTCAGGATTGTTGTGAGAAGTATAACTTACTATCCTTTATTTCTAACAAAGTACAAAAAGAAAAGAAGAAATATAGAATCTCTTAGATTTTTTGGCTTGAATAGCTGGGTGATTTTATTCATGGAACAAAATAAATCAGGACCAGGAGCCATCGGCCCCTTCCATCTGTCAGTTTGTTACACCGATGTGGCATTCCTGTTGTTACAATGGCTATTTCTTATACCAGCAGGGTCACTGGTAATAGACAGAGTCTGGCAAAGTTTCAAGGCTAAGACACACTAGGAGGGAGGTTTGGAGATCTAATTCTGGAAATCAGTCCGGGAAAGCCCTAAGGCTCACAGGAGGAGATTGTCCAGTGTAATTACAGAAGAGGAGCATCCTTGCCCACTGCCTCCTTTCTTTTTTTTGGGGGGGGGGGTTTGTTTATTTTTTGGTGCATGTATTTATTTGTTGCATTTATATATTTGTGTGTGTGTGTGTGTGTGTGTAAGACACATGTATTTATTGTTCTTTCTTTGTTGTTGTATACCACCAAATCAGATTCGACAGGCACAGGAGGAGATTGCCCCTCCTTCTCCAGCGGAGCATCTGGTGGATTTGAACCATGCGCCTTCAGTACTGCAGCACAGCTTCTTGCCACTAGGCGATCAGAGTTCCACTGCCCCCTTTGGAATATGCTCAAAACTCATTGCTGTTGCACCAGTGGACTTGAGAATACCAACGATGGTGAAGATGGTGTATGATCAGGGAATGTTTCATTCTGTTGTGCATGAGATAATCATGAGTCACCACTGATTTTGTGGCCACTGAAAACAACAAGGGGTGACTGGGGACACCAGTAGAGATGATAGCACCTGGAGGCGTTTGACATTTGCTCAGTACAGTGTGGTTCAAATTCCTTAAGGATAAACGTAGGATAAGGAATTTAGGCCATGTGTCCGACACTGCCCACACCAAATGCAGATCTGTTGTGTGTACCGTTGAGCTGGAAATGAGCCATACCTGACCCTCCATCAGGGTTTCCGAAGCAGTGAATTGCATGGGGAGATACAGTACCCATCTTATTCTTGTGATGCAGCTGGTGGATTTGAACTGCATGATTTTGGATAAGCAGCACAGTTTCTTACCGCTAGGCCACCACAGCTCCTCAAGGTAGGAGTTCTTTCATTGCATATCAAATGATTTCTCTACCTCCTTAACATTGCCTCTATTTAAAATTGTATATCCTTGCTTAATAAAAATATTCACAGATCCACTCTAAAAAGACCATATTATCTATTCTTAGTATGCTGTTCAAGATCATTGACTGCTTTACTGATTAGCAAACGCTTCTATCACATTATCGACTGAAGAATGTTTGTCCAGGCTACAGGCCTTGGGACACTCAGCTGGGCTTGGCTCCAACCGCTTACCCAAATCATTCAATTATGAGTCCTCCGCCTCCCACATAAAGGGTCCCCAGGATATTTAATCATTGCCGTTTTCATTTCAAAACCTTGCGTTGACTTTCCAGTCTTTTCAGGAGTGGCTGCCAAAGTTGGATTGCTTGGAGCAAAACAGGGCCATCCTTTAGATACTGAAAGAAGTGTCCAGTGAGCAGAAGCCAAGCTGGAGAAGCTGGAGAGACTGGGCGTGCAGACACACCAAAATAATATTTTTTTTATTACTTCTCTATTCAGACAGACAAGGGAAGGTTACAGAAAGCATAAGCTCTCATTTCCCAACTCTGCTGAGGTGTGTTTCACGTTCCCGGCCTCCAAGAAAATGCCTGCAACTAAGTAATACTGTTGGGAAAAAACCCCACAAACAAAGACGAGACATACATTTATCTCCCTTGCTGCTTCAACAGAGACAAAACTGCTGAAAAACAAAATTTGGTCTCCAACAGGCACATTTTTCTGGTCATGGCCCAAATTGCTGGTTTGTGTAAACAAACGAGGGTTTGCGTAGACAAGTCCCGTTATCTGGAGAAAAACAAAAATAAAATCTAAGAGCCATCCTGTGTGATTTGCTTTTAAAAGAAAAAGAAGGAATCTGTTACATTTTGAAAAGGAGAATTTGAAAGACTCTGCCTATTCATTTTATTTTAAGGAAGTGATATTTTCATTTGTGTATCTTTAAGTTGCTATAGTAACAGGATCACTTTCTTCTCCATAATCAGGATGTACCAGCCAGAGACACTATCCTTTCTTTCCCCTGGGCTTGGAGTTTTTGCCTACTGCCGTACCTTTTCAAAACCTCACAGTATTTAGCAATAGCCTTCTTCAAAGGCATTTCCCTTGATCTGAGAGTGTTGCTGTATTATTTACTGCTAAACATTATCTCTTGCATGTCATCTGGTGACTCCTGTGGATGCTGGGAGTGTTTTGACTGCTCCTTTCTCTCTGTGTTTTCACTCTTTACAGAGAAGAGGTTCTGTTGTGTCTCCACGGCTGTAAATGATACAAAAGCCCTCCCAGGTGTTCTTCTGTATGTTTATCATCAGCTAGAAACACCCCACACAGTGAAAAATGGAGCTTTGCTTCCTCTCGTGTTCTTTTTAATCTTTTGCTCCTCAAATGTCAGCAATTCGCTCTCAGTTTCCATTTATAACACTTGGGCCCACTGGAGAAGAGGTGAGCGACCAGTACAACGTGACCGGCTTACTTGAGGTCACAATTCTGAATATTTGGTTTGTCAATTACTAAATGTCATAAAAACAGAGAGGTGGGAGTTTTAGAATGCCTTTAACCCAGAAGTTGTTAACCAGTGATGAGTGCAATGTAACTGGCAGAGATGTTTTGTTTGGCCAGATGTTTGTAATGACCCACACTATGTTTACAGCAACAAAAAGATTTCTCATAAAATTCTAGTTGACCTCAAATTCTGCATGTGACATGAGTTGGAGCTGAGTAACAAAGTGATGCCTCTAGATGGGTATGTGGGCCTCTAAGGGCCTCAGTCCTTGATCATAGTTTCTGCTTGGCACTTGTGAATATTTGAACCCAGAACCCTTGTTGTGTCCATTTCTGCCTCCTCTCTATCTCCTTCCCCCATTTAACATATAAAGAAGCTGTGGCTTATACATTGTCAGAGTGTTTACCAAAGCCAATGAGCTAACAGCTTGAGAATGAAATGGGTCATGTAAATAGACATGTAGAAAGACATGATTGTCTGTGAATCAGAAAGCTGGAGATACAGAGGCATCTTGGAAGTTAGGACTGGTGATCTACTTCTGACGAATGGAGCATAGAAACCCCTGTTTAGCACAGTTCCCTGGCTCCTAGGGGGTTGCTTGGATGTTCAGTTGACTTAAGAGCTGGGTTTTGGGTGGATAAAAACTGATTCCATCCATCCTATTAATCCAATCCCCTTTTTGTTGATGATCACAGCCATGGCTTACAGTGTTACTTTATACACACACACACACACACACACACACACACACGGCTCTTAGACTGATCATGGGGAAATATGTTTGTTTGTTTGCTTGTTTGTTTGTTTGTTTGTTTTTCAACTCTCATTCTTTAATGTTTTTACACTGTACTTTGTTTATATACATTGTGCCCCATGCATTCCTCCATTCACTCTGTGTTTCACATTATCATTCCCATACATTGTATTTTATAAAATTAATCACCATTGTTCCATGTCCACCATTACTCCACCTTTTCAAGACCTCACTGGTTCGTTCCTATTTCCTTCACCCCCTCACTCTGCTCACTAAACTCTATGAACTCAAGATTTCCCCCATCCCTGCCCTCAGCTCCCGTTCCATCACGTCCCTTACTGGACTCTGGTACACAGCTTACTAGTAATCCTTCTATTTTTATAATGGCCGTAGGCAATATTTGTCCTTATGAGGCTGAATTTACTCAGCCTAATGAGTAAGAACTTTTGGAAAAACACTGTGAATTACGTAAAGTAAAAACACACTGCAGTTGGGTTGGCACTGACCAAAGCTGGTACAGTCCCCCACCCCCAATGAGTTTCTGAGGCTATACGTGGTGTGAAAGGAGATTGTCCATCCTTCTCCTGTGGAGTTCCTGGTGGATTCAAACTGCCTGAGAGGAGCTTGCCTTTGAGTTAGCAGCACATTTCCCTACAGACTAGACCATCAGAACTCCCCTGTTTAGAATAAGGGAGTTATTATTCAAGTTTAGAGAAACACATTGTCAAGTGTACAACATGTGTGTAATGTATGTGTGAGTGAGATGGCAAGAAGGAAGGAGAGGTCTCTGAAAGCATCTTCAAAAGTGGCAGCTTCAGGAGGTTGTTAGTATGTAACCTGAGAGCTACGGACGAGGAACAAGATGAAAGAGTGTTAGAAGACGCACTAGGAGCAGAATGCTGGTTTTTGATAAAAGGTAGTGAAAAGATGGAGCCATTTTTAAGTATTTTGCTCCCTCACCAACTACTGGCATATGTGCTGACTTGCAGCACACAGTCTGTCTTCTGATTCCATCCACTGCTATGTTACAGCAGAGTGGGAAGGGATGTGTCCCCACATGAGTGCGTGTGTGAGTGTGTGCACCTATGCAAGTGTATGTGTATGAGTGTGTGTGTGTGTATGGACATACCTATCATATGTGTGTGAAGGTTGAGGGATGAATTTTTAAACAATTCATCATTGTTAAATCGGAACTGACTCATAGCTATCCCTGCAGCACGTTTCAGAGGCTGTACATTGCATGGGAGGGGATTACTCATCTTTCTCTCTTGGAGTTGCTGGTGGATTTGAACCTGCAGAGAGACTCAGTCTTTGGATTACCAGCAGAACTCCTTACAGTAGACTACGTGACCAGTGTGTCTCTGTGAGTAAAAAGACAGTATCATTCCACTGTTTTCAGACTTTAACCCCTTGTATTCCTTCCCAAAGAGTACAAAACGTGGCAAGTAAATCCTGGTTAGTCTGATGCTGCAGTAAAGAGAAAAGTAAGCCATGAAACGGAGACCAGGCAGAGGGCAGAGGAGGAAACCAAGTCAACATAGCTCTAAATCTGAAAGCCTGGCAGCTGCCCCTGAGGCAGGACGCCTCTGCATCTCGCTGGGCTGGGGACTGCTCCTGCCTCAGCACCCACAGTGGCGTCCACACAGGAGCTTTGTGATGGCAGCCAGTGCAGGGACCAGGCCTACACTCCGAGTTTAAAAAGCCAAGGCCTTCTCCCTAATGAACCTCATGTGACTGCTCTAATAGCATTCCAGGGGCACTTAGGCCTCAAAACACGAGGAAACTCACTGTATGATTAAGCCTACACAATAACAGGGGGAGCAGAAAGCGGACTGATAATTATCTGCCGAATTTGGAGAGCGCTTTCCTCCGCGGTGAAATACCTTAGACTGGCTGCCTATGGGGCACGATTCTTGCCGATAATTGCCAGCTATCTCTCCGGTTCATTGCACGTTTTATGAACTTGGCCGTTCTGTGAAAGTTCGGCTGTTTCCCTTCCTGGTGGCTTGGGAACACCCCAGGATTGATCTGCAAGGTTCGCCTGGAATAAGGACTCCATTTTACAAGGCTGGCCTTTTCCAGCCTGCTCAGGTTCTGGCCTCTGGGCCTTTGTTCAGCTGTGCACTTCACAGCTCCGTGGGGGGCTTCCTTCTTATTGGCAGGTGACCCGCTATTTTTAAGTCATGGGTAATCATAGTAATTCAGTATTTCCTCCGCCTTTATTTTCTTATAACTACCTCTGCATGGAAAAGCACATTGAAGCTGTTCGTCTGAGCTGTCTCTTTTCTCTGGGTTTGGACCTTTTGTCCTGTAGATGGACCATTCTGTTAGTCCTGGAGGCTTAAATGCAAGCTCGCCTAACAATCTTTCTAATGGTCACAAATTACGAGGATGACAATGCTCGTCATTTCTTTCTCCTCTTTGAGAGAAGTCACTCTTCTTACAGAAAGCCATTATTCTTTTCATTCCCAGTTCCCGTGTTGTCACTGAATGAATGACAGGTGTGCATGCCAGTGACTGAATGTCTGGATGTTCCTCTTAGCGATGAGGTGTTTGTCCAAAGCACTGACTGGCACATTTTAGGGATTTCTAGTATTTTCCAAGGAGTTTGATACTGATGGGGGAAGGGGGGAGGCTGAGTTTGACCACAGAAGTCTTTATCTTGTCATATGAGAAAAAGGGACAGGATTTAGTTCCCATAAAAGCACTAATGACACCAGTATTGTTTACTAGCTCTGTAAAGGCGGGAAGGGCTTCTTTTACAGCTAGAATTAAGTATGCACATTTTAGGAAAATTTAGAGACACTTGTGCTTTACCTAAATCACCAGGGTCATTCCTTCAGACACATTATTTTCAATTCTATCTACTGGAAACAAGTACATATAATTAATTTTTATATTTTTATAGCAGATTGTTTACTACAACAGTTTTGCTGACAGCTTCAATACCTTTTTGAAGGGACGTATTTACTCTGTCATCTAGACATTTCTCTGCATTGTGCTAGCATTTCATTATCAAAAACCTATCCCATCTGTAACTGATTATTGCTTAACAATTGTACTTGACTCAGGTTTACATATAGGTTCCTAAATGACACAAATCGTTTGCACTAGACCAGTAACTTAAAGGTTGGTGGTTCAAACCTACCTAATGGTGTCATTGATGGGCAAAAACTCTGGGGATCTGCTTCTGTAAAGAGTTGTTGTTGTTGCTATGTGCCATTTAGGTGCCTGCCACTCATAGCAACACTCTGTACAGTCAGGAAAATCCTTTGAAGCAGATCTACCCCATTCTACTCTGTAACACAAGAGGTTACCGTGATAATTGACTCATGGCAACAAGAAGAAAGTAAAGGGAAGTTTAAAAGAACCTTCTCTGTGTGCTAACTTGAGGGTCAGTGAAAGACAGAAAGACTCTCAGCAAGATAGATTGACCCAGTGACTGTAACAATGGGCTCAAGTATTGGAGATGTTGAGGATGGCACAGGACAGGGCAGGGTACAGATCTGCTGTTCATAGGGTCGTGATGGGTCATGGTTGACTTGACAGCACATAACATTAAGAACATGCTAACTTGAAAGATACACATCCTAAAAGACTGACAAATAGGCAGACACAGGATAAGCACCAGATAGAACTTCAAAAAAAGAAGGACAATAATGTGGTTTGAATGGGCACTGAGTACTCACAATTCCTTCTCTTTACTGAATTGTAGAAGTGTTCTGAAAAAGAATTTCAAACTTGTAAAAAATTTTCAAGAATAAAATTACTGGTTTTACCAGTTTTGTGAAGTCGTCTTTCATGGACGTCACATGTTTTAGAGGCTATGGAAAGGAGGCTAGAGAGAGAATGACAGAATTTTGTACAATCAACAATTTATTCATTGCAAATACCTTTATCAGAAACACAAATGGCAACTGTACACATGGCCTTCACCTGATGGTACACACAAGCATCAAATTAGTTACATCTGTGGAAAGAATCACTGGAGAAGCTCAATATCAGCGGTGAAAACTAGGCAAGGTGCTGATTGTAGAACAGGCCATCAAGTACTCATAAACAAGTTCACACTAAAGTTGAAAAAGACGAAATTAAATCCCAAAGAACCAATATTTTACCTTGAGTCTATCCCACCTGAATTTAAAAATCACCTAAGGAATAATAGGCTTGAGTTCTTGAACACTAATGAATGAACACTAGATGAACTTTGGGATGACATCAAGGATATCTTTCACCAGTAGCAGTGGCAAAGTTTAACAGGACAGCAAATAATAAATGTTGGAGAGGATGTGGATAAATAGGAACTCTTATACACTGTTGGTGGGATTGTAAAATGATACAACCATTCTGGAAGGTAGTTTGACATTTCCTCAAAAAGCTGAACATAGAAACTTCATATGACCCATCTATTCCACTGCTTGGAATACACCCTGAGAAAATGCAAACTTAGACCATGAATGGAGATCTGTACATCAATGTTCATAATGGCATTATTCACCATCGCAAGAACATGGAAACAGCCCAAATGTCCAACACAAACGAATGGATTGAAAAATTATGGTACATTCACACAATGGAATACTACACAACATGCAGGAGCAATGATTTTAAAAACTACTGCCTAACATGAGAGGGTCTGGAAAGCATTATGCTAAGTGAATTAGCTCAGTCCCATAAGGACAAATACCGTATTAAACCATTATTATAGAAATAGAAGCATAACTAGTAAAATGGGCATGAGGATCTAAGAAGGGAGGGTGGGAGCAGAGGGATGAGGGTGGGATGGGCAAGGTGGTAATCATAGTGTCACACAATTTGATGGATAGAGGGAGGAGTGTGGATAAAAGAAATGGGAAAGATCTGGTGTGAAAAACAATGTATATGAACTTTGTATGTAAACCAATATAAAAGAAAGCTTTTATTTAAGAAAAAAAGAATATCATTCATGAAGAAACAAGAGGGCATTGCAAAGACAGAGGAGGAAGAAAAGACCAACATGTATGTCAGTCGAGATTCTGACTATTGCACTAGAGTGCTGAGAAGCCAAAGCAAAGTGAAGGAATCAGGAAGTTAAGGAGCTGAACAGAAGATTTCGAAGGGCAGCTTGGGAAGACAAAGCAAAGTACTATAATTAAATGTTCAAGGAGCTGAAGTAAAAAAATTGAAAGGGTCAAACTCATTCAGAATTTTAAAAAATATTTTAAAATTAATTTTAATGAACGTTTACAGAGAATTAGGGTTTTTAGTCATTCATTGTTGCACTTTTCTCCCTGCCCACCTGATAGCTAGCTGTCTCTCTTTCATGATGCTAATTTGCCACCTTATTTCTACATCTCAAGAAATTTCTTCTAAATTTAAATCAGCACATCTTTCCACCCCTGAAGCAGGCAAACAATTCCAGGAAGACAACCAGGTAGAAGTTATCACAGGAGAGTAAGCAGAGTGTTCTCAACTGCTCAGCTGAAAAGGTTTTTAAAATAGATATGCAATACTAATAATTATAACAGTACTCATAGAATTTATAGCTTGCATTCTTGCCAAATACCAAGTGCTTACATGATGTATTTTTTTAAATCTTTCTGATGATTTCCTAAGATTGTTTATCATCTTTTAAGACTGGAACTGAAATTAACTTCATGATTCAACTTTCAGCCAAAAATAGACAAACTTCTAAGGTGAACGTATAACACTAGGGTAATACTCACTCAATCAACCACAATCAATAATAGGAGATTAAAAGAACAAGTTCCCAGGGCAAAGTTCAGATGAAAGAAGTAGGAAAGAAGGATAAGTGGAAATAGGAAACACAGGGAGCAAATAGGAAGAGTGCTGTAACTCTTTGTGTAACTAACTATAGGGATTGCATTCAATGTCAAAAAACAAAGAATATAAATTGTTAAATAGGAAAGACATTTACAATGTAAACTTTCACTCAAATCATAATAAAGAGTTGAGCAGAAAAAGTCCGACACACACTGAAAAAAATCTGCCATAAATGGCTTTATTGTAATGTAAATGTGTTATCAAGGTAGAAAAAGTTAGTTGTCAAATTGATACTGCCAGCATCATGATAGACAGTGAAGACTGAGATTGTTAACAGCTTCAGTTTGCTTGGCTCCACAATCTACACTCTTGGTACCAGCAACCTTGAGATCAAAAGACAAATTGCATTGGGAAAGTCAGCTGTCAGGGACATCTTCAGAGTGCTGAAGAGCAATGATGTCAGTCTAGAGACTAAGGTGTGCCTGATCTAGGCCATAGTCTTCACCATTATTCGCTATGCATCAGAAAGCTGGACAATAACTAGGGATAATAGAAGGAGAATTGATGCCTTTGAGCTGTGGTGCTGGAGAAGAGTATTTAATATCCCATGGACTACTAGGAGAACAAGAGAACAAACAGGTTCACCCTGGAGAGGATGAAACTAGGTTGGTCCTTGAAAGCAAGGATTTTGAATCTCCATGTGACATACTTTGGGCATGTTGCAAGGAGGGCATAGACCTTGGAAAGGGACATTATGCTTGGGAAGTTGGAGGGACAGTGTAGGAGAGGGAGACCCTCCATGAGATGGATTGAGTCAGTGACTGGGGTAGTGGGAATAGGTGTGTCAGATCAATAAGGTTGGAACAGGATAGAGCAGGGTTCAAGGCTGTTGTACATAGGGTTGCTGTGAGTCACAAGCGACTCAACAGCACACAACAACAACAACAACTACTTAAATTTATAGATTCTCACGACTGCAGGTGAGTCCCAAAGCAAACTTATTGCTGTCCAGTTGATCCTAACTTATGGTGACCTTCCACTGGGTTTCTAAGACTTTATATGTAAACAAGAAGAGATTGTCTTTCTCCAAAGGAGAGAGCTGCTGATGAGTTCAAATTGTGGACTTGTCAGTCAGCAGCCCGACACTTAACCTACTAAGCCTCTGTCGTTGCAGGTGAGTGAAAGGCTAAATTGTGAGCATCCGGGTGAGAAGTAACCTGACATCAGTAGCAAGTACAGGCAGGAAGGCAGGCCTCAGTCAGCCACGTTAAGATTAGCCAATGATTGATCCAGGCTTCCCTTTCCTCTTTATGTGCCTCATTTCACCTGGCATCTTCCACCTATTTACTTTTTCTGGAGTCAAAGTGGTCTCAAAGTGGCCCAGAAGAAACTGTTGAAATTTTGGCATGTTTTTATTATTATGAACATATGCATCTTACAGTTCTGGAGGGCAGACTGCAGTCCGAGCCCCACTAGGTTAAGTCCCAGAGGCTGACTGGGCTGGCTCCTTTCTGGACGCCCTAGGTGAGAATCCATTTTCTTGCTCACCTGAGTTGTTGGCAGAATTCAGTTTCCTGTGGTCCTAGGACGGAGTTCCCCCTTTTTTTGCTGTCAGCTAAGTCCCAGTTCTCGATGCCATCTGTATTCCTTGGTGCAAGGGTCCTCTCTTCTAGACTTTTCAATTTTTTGAAAATATATTTCATTGAGTTTTCAATAGAGTTTGACGTAACAGTTTAGATTACATTCGTTTCTTCACAAGTTGTTCAATTACAACTGGCTCTATTTCTTTTTTTTTTTTTTTTAATTATTTTGTGTGTGAACCTTAAATCGGATCTGACTGGTACAGGAGGAGATTGCCTCTCCTTCTCTAGCAGAGCATCTGATGGATTAGAACTGCGTACCCCTGGGATTACAGTTCAGCTTCTTGCCACTAGACCATGAGAGCGCCCTAGGCTACATTTCTTATACAGCATAAACATTCTCATTATTTCCCTCTGACAATTTAATTTGGTTATCAAAAATCCAAACCATTGTCGTGAGGTTGGTTCTGATGCCTGGCGACCCTTCATCATGTTTCCAAGGTTGTTGTTATTGTTGTTGTTAGGTGCCATCAAGTCGTTTGCGACTCATAGCGACCCTATGTACAGAGCTCTAAATGCTGTTCTATCCTGTGCCAACCTAGCCATCTCAAACGCACTCATTCCCACCGCTCCAGTCACAGAATTGATCCGTCTCATCAAAGGTCTTCCTCTCCTTCGCCTCCCCTCCACTCTGCCAAACATGATGTCCCTCTCCAAGGACCAGGCCCTCCTCGCAATATGCCCAAAGTATGTCAGACGAAACTTCAGAATCCTTGACTCCAAGGAGCATTCCAGCTTCACCTTCTCCAGGACAAACCTATTTGTTCTTCTAGCATTCAACACTCTTCTCCAGCACCACAGCTCAAAGGCGTCAATTCTCTTTCTATCAACCCTATTCACTGTCCAACTCTCTGATGCATAGCACGTAATTGTGAAGACTATAGCCTGGATCAGGGGTGCCTTAGTCTCCAGCCTGACGTCGTTGCTCTTCAGTACTCTTGAGAGGTCACTCACAGCCGACCTTCCCAATTCAATTCGTGTCTTGATTTCCTGGCTGCTGTTACCAAGAGTGTTGACTGTGGAGCCAAGTAAACTAAAACTGTTAACTATCTCAATCTCTTCACCATCCATCCTGATGCTGCCAATTGGTCCAGTGGTGAGAATCTTTGTATTCTTGACATTGAGCCTCAATCCATATTGTAGGCTGCAGGTTTCGCATTAGCACAATTAAATGTTCTGGGATTCCCATTTTTCTCAGAGTCAGTGACAGCTTGTTGTGATCCACACAGTCAAAAGCCTTTGCATAATCAATGAAGCACAGATAGACATTCTTCTAGTATTCCCTACTTTCTGCCAAAATCCATCTAACATTAGCTATAATATCCCTAGTACCTAAATCCAGCCTGCACATCTGGCAGTTCTCTGTTGACATATTGTTCTAAACGTTTTTGGATAATTTTCAGCAGAATCTGGCTTTCATGTGATATTAATGATATTGTTTGATAATTTCCACACTCTGTTGGGTCACCTTTCTTTGGAATGGGAACAAATATTGATCTTTTCCTGTCAGTAGACCAGCTGGTTGTTCTCCAGATTTCTTGGCACAACTTAGTGAGCACATCCAGGACAGTGTCTGTCTGTTGAAATATGTCAATTGGTATGCCGTCAACTCCAGGAGCCTTGGGTTTTTTTGCCAAATCCTTCAGAGCAATTTTAACTTCCTCCTTCCTCACCATAGGCTCTTGCTCATATGTCATTTCATTAAATTCTTCTGTGTCAGCCAATTCCTTCTGATACAGTGACTCTGTGTATTCCTTCCATCTTCTCTTAAGATGGATCATTTAACATTCTACCTAAAGTATCCTTAAGTATTGCCACCCGTGGCTTGAATTTGCTTTTCAACTCCTTCAGTTTAAGAAACGCTGAGCGAGTTTGGCCCTTTTGATTTTCTGACTCCGGCTCTCCGCACATTTCATTATAGTATCTTGCTTTGTCGTCCCGGGTTGCCCTTTGAAATTTTCTGTTTAGCTCTTTGATTTCTTGGTTTCTTCCTTTAGCTTTGGCTTCTCAGCACTCTAATGCAATATTCAGAGTCTTACCTGACATCCATCTTGGTCTTTTCTTCTTTTTCAACCTTTGTAATGATCTTTTGCATTCTTCATTTACAATTTTCTTGATATCTTTGCAGAATTCGTTTGGCCTACGCTCATTGGTGCTCAAGGCCTCAAACCTGTTCCTGAGATGGTTTTGAAATTCGAGTGGGATAGACTTAAGATCAAATTTTGGTTCCCGTGGACTTGATTTAATTTTCCTCAACTTCAGCTTGAACTTGCATATGAGTAGTTGGTGGTCTGTCCCACAATCAGCACCCGGCCTGGTTTTCACTGCTGAGCTTCTCTACCTAGTTTTTCCACAAATATAATCTATTTGATTTCTATGCATGCCATCAGGTGAGATCCATGTGTATAGCCTGCATTTATGTTTTTTATAAAAGGTATTTGCAATGAATAAATCAATGAATGTGCAGAATTCTATCATTCTATCTTCAGCCTCAGTTCTCTCACTGAGCCCGTAATTTCCAGCTACTGATCCTTCTTCCCTGTTCCCTACTTTTGCGTTCCAGTCACCCATTATTATCAATGCATCTTGATTGCATGTTTGATCAACTTCTGACTGCAAAAGTTGGTAGAAATCTTCTATTTCCTCGTCTTTGGCTCTAGTTGTTGGTGCATGTATTTGGATGATATTGGTATTCACTGGACTTCCTTGTAAGCATATGGATATTATCCTGTCGCTCATCATATTGTATTTTAGGATGGATCTAGAAATGACTTTTTTAATCATGAAACCAATCCCATTCTTTCTCACATTTTCATCCCTGGCATAGTAAATAATATAATCCTCTTATTAAAAATGTCCCATGCCAAGCCATCTCATTTTGCCAATACCAAGTATGTCAATATTTATGAGTTCCGTTTCTTTCTTAACAATGTCCAATTTTCCTACATTCATGCTTCTCACATTCCACGTTCCAATCACTAGTGTCTGCTTACAGCTGTTTCTTCTTCTCGGTATTTCTGTTTCTAAGATCTCAGTCTCAATTGCCATGTCTGCTAGTCCAAGCCATAGGGTTTTCGAAGGCCTATTTTTTTTCCGAAGTGCATGGCCAATCCTTTTTCCTAGTCTGTTTCAATCTTTAAATATATATAATAGTATCTGACAGACAAGCATTCCACAGAAAAGAGCAAGGTTGTAAATGTTGTAAATGTCTCTTTTTAAGAAGCTAAAGATGAGAAGATAGGGCCCATCTTTCCCTTGAAGAGTGACTAGTGGATTTGCACTCTTGACCTTTTGTTTAGTCACTGCAACCCACCACCACCATGTCAGAAGTGGTTCACAGCTGACTCCTCAGCGAGTTTTCAGATGCTGTAAATCACACAGCAGGAGACTGACCATCTTTCTCCCTCTGAGTGGTCAATGGATTCAAACCACCTACTTTGGGGATGGCAGCATAACTCTTTACTAGGCCACCAGCGCTCCCCTTTAGATTAGTAACCCAGCATGTGATGCACTACAGCATCTCCAGGGATAGTCTGGGAGGGTCCTTATGGCTCCTCTCACAAGTAAACTCTATTTCACTTAATACAACCATATTGTGAGGTAAATACGTGAAATATTTGTTGAAGATTTGTCAATTGGTATACCATCTATTCCTGGGGCCTTATTTTTTGCTATTTCCTCAAAGCAGCTTGAACTTCTTCCTTCATCACCATAGGCTCTTGCTCAAATTTAATTACATTAAATTCTTCTGTATCTGCCAATTCCTTTCGATACAATGAGTTAGTATATTCCTTCCATCTTCTTTTAATACCTCCTGCGTCATTTAATATTCTGCCTAAAGCATCCTCGATTATAGCAACTCTAGGTTTTAATTTTTCTTCAGTTCCTTCAGCTTAAGAAATGCTGAATGAGTACGGCCCTTTTGATTTTCCGACTCTAGCTCCTCGCACCTTTCATCGTAGTATTTTGCTTTGTCATCCCGTGCTGCCTTTTGGAATCTTCTTTTCAGCTCTTTATTTAATGGAGTTGTGAAAAATGAAGATCTATTAAAAAGTGAGAGACAAGCTAGGTGGTGGGAGGTGAGGACTTCGGATGGGGATGGCAGACCACTGCTCTTCCCAGCCTTCTCCTCCACATGTGAATGAGAGGCTCAGAGAAGTGTGTGGGGACTGTCCAAAGGGGAGATTAGGACTAGGAGCCGACTCTTCCCTTCCACTCGGCCAGGAGTGGAGTCTCATCCTGTACAGTGTAGGCTCATCTGATAGTAAAAGGCACTGCCTCTAATTCAGTTCCATCCCAATGACCCTCCATTGGGTTTCTGATACTGTAAATATTTACAAGGGGAGACTGCCCATCTTGCTCCCTCAGAGTGGCTGGCGAATTAGAACTATTGACATTTGGTCAGCAGCAAAACATACAACTCGCTACACTACTAGCTGTCATGGTTGTGCACTGTGGAGATGGAACTGACCCATAGCTGATCCTCTGTGGGTTTTCAGAGACGGTTAATCACACGCGAGGAGAAACTACCTATTTATTTCTTTAAAAATTACAGGTTAAACACTTATGAGATAGTGCTGCCAGGGCCAGATCCCAGGGAGGTGTCATTTGTCAGGTCAAAACCCCACAGTACAGCTGTTTTCCCTTAATCCAACATGCGCACACCCTGTCACAAATGGAATACTTTGTTTCTGTTGCTTTCCAGGCAGAACCTGCTTAAACTGATTCCTTAAGCATATTCAGTCCGCCATCCTTTGAACGCTGTATGACCTTCTTTAGAGATGATTGAAAGCCTTTGCTGGAGCAGAGACTTACGAACCCTCCCACAGTAAGCAATGTTCACGAGTTCAGGAGGCTCCCTGATGGAGTCCATATTGAAAGACTGAATGTGTATGTGCCTCATTTCCATAACCCCGCCTAGATGGGCTGGTTCCTGGGAAGCCCTGCCTCTCTCTCCTCCTAGATATTGCTGTATATGTAAAGCTTTATAAAGAAGAAAAAAAAAATGACAAAACAACTATGAGATATCATCTCACTCCAGTAAGAACAGCAAAATCTAACAGAAGCAGCAAACAACAAATGTTGGTGAGGTTGTGGTGGGATTGGTGGTGGGAGTGTAAAATGGTGCAACCACCGTGGAAGGTGGTATGGCACTTTCTCAAAAAGTTGGAAATAGAAATACCATTTGACCCAGCAATTCCACTACGGGGAATATACCCTAAAGAAACCATAAATGCCATCCAAGCAGATATGTGTACACCCATGTTTATTGTGGCTTTGTTCACAATAGCAAAGAGCTGGAAACAACCCAAGTGCCCATCAACGAATGAATGGATAGAGAAGCTGTGGTATATTCACACAATGGGATATTATGCAGCCCTGAAAAACAAAGAACTCATGAAATATTATACAAAATGGGTGACCATGGAGGACACTATGTTGAGTGAAATATCTCAGTCACAAAAAGACAAATACTGCATAATGCCACGGTTATAGAATAGGACTGCTATGGGGGTTGGGGGAAAGAGAAAAGAGGGGATAAATAATGTACAGGACATTGAAACAGACGAGGGAGAGAACGGTATAAAAGGAATATATGATTAGGTATTATTGGCATGACAAGAGTCCAGAGTAAGAGTCGTATAGTAAAGTGGTGGTGGAACTGTGTAACAATGAAAGAACTTTTTTCAAAGAAAGAAGCAAACTGGGGGGTCTAGAGGGACAGGAAGGAAAATGTGCAACAATGAATGAATGAATGAATAGAAATCCAAGTTCTTTATAAACTTTTATTAAAATATATTAAAAAAAATACTGCCACCTCAGCAAAGATAAAGGCTTCAGTTGCCAAAACGTCTTCTGTGGCTTGCTTTGATTCTCCCTCTCTACTCTGTTATTTTTCTCTGATAAACTCTTTTGTCCCCAAAGACGGTGCCTCATCTCCTCATTCTTGATTAGACTTGGAAAGAACTCTCCAATCTGAGATATTTGTAAACCTTACATGCAGTAGGAGTGATTGCTGATGATTCAGCTGTAAAATAATGCTTAAAAATAAAAAGAAAAGGTAGCCAAACTCATTGCCACAGAACCAATTCCAACTTAGAAACTCTATTGGGAGAAAGCTGGACAATCTCCTCCCATGTGATTTACTGCCTCTGAAAACCTCGATGATACACAACAACAGAGGATCCAAGAGGAGGGAGTAGAACTGCCCCATGGGGTTTCCAAGGCTGTAAATCTTCATGCAAGCAGATTGACAAGTCTTTTTGACGTAGTGGTTTTGAACTTTCAGCCTTTTAATTAGAAGCCAACTGCTTAAACACTGTGCTACTAAAACTTCTTGGCAGTAAACATGTAGCAGATAACATCCCTGACCTTGAAATTAAAAATATTATGAAGAAGTATAGCAAATAAGCCAATTAAAACATAATAAATTATTAAATCTCAATATATGATCTTCCAAAAATAAAAGAGGATAATTGCACCTCTTTTACCCTGGGACCAGAAAAACTACATGGTGCCTGAGTCCCACCACCAACTGTCACAGTAGACACACCCTGACCGAACAGGAAAGAAAACTCTGTAACAGAATCTCAAATTGAAATTCTTCTAACAAACTTATGGAGGGCAACCCCCAAACCTTCTGGGTTGCTTGAGACTGGAGGACTCCCTGAGACTTGCCCCAAGAACCTCTTCAAACCTTGAACAAAAACTACCCCCTGAGACTACCATGTAGCTGAACAACAAATCGGCTCACAAAAAAATAAATGTCACCTATGAATCTCAATCCAAACCCAAGCTCACTGTCATTCAGTCACTTCCTATTCAGTGACCCTCTATTTGATTTCCATAGATACCCAGCTTTCTCTCAAGAAGTGGTTGGGGGATTAGAATCACTAACCTTTGGCTTAGCAGCCTGACACACTATCCACTATGCCACTAGGGCTCCTTTTGTTGTATCTACAGTATTCCTTTAAAAAACTGCTTTACCCACTGGACCAAGCTTGGCAAACACTTTGCAGTCCAGAGGACAGTAAACGCCAGGAAAGTATTTTCTAAATGAATAAGAAGACATGTGGCTTCAACCCAGGACCACCAGTAAGGTGTTAAAGTGGGCTCCCCTTCTCCCTTCACATCAACTCCCCTGTTCAGCATGAAGAAGCCTGAGAGTCTGCACCCCATTCCCAAATGAGAAACCCACAAGTGAATAAGACAATTTCTTTGTTTAAAAAAATTAATCACCATTGGAATATGCTCACCATAACCCTGTCTCTTCTGGTCCCCAATGGATCTTTTTCATTTCCTTCACCTTCTCCCTCCACCCACCAAATTGTGCAGCCCTGTGATTTCATCCCTGCCCATCCTCACTCTTCTGCTCCCAACACTTACCCCCTTGTATCCTTATACATGTTTTTCACAATTAAAAATTAAAATTGCTTTAAAGCAAAGATGAGAATGGAAAGTGACAGAGCAAGTAAGTTAATAGACATGGAACAACCAAGACAGAAATAATGAGCATGTTGACACAGTGTGAAGGATGCTACTGAACAACCTATATAGGAATTGTTGAATGGGAACCAGAACTGTTGTGTGAATCCTCACCAAAAACAATAGAATATTATGACTTACTTGTTTCAAATGGAGATGACTAGAGAGAGTATGTGTGCTGGGTGTTTGTTTTGTGGTTGTATGTATATAGAGGCAGAAAGAGAGTTTTCCTAGCAGACCTTCCAGAGACAGTTGAGGCCACCATCAAGATATGATAGAGGGCAAGGAGACTTCCATAGGAGAGAAGATACAGAGAGTGGGCTTGTGTATCTGGATGATGCCCCTCACCAGCAAGTTGGGAAGTATCTCAGTCAGACAAAACTGAAGGGTAGCAGCAATTTGGAGATCTTTAACAGCAGCCTTCAATATGAGCTGAAGCTCAACATCAGTAAAACAAAGATTCTCACTACTGGGCCAATTGATAGCATCATGACAGACAGTAAAGAGATGGAGATTGTTAACAGCTTTAGTTTGCTTGGCTCCACAATCAACACTCTTGCTACCAGCAGCCAGGAGATCAAAAGATGAATTGCATTGGGAAAGTCTGCTGTCAGAGACAGCTCTAGAGTACTGAAAAGCAACGATGGCAGTCTGCAGACTAAGGTGTACCTGATCCAGGCCATGGTCTTTGTAATTACATGCTATGCACCAGAGAGCTGGACAATGACTAGGGATGATGATAGAAGCAGAATTGATGCCTTTGAGCTGTGGTGCTGGAGAAGAGTATTAAATATGAACTGCTAGGAGAGCAAACAAGTTCACCCTGGAGAGGGTGAAACCAGGCTGGTCCTTGGAGGTAAGGATTCTGAACCTCCATCTGACATACTTAGGGCACGTTGCAAGGAGGGATTAGTCCTTGGAGGGGGACATCATGCTTGGAAATGTGAAGGGACAGTGCAAGAGATGAAGAGTCTGAATGAGATGGATTGACTCAGTGATTAGGGTAATGGGGGTGGGTGTGTCAGAGACAATAAGGTTGGCTCAGGATAGAGCAGATTTCAAAACTGCTGTCTATCAAGTCTCAAAACTGCTGTCTATCAAGTCTCAAAACTGTTGTCTATCAGGTCGCTATGAGTTACTGGTGACTTGATGGCACATAACAACAACAGCTATATTGTTTATTTTATTTGTGGTTTGTGATGTCTAGTTTCTTATCTCAGAGTCTGCAAAGCAGATTGGCTCTAAATGACAAAAAAAAAAAAAGTGCTGTTTGGGCTACTTTTTCCATAGCAATTGTTAGGTTTGTAAGAGTTTGAGTTTGGAGCTGGTGGGCTTTGGGCTAACAGCTTTAACTAGCTGTAAAGAAGTCAACAGCATAGAATCCATTGTTAATTCAGATACCTAACAGTTGACACTGTTGTTAGCAGCCATCGAGTCAATATCAGAGCACCATGACTCCATGTATGCCAAGCAGAAATGTTCCTTAGGGACTGCAAAGCTGTGGCTTTTCAGAAGTAGATTGCCAGCCCTGTTTTCTGAGGGGTGAATCTGAGGGGCCAGACTTGCCATTAGCAGCTATTTATTAACCATGTGCACCACCCACTCATATAACAGTCTGTCTTAGTATTTCAGGAAGAGGAAATAGCTAGTCCAGGATCTTGGGACAGGGATGCATTAAAGCATCAGGACCAGAACCCTCTAGTAGAGCCGAAGAGTGATGGAGAGGCAGGCACATAGGGGATGAGGTTAGAGATGAGTAGGAGACACTTTTGATTAAAGCACATATGACTGGTTGTCAATCCTAGTAGACCAGCGTTACCTTGAGGGAGGTGAGTTCCCAAGTAAAAGGTCACAGATTTCTTGGCAGAACAAAGCACCATGCCCCATTAGATGAGGTGCTGTCCATTGGACAAGGTTCTAATGCTTATCCTGGTGACTTGTTAAGATCTCAAGTGACCCATCCCATTAATGCATATTTGAACCCATAAGGTAACAGTTGGACAATGGCTTGAAGTAACCTTCATTAGCCATGTGCGCCATGATCTCGCTCAGCTGTTACTGCCTGCCTGCCTGCTTTGGATCTGCATTTCAGCATTAGAGTGATTACCAGTCCCAAGGAGTAACTGACACATTTTATCGCTGAAATCTCACTGGGTCAGACTTCCCGTTTGTAAAACTTTTCCATGGCTCCTTTGCCGAGCACATAAAATGAATTTACTTCTGAACTGAGACTTTGTATGCCAAATTTTTACAGCCTTAAATATAGTCTTTTATCACTATCATAAATGGCTCTCAACTCACCTCCCACAGACCCTCTAGTGCTAGCTAGGCGCAAGGGGCCTTCGAAATTCACTAGTTTCAATTTGTGCAAGGTGGTTAAATTGAAGCCAGGTCATTTGGATAATATTTCAAAGGTACAGGTTGCATTTCAGCTAAACATAACAAAAACGCAATTTTCCAATTGGCTTGGACAGCTAACATAATTGTACTAGCTCAATAAATGCCCCGCAAAGTAATCTTTTAAGACCGATCCCTAAATCTGACCCAAAGGGGTCCTCGTAGCATGGAGTCTCCATTTTGAGATTTGATTTATTTTTTTTCCTACTGGAACATCCAGGTTTCTAGCAATTATTTGAGGGCATAAAGTTCCACCATGATGATAAATCAAGCTGTCAGCTCTTTCTGGTCCAAATTAGAGGTTGGCTAGATTGAGAAACTTGTCTACTCTCATATTCCCTTCCCTGGCATCTCCAGACTCCTCTCATTAACCCCGCTGGAGATAATGCCACGTCTGCCCTTGTGTTTTCTCTTGCCTTGGTGATCTGAGTGAATGGGGACTTCTCAGGCCAAAATGTTCTTTCTCAGGGGCCTTTTCTTGTCCCTGGCAGCCAGGAAACTAGAGACCGAGAGGTGGACACCCTGGGTTGCCTGGTGGTTCATACAAGCATTATTCACTTGTCTCTCTCAGTGGCAGATAGTTTATAACTAATGAAGACATACTGTTTTTATGGAAAAGATTTGGGGGTGGGGAAGAAGCTGAATGCCACAGAAAGCCATAGTCACAGCTGGAAGGCAGGACATTTGATTGACCTGCTCACATCATCAGACAGAACATGTTTGGAGATGTCAGCATGAATGCTCCTTGCCTTCCAGGACTTTGGGTATTTGGCCAAGGGAGCAAATGAGGCACAACCCAGCCAGGGCTCTGTCCCTAAGCCCACTTCCTTCTCCAGCTTGCTGGGCCACTCGGGACCCCATCCCGCATTGAATGCCCTGACCTGACCCACTGTTCTGGGAGCAGAGCTGAAGGCTGTTGACGGTGTTGTGGCCAAGGTTTCTCTGGTGGGAGTTACAGGGAAACTTCGTGGAAAGGATGAGTCTGGACTGTGACCAAATTATCCTCCTGTTGACTTTTGGAAGGCTGGCCTCTCAGCCTCTGGAGGGGCAGAGGCAATTTACTGACACTGGTTCCTGGCCCGCTACTCAGCTGGAGACCTGCCTGCTGAGCAGCTGGGTATCAGCAGGCAGATGCTCAGCCCTTCCCCACGCTGCTCCTCTGTTCTGGTATCTGCACTGTGACTGAAAGGATGTTCCCCCTCTCCAGCCAGCGGAGCTTGAAGCTCTTCCTGCCATCTGGTAAAGGACTGTGTAATGGCAGTTAGACAGTGGCCTGGGGAGATGGAGAGTTGGGGGTGAGTTGAGGACAGTTAGCCACCGGCACAAAAGTTACAAATGTTCACTGGCATTTCCCCAGTCACAGGCACTGCCCTGGAGCTGTGATGTCATGGGACATGGTCAGGGGTGTGGGTCTCAGTGTTATCAACAGCCTACTGGTTGGTGGTACACATGGTAGCAAAGCCAAAAGAGGAAGTGAAGACAAAAGAAATGAAATGGAATTGTTATGATGATAATAAAGTCTTTCGGTCTGTCTTGAAGTATACCAGGTATTATCACCTTGGTAATTCTCATTCAAAAGACATGTTGCACTGGAAATCTAAAGAGAAAGAATAATAGTTTAAAGACTAAGAAGGTACAACTGATCCAAGCCATGGGATTTTCAATTGCTTTTTATGTATCTGAAAACTGGATAATGAATAAGGAAGATTAAACAAACAAGAATCAATGTTGCTGAAATGTGGTATTATAAAAGAGTACTGAATACCCTATGGACTGCCAAAAGAACAATAAAAACAAAAAATCTGTCTTAGACAAAGGTCAATTGGGGTGCTTTTTAAAGGCAAGTATGGGGAAACTTTATCTCACAGACTTGGGGCATGTTGTCAATTAAGGACAGTCCTTGGTGGAAAAGGCATGGAAGAAGAGGAAGACCAATGAGATGGATTGTCTTGGTGACTGTAGAAATGGGCTCTAGGTGGTTGGAGAGCAAATTGATGGTGAAAGATAAGATGCAATTTCTATTGATTGCTTGTGGGGTTGTGATGAGTTGTTGCCAGCTCATCTGGGGGGAAAGGACTATGTGGTCATAGTCAACTTGACAGCACTTGGCATTAATGACAGTTTTCATTAGAATCTTGGGGTCATATTAGACACTGGCATTGTCATTGAGTCAATTTTGACCCAAAAGGGGCCCGGAAGGACATTAATTCACAGAATTTCCTAGGCTGTAAATCCTTATGGAAGCAAATGATCACATCTGTCTTCCATGGAGAACCTGGTGGATTTGAACCATCGGTCATTGGGTTAGTGGTTACACACTTTAACAATTGTGTGACCATGGCTCCCTCAGGATCATACAACTTTGGAGATAAAATGAATGTAGCAGGTGTATGTGTTTTTCTTATGAAACGGAGGAATTAAAAACAAAGGAAGAGACATCATGGGTTACCGCTTCTGATAAGGTGATGAAAAAAAAGGAATATGAGTAATGATAATGGTTCTATGGTGTGGTGAATATCATGTTACTCAATTGTAGATGTTAAGACATTGAGAAAAATTAAAAGTCAACAAAAAAGTATGTGTGGTTTTTCTAAAAATTTTCATTTCCACCAGTGCAGAGAAAGGATTGAGAAAAACAGACATTCAGATTTCTGACTCCATTCTCCACTGGTCTTCCAAAGCAAATAATCCTGAACATCCTCAATTCTAATCACTACTGTTGGTTTTTGTTCTAAATTTTATGTTGTTGTTGTTGTTATGTGCCGTCGAGTCGTTTCCGACTCATAGAGACCCTATGCACAACAGCCCTAAACCCTGCTCTATCCTGCGCCAACCGCACCGCCTCTGACACACCCATCTCGATTACCCCAGTCACTGAATCA